>NW_020536999.1:49924168-50459284 GCF_003426905.1 Ctenocephalides felis | reverse complement strand
TATATCGTCATGTCTGTCGACTTTTATAAATAATCAAATTTTAATACAGTTTCACATGTTTTTACAAAGTCTGTTTTTATTAAATAAATTTCCACATAGTTATAATAAAATTTAAACCATATATAATCCGAATAATAATAATAGTAATAAAATAATCGCATATAAAGAAATGAAAATTACAAAATTTATCAAAAAAATGATGAAGATGAAGATGTATATGTGTTTGTGAGTGTGTGAGTGGGTATGTTAGGATAAATTTTTCATCCTCTATTTCAAGAGCACGGATCAACCGATTTGAATGATTCTTAAAATCATTCGATTCGCAATGATAAGAAGACGTGTTAATTAGTAAGTGCCAATAATGGCAATTCAGTTTTTGAGAGAACGGAGCATCTGTTTTGAAAGATTCAAACGTTTTACTTGTATTGATGAGAAGGCATGCTGATTAGTTTTTGGCAAAGGCAGGTGTTGCCATTTCGGAGATACGAGGCAAAAAATGCAAAATATGTGTGTAATTATTTATAATAATATTCACTGTAATCTTTTACATCAGACGTTGTTGACATATATACAAGAACGTATGACTGATATAATAATAAATTATGATGGTAAATGATTATAATAAATGAAAATAACAGAATTATAAATTAGTAAAAAAAATAATGAAAATCTGAAACTCGAAGCATTTTCCATAGCCAGTGGTAGTGAAATACATAAAATCACGTTCCAAATTCCCAGTTTACCTAAATATAACCCGTTTATTAAGATATCGAAATGCAAAACGTGCTCGCGGAAGCTGCAGATATCAGCCACGGTATTTATCTATTCCGGAATTCGATTCTGACGGAAATTTGAATCGATTTAGTTCACATCTAAAATTGTTCACGGGCATGTGAATTCAATTACGTAACGATTCAAAATTGTATCAAATCGAAAATGCATATTTTGATTATTTATTCACCAATAGCAATATTCGGAAAATTCAGGAAAATAAGAGAAAATTCATACATGTGCAAGTTGATACATATTTATAAATATATGTTTACTTTTTTATAATAATTTTGAAATATATTTAAGTAAAGCGAGGCTTAAAAGTTTATAGGTAAAAAGGTCCACCGCCATAGTTTGTTTGATATGTGTTATTTGTTATGATCACAACTTGTGATATAATTGAATTGGTTTTCACAAAATAATTTTGTGCTCCACTCTATCCTATAAATATTTTTGGCTTTCAATTATAAATTTTATTCTTAATATGAATTTAATCAAAAACTATGTATATATATCGTACAAAGTCTACTAGTCGTTTTTTATGTTTTACACATGATCCAACCGAAAATTGTTTCATCATTTTATCTTTTCAGACCAGGATATCCCATAAATTTCCACAAGTGTGCAACATGTCCTTCACGTTTTATTAAATTTATTCTTTTACGAATAAAGAAAGGATCTTTCGTTCAATGAAACTTTAATATTAAAACGCGCAACTTGATTTCGAACAGGTTTGCCTGACATGTTATAAAATCGTTCCAAGCAAAACTTTGACGCTTATTAAGACATTACGATTTCGTAAAGGAAGATTGTTGTTGAAACTTAGTATTTTAATTTGATTAATATTTGTATAATATTAAATAGAAGAAGCAATACGTACTGATTTGCAGGGAATTTGGTTTAAACGGTTTTTCTAGAAAATTTAATTAGAATATAAAACTAAACTAGTGGTGTATGGCATCGTGCATTAGGGCTGGAACTTACCGTACCAAAAATTAAATTTTTTTTTTTTTAATCTTGTTTTAACTTTGAAAAAATCAGAGTTTTGAGAAATTTTTGGTAAAAAAGACTTTTGAAAAAAATGTTTTTTTTTATTTTGAAATATTTTAGAAATTGTGAACTTTTTTTCGAAGCTATCGCAATGTTTTGACTAGATATAGACGAAATATGAAAGCGCGTAAGCGCGAAGGTATTCCAAAGTGTTCAGAAATCTTTGAAACGTAAAAATATATAGTAAAATTCATTATCGATATTTTTGCGATTACTTTAATTTACCCTACAAGAAGTTAATTGAAATTTAATAAGAAAATGTAGTGTTTGTCTTCAAAATTGCAGAACTTTTTTAATTGACTCAATAGTGAAATGCACTTAAAATGGAATTAAGAAATTTAAATAAAATAACAATCGAGAGCAAGTGTTAGAATTGTGCATTTTTCTCATCAATTTATCAATTATAATTCCTGTGGGTGTGGACGGTTGTGCCAGTCGCCCTTTTCTTGATTGCTTTGATTTTATGACTAATTTATCATTTAAAGACAGTAGTTCTGTATTTTCATGTACACAAATTTTCTGAATGTATGGTCTGCCATATATATGGAACAAACCATTTTCAGACTTTCAATTATAAAAATGTACACGAATTGTTCTTGGCTTAGTATCGCAAATCATAGCATTGTCATATATTTTCAAGGACAATTTTTCAAATAGAACAATCTGACAAATGTTCCGGCTCCAGTTTTAACCGGAGTCTAAAACGCCAAACCGATCGTCATTTCCAGATCGCGTCATCAGCCCGGAATGGCAAGCTATCGCACAATTCCATTACCTCCCACAATAAGAAGTGACATTTTTATTTTCGGAAAAAACACACGAATATACGAGAACAAGTCCTTGTGATCGAATGAAATATCACAGAAACAAAACTCAGTTCTGACGGTCAATGATTTATTTCGAAAATGACAAAAGTTTTTCACTTTGAAAAGGGTACGATAATTTCGTAACAAATGTTCTTGTTTTGACACTTTCGGATACATACGGTTGAAATAGATACAATTTGTTCTGAATTTTAATATTGAAATGATTTATTGTTTCTAATAAATAATTATTGAAAATTAGAGTGTTCGGTTTTTAAAATTTTACGAAATATATTTTCAAAAAACAAGTCAAACTACAACCGATATACTAATTTACGCAGAATTTATAACCGCGTTTTGATTTTTATTAATTGAGCAAAGAGTGCAGAAAATAAAAATCGTGTTTTTGAGAGTACGGAGCATCCGATTTAAATGATCCAAGAAATATTCAATTCGTAATGATGGGGATAAGTGGCGATCGGATTTTGGCAAGAGCAGGTCTATCCGTTTTGGAGATACGGAGCTAAATATTCAAAAAATGGCAGTTTTTGAGAGAACTAAGCATCCGATTTGAATAATTCAAAAATTTCTGCATGTGTTGATGAAACGATTGCCTTTGAGAAAAGATTTGTTTTAATTTTTTTTTTTAATTTAAATAATAAAATATTTTTCCTTTAGTAAATTTTGTTTTACGAATATTTCATTATGATACGGGAAATTCTAGCAATTTGCCTCAAATCACGATTCTATACATCACTGGTAATTATTTTATTTGATAATAATTATGTGTCAATGATAGTGTAAAGATAAAAATCATATTCTAAAAACAAGAAACAAAGAAATTTAGCGATGAATAAGCATGAATAGCTTATTAATAGAAGTAGTTTGTAAAAAAAATTAAAATTCAAGACAATATCAATTTAGAGGATATGAATTTTAATAATAGTTTATACTATTTTATATTATGATCAATAATTCGTATATATCAAGCCTTTTACAAATACGTTTTCCTCCGAATTTATAAAATTTTTCTTGAATTATTTAGTCAATAGCAGTTTAGATTGCATTTCTAAAAATAAATATTTAAATTAGAGTCAAACCTTATTCACCAATACTTTAAACACACGTTTCTTACAAATATAATTAATTATAGCACAAATTATCTTATGTAGGTACAATATAAATACAGACACTCAAAAAGGCAAAGGAATGCCATAAACAAACGTTATATAAATGTAGATACTCACTTACGTTATTTTGTTATTCATAAAATTTACCTAATGTCCATTGGACAGATGTAAATTATATCCAAAATAAAAAAAAAGAAATTTTTTAACCAACTAGTGACTAAAGTAAAAATTTTATGTAACGATTGAATTGCATCAATTAATTAAAATTTTGTTTCAAATTCCAAATGACAATATTTTGATCAATAAAAATTTATTAGTATTAAAATTTTGGGCACTATTGACTCTATTATTGCTGCATCATTTGCATAAAAACCTTTATTTATCCCATTTTTGCTAAATGAAAAATTCTAAAATAAATGAAAAAAAAAACATATCAAATGTCCTAAATTAATACAAGCCTATTGAAAAACCTACTGCTCTTATACCAAGCAAATTTCAGAAACCACATACTATGTAACAGTGTGAATTTGCACTTGTTAGTACTTCAAGTGTAGATAAATTTAAAAGAAACTTTTTACAAATAATTTAATAAATTATTACTTATAGATTCAATTTTTACAATATACAACAAGCATATCAATATACTACAATCTAAAAAGAAATATACTTTTATTAGTTGACCCAGTAATAATAATGGGAAGTACTGCTCTAAACCAGGTCTGTGAGCTGAGTTAAACTCGAACTCGATTAACCCAGTATGTCAACATTAATTGTATGAGTATTTTTTTTGAGAATTTATCTATATTCCATATTGTTATTGTTACATAACCTGTATCAATATATTACAACCGATAACTGAACTTTGATTAATTGATATCGCCGCAGAATTTCTGCGTGTCAAGTGACATATAGGAACGCCGTATTTCAAATTGATGTTCGTGTGCAACTGTTAGTTATTTCATTCCGAACAATTAGCGAAGCTCGAGTAATAGAATATTCCATTAGAGCGATTGAAATGTGGACTCAAAACTTTCATATGACGATAGAAACACATAACAAGTATAGATGTTGGGGATTAGTCGATGATTTATTGCCGGAAACATCGGAAGGAAAGTTTTTCAAGTTTGAAAAAAAAAGTTATAAATCAGTTTTATTCGACATGAACAACAATCAGAAACATCTAGTTGTTCTGTAAGATGTTGTGATTAAGCTATATTTTACAAAAGCTATTCTATTGTACTTCTAATAGACCTATTTTTAATTCTAATCATATTTTTTAATTTATTGCAGCAATCTTCTAAAAAGCTATATTTTAAAGTGAAAATAGATATCACTACTACTATTACTTGATATCAGGATGTTCGTGGCGAGATTCACATTCTTATTTATTGTTATCATTTTATCATCCAATATTTAAGGTAGAGCAAGACACAAAAGTTCAATTTTTCTTTGAGAAATTATATTGTGATAACCAAACCAATTATATCCTAACAAATAACACACATCAAACAAACAACTATCTGACTGTGTTCAATAAAACTCCTTGCTGATTCATCAAAAAAAAAAATACAAGAATTTGTCACCTGGTCTTTTTTACCCCATAGGCAGGGTAAAATAGGACAATCAGTTACAAACATCATATGTTTTATTTTTAATTGTGAAGGGATTTTACAACATAATAGCTACATAGCTACATATTCAACCAATACAAAATATAAATTTTATGAATACATTTTTCACAGAGATTTTTTACAGAGATTGATCTGGTATCTTGTCAGAAATAATCAACAGCATAGTTGGAATAATTATTTATTTAAAGAATATTTATTTACTTATAACGAAACGTTAAAACAGTAAAAGTCATGGAAGGCCAAAGTTTTTCCTACTAATCCACTGACAAGACTGTAAACAGTAAGTAATATTAAAAACATTAATCTCTGTATTTTGATCTAATATTATTATTTTGTAAATGAATATTTAACCCATAAAATTATTAAAGAAATAAAATTTGAAATATATATTACAACAAAACAAAACCTTGAAACAGTAAATCGATCAGCTACGATGAATCTATATGTTGTAATTTCAGATATATTACATATAATCCCTACAATGATATAACAACTTTAATGTAGACGTTTTACATCTACATAGCAGTACATCTATTTTATTTCTTATTAAGCTGTTATATACTATATTTGAGACTATTATAAACCCTATTTCTATATCTTTCCAATCAACCTATTATATAGCTGTTAAGTAAACGATTTCTATTAAAACGGTATAGTTTCCCTATCTAGACAGTTATTTCAAGATATATTTTATTTACCGAGTGGTAGGATAGATCGTAAAAAACGTCAAACTTGTAATTTTTTTATAAATGATTATTTATAAAATAATAATTTATAAATTAGCGATCATCACTAACCAACAACATATTTCGAAGAGTTTATCATATGCCAATCTGATTAGTAGATATTCTTATAACCAGGGCCGGTTCTACCTTGAATGCAATGCATGCGAAAAATGCGGGAGCACGCCTTAGGGGGCGCCAGAACGAGATTCGGATATGAAATTTATAATATAGTTTTGTCAATGTCATTTAAGAAATAATCTTTGGAGAATATCAATTTTATATATTTTAAATAATGAAAAATTAATTTTAAATAATCCAACATGAAGGACCAGTGTTTATTAATGAAAGGCTAGAATTTTTGTGCTGCTCAACAGATTAAATCGCATGAAATCCCCAAAATAAGTATAATGTTTCAAAACCTAAATATCAAAATTACAACTGCATTACAATTAATTGAAAATTTAAAAATATTCTTGCAAACAATAATGAACATACTGAAATTTTTGGATGTCCTAAACAATTTTTGTATTGAAAATTAGAAAGTTTGGATAAAAAACACAACAATTTGATTATGAGCACCCTCGAATCACCTCGATCTTCTAAATAAATCTAAAATAAATGTAATTTATGAGCTTTTAGATTATATCTGAATTTTTTGTGTTAAATCCAGAATTATTGAAAAGTAGTTTTAAAAATGACGTAAATGTTTTCTAATTTTAATGATAAACTGTAAAAACACTTAAAATAATAAGAGGGAGGGGGCGCTGGAAAAAAATTGCATGCGGGCGCTGAGAACCCCAGGACCGACCCTGCTCATAACTATACTTATACTATACTATAATTTCGCCTGATTCATCAATTCTATGTTGATACTTTTCAGGAGATTCAATTTGATGATTGCTGATATTATTATCGAATTAGTATCTCAAAAATTCTAGATACTGCTTTTTATGAGAGGATGTATTACATGATGCAACCGAAGGGCAAGCAATCGAACTTGTTTATTTCTTCAAATTCAAGGAAACAAAACTCAATCGCAATTATATTTGCAATTGCAATATGTTTGAAGAATGCATATATCAAAATCTCATTCTTATCCATTAAAATGACCATTTTGTGCCTTTTCGTTTTATATACGAAATCTAAGTTTATCTTAACTCACCAGCAAGTGATGTGCTTTGCATATTGTCAAAACAAATTCAATAATTTTTGAAAAATCCAATTTAGTTCCAAACATGTAGGTACCGCAGAAATAGACACATACATAAATAATTTTCTATGATATGCCAAAATTATTAATTGTCGAAGTATAAAGCTTCAATAGCTTACCCTATCCAAAGTTATATTTCAATTGAAAATAGTCCAACGAGACTTACGTTGAAAAGATAATATGAGCAGCCTCTTAATTTAAAATTTTTCTGATATATAGTTTAAAACTGTTGTGCATTTAATATGTAAAACACAATCGAAGTCATATTAGTATCAAAGGCCACAAATAAATACGTTATTTGAAACAAAGCTCCTCTTCCACCATTAATTTTACAATTCTATTTACTTATTGCACCAGCAAAGATATCGGATCGTGCAACGAGGCCATTAGAAGTTATTCCGATTCCGCGAGTATCGATTTCTTTTACTTGAATCCGTTTTAAAACTAAAACAGACTATTTCCAATGACAAGGTTAAACCGGGTTTCCGTATAAGGTTTGATAGTTCAGGCAATCTGCCAGAAATGTAAAGCACTTTCAGAATTGATAGTGGTGCAAGCTTGTACGGGGCGATAGGTTCCATTGTGTGTGCTTATGTTATGGGGGCGCGTCGAGGTAATGGACTGGCCTAGGGCGAGAGGCACCACTTGAAAATGATACCACACTAGTTCCTTTCTGCTTTCGGAATGATATTTTACGATAACAATCGTGTACAGCCCACCATAAGAATAGTATCAGATGGACATATAGATTTGAATAAAAAAATTGAACAAATTTCTTGAACTTTCTGAATGGTTTTAGTTTTTGCTCGTCAATCAGATCTCGAGAGTCCTACGAATGATGATACATCAACCAACTACAGGGTGCGCCATTTATATGAGGTCAATGGAAAAGTTGAATGATTTGAACAATTTTCTATAAAATTTGATAAACTTGTTTTTATTATCAAATTCAAAGCCTTACAATTTTTTCCAGCTTGCTTTACAAAAAGCCTTTACTGCACGCAATCGGTTAAAATCGGTTCAATGATTCCATTGACCATATTGATGGCGCACCCTCGAACTTCGACCAAACATATTTGATATATTTTTATAATTAAAATTCTTTAATATTTGTGATATATTTTTAATTTGTGCTATTTTCACTTGTAAACAATTTATTAATTAGATTAATTAGATCAATATTTACAAGTAAAATATAATACCACTACTGCCTAATATCAGGATGTCCAAAGAAGGTATCAAACCCACTTGGGAATCCTCGGGTTGCTAAACCAAAGATCTTACCGTAAGATAAAAAAAAATCTCTAAAGTTATTGAATAATTTTAAATGTTTAGTATATTTGTCTAAAAGATAAAATTAAGTAAAACAAAATAAATTTTTTTCAATTTTCTCAATAAAACTCGAATGTTTCAGTCACATACTTGAAACGTACGTTGGAAGTGAATTTTTGAAAAATTTGAAAGCATTTTTAAAGAACCTTATATATTAATAAAAATTAGGCATATTATTCTTGAAATCAAATACTTCTTGTTTTAGCCTTAAAATTAGATGCTAAACAAGGAACCTACTGTTTTTTTATTATACTCCAAAATTATCAAAACTACCTTAATATTTTGTAAATTTCAATAGCTCGCTATTGGGCTATTGGGGTTTGATAAATTAAGTATTGTTCTACATATTTAGATAATTCAATGTGCTAGTATCAAGTACCTCTTATTTTTGGCACAAATTTCGGAAAATGTCTGCTTGCAAATTGAAAAATAAGCGCTTAACCTACCATTATTTTAATAAATCACAAGTTAAATTTATTTTAATTAATAAAATAAGTCAAAAAAATCAAATGATTAATTATACACAATAATTTTTTAACTATTTCAATAAGCTATTAGATAAAAATTTAGTAACTTAGCTAATGTTATTTTGATAATTTAATGTTCCTAAATATTTAATTTTTTTTTCAATTGCAGAACAGAAAATGTCTACAATTTAGTACAAATTCATACACCACTAGTTTTTTTTTTCGATGGTAATTTGCTGTAGAATTCCCTGTAAACTTTAATTAACGTTTTAGACCATGGTTGTTTTTTTTTCAACGGACAACATGAGTTCGACTTGGAAATGGGTTTAAATGGAACGCGTAATTTTGCAAAATAGATTATCATGACAGATAAATTCTGTCAGTGGGGCACTAACAGATAAATGAAAAAAAGGAAAAATAATCTATCTAAAATAAAAGTATGTATCATATAATAATAAATTTAGGGTAAATTGGTGTAATATCCCACTTTGTAATTCAAAAAAGTTATTAAAATTTAAAACTAAAAATTCATTCGCATTCACAAATGGTACAGAGAAAATATCATTATGAAGAAAGTTGTGTTTCATGAATTTATATGGATTTCTCTTGAAAATACTGAAAGTTTTTACTAAAAACTGAAAGTCTCTAGAGATTGTCAATAAGAAGTAATGTTCTTTATTGTCATCCAAACTTGGTCAAAGGTTTCGCCCAAAAACATAGAATATACTCGTTTTCTTGCTTGTTTCAATAAATAAATCACAGTTTCAATAAAAGGATTATACTTTCAATTTAAATGAAAATATTCACTCAATATTGCAAAAATATATAATTTAATAACATTTTCTTAAAGAAGTATTACATAATATTCTCAGTGCATCATCCTATAAATGTATGCAAATAAAAATAAGATCCATTCATAGTCATTATATTTTCCATTAGGTTAATGGAAAACGTGCAAGCTTAATTTAGCCACATATAACATCAACATCAGTATATTCTAAATATTATATTACTTTAAAGTAAAATATTTTCATTACATATTGTAGGATAATTGCATCGTATATAGTTACGCGAGCTTTTCCAAGAATATACGTTTTCGGTGCATTAAACTTTTGTAATGATAGAAAAATATTTGCGTCTAGAAGGAAGATTTTGAGAAAGACTATTATATATAAAAGATAGTTGTAATACGTTAAGATTATTAAGAAAAATTATAATAATAATTGAAGAAAAATATAATAATGCAAAAAGTATAATCAATTTAAAAATAATATATTAAATAATGAAAAGTTAAAGAAATATACTAAAAATTACATGTTATGCTAGTCTTTTGGCACCCAAATAATAAAGTTCACATGTATCAAAGCAAAACTAAAGACGTGGAATTCAAATGATTTCTTTATACTATTAGAAAGGCGGTTAAGAGCGATGGGACTTGATTCAGAGATCCCGGGTTCGATACCCACTTCCAGCAGCCTATTGTCAGGCAACAGAAACAACGATTTTCACTTGGAAACGTAAATAGCAATATGTTTCCAATAAAAATATTCGCCCTACTACGGATATTGTAATAATAGTATATCCTACAGGAATGTGACAACCGTTTGGGTTGTCTTCTGTCAAACAGACTAATATTAGGTCAAATCAGCACAACAGCTTATAGGACTATTATGATTGATGTTTAAAAATAACAAAAAAATATACTATTATAAACAACAATGAATTCTATGTTTATATAGAAGTATTAATTTTAAAGCTTTTGGTCAAACACTATTAATGATGTCATTCTTCCTTGAAATTTTACAATAGTAATTTAAGTTCTTAGTCTTTGGTCAAATACACTGATCAATTAAAAAACTAATCGCTATACGTATACAATTTAATCGTGTGGTGATAATATTCATACGTTTAATGAAAAATGCACTAGGTAGAGAAATACGGACAAAATTGTATATATTTAGCTAGTCTAGTTTTACTATACTAGCGAGTGTATACCATATATATTAACAATCATGTCAGATGTTGAACGTCATTGTCACAATCTTGTCGGAGCAATCAGTTCAAACGTGTTACGCGCCTTGAAAAGTTTATTTTGAAGGTGGTTTTGTCATATTTTTTGAAAACCTACTTATTGATACTCAACATTATTTCAATTAGAATCAATTAACTTATGCCAGTACTAAGAATTTCGATCAAATTTATTGCAATAATCAGATGTTCAGTAGAATTTTTATTAATTATTCATTTTTGTTAAATTTCAGACACAATGGTTTACTTATATATTTTGGACAAATGACATAGTACTATTTCACAAGCTTTAGTGGGTCAAGAAAAAAAAATGAAACCTGTCAAAGATGATTGACTTTTAACTCCTACTCCAAGTATGCTAGAAACAATTGCTAAAAACAGACTAGAAGATCCAGCGGTAAAAAGTAGATACATGTGTTGCAAAACCTTCTTTTTCCGTTCTGAGCCCGGCAAAGATTGGTTATAAATGAACCAAAATGGTACAAGTCTCACAGTAACTTACAATGTATGATTTGTACTATTTGTGTTCATGCTTCATATTCTAATGTCGCAAAATGGACAAAAAAATTTATTTGTGAACTGCTATCTTAAAAATTAGCAACTCAGTATATCTTGACACTATATCTCATTTTGTCCATTGTGTATAGAAAAATAATGTTTGCACTGGTTGCATTTTTCCTTAATGTAATTATAGTCTACTTAATTCAAATACATACTATCTTACTGGTAGTCAATGAATGAAAGATGAGTACAAACGATCGAGACTAATTATAATATCATATAGTGCTTATAATAAATATCATTGATAAACAAAACACTAAGTAATTTAATCTGTACTTCCCCTACTACATATTTCTCGTTTCTCTATCAAATTTGATTTACATGTTTAACGAATATAAAGAAGTTTGAAACTTTCCACAATAAATGCATTTTCATCCGCTTGTAGTCAAAAGAGATAAAATCTTTATCCATTTTTACAATAAGTCATTTCTTAGTAATATTCTATGCTACGCTTCCTTTGTACAGTGTCTCCTTGTAGTATCCTTTTTCTTTTCTCCATAAATCTGTTTTACGATAGATTTATAGATATAAATAAATTTAGATACACTTCGCAGAAAGTAAAGTGCTTCGGTCGAAATATATTAGATAAGACCTCTTGATTCGACTATAGTTATTCAACGAGTTAATAAATCTCCGCAAGAAAAGTTTTATTCTAACGAGAATATATATATATATATATATATATATATATATATATATTACATAATAAGAGGATTCTAGTCAAGTATATTTGTTCTCATTTACAAGACTAACATAGTAATCATTTGAGCTACATTGTCGTGATTTGGGATAGAGGTTGCCATTACCAAAAAAATCAGAGATATCAAAGCATGATTTTACTTATTCTAACTACCTATGGTGCTGGTAATATTGCCTTCATAAAAAGTCCAAATGCCAATAGTAGATTGTATCCAGAATAGAAGTACATACTGCCAAAAATTGTAATTCCACTAAAATCCATGTATCTGAGAGATCATAAATAAACAATATTCTCACAATCTATTCACGAAGAAACTTGTTTTGTTTTCTTACTATATGTTACTATATGTAAAAAAAAAAGATAATTGGGTATATTTAGGTTCTCGCATTTTGCAATTTTGGGTGCAATGATGGCCTGTCACTTAATAAATTTGAGTTGAAGCAAATTATCCGATGTTATGATAAATAAGTAGTCTTAAAAAAGAAACAGCTTATGTGCATTATGAGCCAATATGTGTTCGTTTAACAGTCCAAAATTTATTCGTTTGTGTTTAATTAAATCTACGTTGCACTGCAAAATATTTTACACCGATACTCATCACAATGTGATAATGAAAATTCAGAAAATTTATTTTTGAGCTTCCGATTAAATTTTTGCGTTTATCATGTTATAGCATTTTAACCATCACAAAACCGCAGCTATTTTTACCAGTGAATATTTATGTGAAATTTACTAAAGCGATTTAATTACTTTCAGTTTTGCTCGACTATATTTCATACATTACGTTTAATGAATGCTGATTTATTTATGAGGAAATTAAATTTTAATCAATAATATAATCAGTATATTAACTTTTGAATTTTTTATGTTTCACATAGCTATATAATAATTAAAGTGCGCATAAATTTTGACATTTAATGATTCTATAAGAGTTTAATTGATTTTCTTGTATCACCCAATAAACGTTTTAATGATTAGTGTGTCGTTACTCTCAACTTCAATTATAAAAAAGTTTCAGATTTCAATTAAAAAAAGTCTACTTTGTACAATTTCTATGACACTTTATTTGATGTTAATTGTATAAATATTTATTTCAAGTTTGAAATAAACATACGCAATATAGATTCAACGACTTATTTACTGATTATTTTAGTCATGTCATATAGGAGTATGCATCAAATTACAGATTTGTGGGCTGAGATAAATATATATATATATATATATATATATATATATATATATATATATTATTTAATCAAAACTTTGAATGTCGTTCTGCAAGTTGACCCAGAACTAAAAGTTTCTATAATTTCCTATATATCAAGCAATGTCATGTAAGAACTAAAAAGTCGGTGCCACAAATGCATAAAATTCATTTTAAAAAATTGATCTCAATAAAATGATCGGCCTAATCTTTTGCGACATACTCAAATAAACCAGTGCAATAAAAGTTTTCAATTGAAAAACAAACAGAAAATTTAAAAAACGATTCAGTTTTTATAATTGACTTGAATACAAACTTTTTCATGTAATGTGACACTATCATAATATATACTTCTGCGATATTATTCACATAGAACCTCAAAACCCCGTCAACAAAGCTTTGCAGTTTGACATTGAATAATATATGTGAATTGCTAATTACATGCTTTAATATGATATGCATTACTCCATAATGCATTTCCATTAAGCCAAGCAGGCAATCTATTCTAAAATCAGCTTTTGACAATTACACAAATCTTAACAAAAAAGCGTCATTTAAAGTAAATCAAGATATTCTAATCCAGGTCAAGGTGCAATAAATTTCATCCCTTCGACATGCGAAACTGAAAACTGAACTGAACCCATGAATATTTATATTCCGCAATCATAAACGTCCGAACGCTGACGTTTGTATCAGTGCTTTTAGTCTATGATTGATGCCCGAAGTTTGTACTTCGTGCATTTCATGGAAAATATATATATGGTTACACCTTTCGGATAAAGTGATGTTTAATATACTGCTGTATATTCAAATGCTTGGATTTACATAAAAAACAAGGATTGATTAGCTTTCAGCCGAATGGGGAACTTTGTTTTTATTTATTTCTTTTATTACATTTTATTTATATCAATCAAAACTGAAAATACAAATCAGAGGAGAAAGAAAAAAAGAATATAAAATGTAATATAAAACAGGACTAGGAGTAACTGGCAATTCGCCATAAGGCAAGTAGCATGAAATCCCAGATATGTGTAAACGAGGATTGATAAGCTTTCAGCCAAATAGTAAACTTTGTTTTTATTCATTTCTTTTATTGCATTTTATTCATATCAATCAAAACAGAAGATGTTCTTATTATACAAATTAGAGGAAAAAAAAAGAATGATAAATGTGATATAAAACAGGACTAGGTGTAAGTGGCGCTTTGCCCTAAGGCAAGTTGCAAGTACTTTCCCATAAATATAAATAATCGATTCAGTCTACCTTAATAGATTACTTGTTTACCTGTTTAAGTAACCACCTATACATGGTCACCTTGTTTATCTATCTAAGTTGTCCACATGTCTACCTATTTACCTCTCTGCATTCCACCTGTCTACTTGCCAACCTGACTACATTCTTATATCCTACTATCATCTTATCTTCCTATTTGTCTACTTGTAAGGTGACCATATTTTCTTGGGTCAAAATAAGGATGGCAACTTGTAGTTGCGCTAATCCACGGCAGTTGGTTGAGGGGTAAACATTCGTAAATTTGAAAATAAAAGTCCGAAACTTTCAATGTGAGATGCTATTTTAACACTGGGGTATTTTGCATTCAGAAATTTTCCCATTCATAACCTATTGCTTCATATAAGCATATTTGTTGCCTACAACACGTTCAGATATTTGACAAATATTTGTAATATTATTATCATAACTGCAGAACTTCAGTTTAAACCTAGATTTATAAAACACAGGACAATCCGGGAAAAAGTACGAAATCCGGGACAAATATTGCTTTTAAGGAAACCCGGGACACAAGGTGGAAATGCGGGACTGTGCCGAACAAACAGGGACGTATGATCACCTTACGACTTGTCTATATATCTACCTGCCAAAAACCTGTTCATCATAGGTTTGGGATGTCCCAGAGAAAGAATAACCCACTGTGTACATTTTCTTCTCATTGTTTCTATTATTAGTAGTATAATGTATATATTTTAATAACTCAGCCCGATAGGAGTATCTGGTTATAAATATTTCCTATTCTTTGGAGATTTAGGAATGATCTCCGTTCTTCAGAAACATTGAATTAATTCACTATCAAATTGAATTACAAGTACTGATTATATTATATTATAAAAGTCAATATTTATAATTGAACATTCCCATACAATTATAGTACTTGAAGTTTTATAAATAAAAATTACTAAAAAGGAATATATACAAAAACATATTTTGATAACCGAATTCTGCATTGAATAAAAGTACTAAAGAAAATCAGAAAAGCAACGGCTCAGATAAATTTCAGTCAAGAAGAAAGTAAAGGTCTCATAAAACTCTGCAAAATGCAAAATAATCTTCATTATTTTTGTGAAACTAGTATTGTCTTAAAAAACTACATACTAAAAATCCATGACATCGTTTCCCTTATCTTTCATTTAAAATTACTAGATGAAAAAATAAGTACAAAGATTTGTACCAAAAAAAATTCTGCATTGGTTAAAAGTACAAAAAAAAAATAAAAAAGCATCGGTTAGGGTAAATTTCAGGCAAGAAAAGAGTGATCTCAGAAAGCTCTACACAATAGAATATATATTTTAATATTCTTGTTCAACTATTTCTAAATTATCATTGTCATAAAAATCTACATCATAATAAATTTCTACGCCATTTTTACCCTTATCCAATTAAGGGTTGTATTAAAGAATTTAATCATATACGAATCAATAATTCAAAGATCTCAAAAAGCTCTACAAAAAAAGACAATGTACTGTAACTATTGATAATGAAGATGAAATTCTCAAAGAATTATGAGCCAAAAAATATAACGCACATAAAGTTCACCTGAAATTGTTGCATCACACTAGTATTAGAGTAATTTGACATTGGTACGTAACCCTAATTGAAAAATCAATATGGTACCCTATAGTGAATTCTATTCAGTAATTTCAAAACAAAAATTAGTCACAACAAAACTTTAGAAATCAAATTGAAATTCTTGTTCGTCATTGAATTTTAAATTGAATATATTAATAGTAGATTACGTATCTGAATATTTTATGAATCTCTCTGAAATTTTACACACTATCTACGTTCAACGAATTTTAACAAGTCAGCTTTTTTAGAAATTGCTCTCACGTAGTCGCTTACGAAAATTTAATTTTAATAAGCGGGAAAATGAATCCGAGCATTAATGTGAGTTTCATGTATGTTGCACATGCGACTGAAATACATTTAAATTAAGTATTATATAAATAGGTCGCATATAAATACCTAATAAGCATAAGTCAATAACCACAGTAAAAGACATGCTAGCAATATATTGTATGTTTGTAAAAGTTTTTGCTCTATGATCATGCGAATAGTAGAGTTCAACGACTGATTATACGTTGGCGAATGAATCAGGTAGGTGTATGTAGCATTTGCCTTAGGGCAAGTTGCATAAACTTTTCCATATGTGGAAATAATCGAACAACTGAATGAAAAGTGAGATATAGCAAATTCCTAATTTGTGTGACGATAAAACTTGGAAATCTGAACACACACAATTATTTCAAACAATAATAATGTTGTATACTTAAACCACGTTTCGTAGGCTCTTAATATTTTAGAACATTCGTTAAGACCACGAACTGTATCGTCTAAAAAAGTTTCATAAAAAAATCATCATTTACAAAAAAAATGGCATGGTCGATTTTTTTGACAAAAACTAATCGAGTTCCAACTAAAATCATTCAAAGAGTTGCTGAATTATTAAAATCGATTCAGGGTTATTGACTAGCGTGTTGATAAAAATTGTGGCAATCTTGTGCCAAAAGAAATGGTTTGGCCGATTGCCGCGCAAAACTAAAAAATTAGAGATATTATCGAGTTCAAATTTTTGAAATCAGTGCAGACATTTTTGAAAAAACATCAAAACATAAAAAGATCTATTTCAGACTCAAAAAAATACTTTTTCCAATATTTGCTGTCAAACGATTTATAACAACTCGAAACATCGAGAAAAAGAGCAAATAGGATATTCTGGCAAAAACTTTTTTGCAGAAAGGTAACGAGTAACTACTGGGATTTGTTGAAATTTTTAAAATTATTTGAAAAAAACGATTTGACCGATAAACATCTAAAACTCGAACAACATGTTAAAAATAACTCAACTCGTCGAACATTAGCATTCTAATAATATTTGGTTATGATTTTTCAAAATCGGTTCAAAATATTTTGCAAAAACATTGAAAACAAATTTGCATTTAACTAGTTAGTTAGTTACAATAAAACAGTGTTACAGATAACATAAGGCTACGAAATAGAACATTCTGGCAAAAACTTTTTTTTTTTTTGAAAGATAAGGTTAAAGTTTTTTTCGGAGTGCCAGTCAATATTGAGGTTTTATCAAACTGAATAATTGGGGACGGTGCAACTAATTTAGGGAAAAATTTCAAAGAATCGTATCAATGGATTCAGAATTACTTGGAACAACGAAAAAAACATAAAATTAGAACCAGAAATTACATATTTCTTCGGAAAGAAAAAAGGTATTACCAACCAAGAAAAAAATTTTGTTAGCAATTGTTATAAAAAATATATAGATCAAATCACTCAGTAAAATTATTAATTACTACACATCGTGCAAGATCAATAATTGAGGCATATAGCAATATGAATCATGTTGCACAAATCAAACAAGAAAACAATAAATGAGTATGCAAAGAAACAAAATCCCGAAGCAAATGTAAAATATTCTTAATTCTCACAGCAACATATATGTACGTTTATAAAGTTAAGAATGAATTTACTTACTGAGTTAAGAATAAATTTAATTACTGAGTGTTCCAAAAAAACATGCAATTCGCATTTGTTTCCATCACAACAGAAATTTCTTCCAAGTTTAGTTGACAGATAAGCGATTCTTATGATTATGAATACAATGTAGATATTGTATTTAAATAAAACATGTACAAACACACTATATTTATACAATCTACCTGTCTACTGCCGTGATCAACAATCTGCACTTCAACCTCATTAGTTTCAGTGGCGGGCCCACGTGCTTCTTCCATCTTCATCTTTACGGAACATCACAGTGGTGCGGCAACTAAATTGATAATACGACGATAAAACCGATCCATATTCAAAATAACAATATATTCATATTTTCCAACATTATTTACAATTGTTTCTTATTAATAATTCAAATATCACATATTATTCGAATAACCGCCAACACTTAACCTAGAACAATGCACGGCGTGGTGGAAATATGAATGAAAGTATGTCAGGAGGACATTCGCGCTCTACGGCTTACGAATTTCTACCCCGTGGGGAATATACTTTGTTGGGGAAAGTTTGCGCCAGTATGGAACACATGCGCTGTGAAATTTAATAGAGAATCGGTAGAGGCATCTGTGGAAGGTAGTAATGTTTGAAAATAGCCAAGTTGTATATCAGAATAATTGACACCGTAGAAATGTACCAGGTTCTGGTTTGAGAACAAAATACCGTTCTTTTAAATAAAATAGTTTTGCGCAATGCAGTAGCACAAAGCAACCTTTCAGGCATATTGAAAGTAACGAAATCTAGTCCTTAAAAAGTAGTTAGAGCTCATCCATCTGGTTATTACAAAAGAAAACTATGTACAAACTAATATAGCTTGTAAAAAACTTGTAATATTCCTAATAGTAAAAAGAAATTTGAATTCTAAGACAAGAAAACTATCTTTCTTTTACATTATTATAAGAAATTATTTTAGACTGCGTCCTTATAGTGGCAATTAACATCCTCAACTTATGAATGTCAAAGGTCCCAAGATATTTTATTACATTTTAAATTCAATCCTCATTTCTGGTAACATCGTCTCTTCATGAAATAAAGTAGAATAAATTAGAAATTATTATATAAATATTCATTTATTATTTATTTCTAAGCCTCTATAATAAACTTTTATCCTTTATACGTCTAACTTTCTACGGACTGCGTCCTTATAAAATTGTTGATCTTTATAAGTTTCCAAGTCGAGGTCAAGGATCTTAATCATAGCTCCATATATTTTACTCGCAAACATGCATTTTCAATAACATAATTTCTTCATAGAATAAATTAGAAATGCATTTATATTTAAGCCTATGCAATAAACTTTCATCCAATATAATGTATACTTATTTTTTTTTCATCTATATTTATATTTTGTCTGATATTCTAATATTTTAATTTTATCTAAAGATGAGTTATTTCTTATTATTGAACAGCAATCTAACAATCAGAACTCCACACATCATTGATCTATTATTGTGATAAATCTCCTTACCAACATCGCTTTCTTAGACGGCAATCCAAAGTTGGCCTTTTTATTATCTATATTTAATAAGTATAATAAGTATAAAGAGAAATCTCTAATACTGATTCACCAATTAATACTGAAGAAAACCAATATCAACGCTACTTGATTTCAGGCTGGCCATGGTGGGTTCAAATTTGGAACCCAGTGCTTGCAAGAATCACTAATCCTCGCAAAGTCCAAAGACGTGTATTCAAATAAAATTAGAAAATACAAATGTATAGAAAATTATTCTGTCTGCAACATATAACCTAGCTAATGAACACACTTTCCTGAAATGATTATACAGCTCACATATTCGATACACAAATATCAATTCCATCCACAATAAAATTTAATAAATACATATTTCTATAAGGTACTTATTAAATCATTCTGTAAAATTTCTTGTCATATTTCAGTTCAGCGGCTCATATTTCGATTCCGATTAAAACAACTAACTAAAGCTCAATTATATTTTAGATGCTTCATGAATCATTACAAACATGATTTTTCTTAATTTAAACGTTGCAGAAGAGCATGCTTCAGCATGTGCTGATAGCAATAAGTAAACTGCTTTCAAAGTTTGCACCATTTGAAAATTAGGCACTTTTATTAAATCCAACAACAACATTCCAATTATATTTATAACATTCACCAATAAATTTTGTGCTGAGTTCTTCAACACAAATAGTAAATATTTGTTTTTGTAGTTAAGATGTAAACAAAAAGCAAATATCTCTAAATACAGTAGCAGACTGTAAATCAAACTCGCTCATAAAAAGATCATTACAATATATACATTTATTTAAATAAATATCTTATTTGAGTGTTGCGGCAGTCATTTGTTACTTCATTGATATAATTATCAAAATTTCATGATATTTTATTATGAACAATAAATTCTGATTCCAAAATACTACATCTATCCTGAAAATAATTATCCAGCATCCTACTCTTAAGTGTTTCACGATTAATACTTTGTGTATAAAAAAACGAGCATGTCTCAGTTCTATTTGGATAATCCTTAAGGAATGAGAGATTTTGAAAATCAATACTGCTTAGTAACTCATAGTTCAGATCAATAATGCATAGGTAAATTATGAAGTCCCAGTCCAGAAATCACATAATAAAATTATAACATATTCTATATTACAAAAAATATTACAATACAATAATTCAATGTATATTTATATAAAGGGTTTAATAACTTAAGCGAATTAAGTTGACATGAATCGAAAAATGAATAAGGCTTCTGACACAGACATTCATCTCGCATCACATTATAAAATTTAAGAAAGAAAATCTTCTTGCTCACTTTACAAACACCACCATTAAATAAATAGGTCTATGTCGCTTTCACTTTTGGTTTGACTTTTTTCATCTTTTTCAAACCATCCATATTACCTTTTAATAAACTGCAATATGCTATGTGAAACCTCACTGCGTCTTTCGATTTAATTACAGTCGAAATCTGCAAAGGAGGAGAGTCCTTTAGAAGGATTATCCAAAATATTGGACATAACTTAGCAATTGTTTCCATTATTTTCTTGAAAAATGTTGTTCTTAAAACACTTTGAAGTATAAGCCTTAGAACTAAACCAAACCCTTTTCTCAATTTTTCTCATTTGAATGACCACATAATAATAAATTCATAAAATAGTACTTAAATGTGTACATATCTCAGATAAATAAAAGCTAATATTTGCAGCAGCAAAACGAAACAAAAGCAATCAAAAATGTTGAAGAAAACTACAATAACGTAATAAATCAGATTAGACCAAAACAAACACCAAGCAAATTTCAAGAAGTTTCCTTGAATATGGATTATTTTCCATTAATAAAATAAATAAAGATTTTAGACTAGGAATTATCTGGAGTATTCAAAAATACTATTAAAAGTACCAATTAAAAATAAATTAAATTTTCGTAAGTCAATGGATATCCTCAATTAGTTAACAATATATATTTTATAACGTAAAATATAAAATTTTCAAATATTAAACCATATCTAGAACAACTTGTCAAAAAAAACATAACAATTAAAACTGCCCAAAACTTACTTGTGATCATTCATCACAATTAATGTTGTTTTGATTTTGTTGTACCGAGCATAGTAAGACATGCAGAAAATGCCAAATTGAAAGTATATGTAAGTTGCAAAAAAGCAATTATAAAATATACCTTTTTTGATTTGTGTACGGCTCTTAACAGACATAAATGCTCATCTGGTTTGGGCAAAGGGGGCCTGCCTTCTCTAGGGTAAGGTGTAGTTCTTCCATCATCTGAAATTGAGGTTATGATATGAGCAAAATAACATTTAAAAATGATAAATAAAAAAATCACTCAAAACCAACTTACATCGTTTCATAGTTAAGGTAACCGATGAAGAACTTCTGGCATTTTGAAACATTTTTGTAAGTTTTGATAAAAACTGAAATGAAACCAATTTAATTAATTGACATATTGAATAAGGAGTAGGTGATATTTTTAAGACACTTACTTCATCATTGCCTAAGAGAACCATTTTAATAACAATAGATTAGAACTAATATTTATATAATACACTATAATTATTAATGAACACTTTTTAATTTGAAAATTTCATAATGACGTGTAGATTTTGAAAAGTTTGTTGGTGCTACATGGCACAGAACAGGTTAAGGCTGCCAGCGCTTGTTTTTAACTTCTCTTAAGAGATGGAGTTATAATTATATTGAATTTTGAAAACTTGGTATTTAAAACGTCTAAAAAATGTTACTTTACTCAAGCCAAAAGAGTAAAGTGGCACTTTAGATTTATGTATTAAATATTAAATTATGGTAATTAAATTAACATTTAATCTGATTGTCACCCACACATTTTACGTAAACCATAAATATTTTAAACTACAATTTTGATCTTATTTAATATAAAAGTATATAAACTTTAAAAACTAATCAAATATTCCAATAAAAAAAACTTTGACAGTAATAATGAATATTTTAGTAAAATTTATGGAAACGGATTGAACAACGCGGAAATGATGCAAAGTTGGTGCAAGTTTGCAACCTAACAAGATGGAGAAAGTTTATATTTTTAAGAATTAATTTAAAATTTATAATCTTAATTTATTTCTAAAATGAACAATCAATTAAATAATTAAATTTTAGGATAATTTATCTTTTCTTATAGAATTTAATAATATGTTAAAAACGATTCATTATATTAACAATGTTGGTGGCCCTGACCAATTCATATTTCAGTTGTCAAAATAAAGTGCGGACTGTACACAAATAAATTTAAATGTTTTAAATAGTTTTAAATAAACATACTAAACATTATTTATTTAAATTAATAACAATGTCGTGGTATTAGAATTTCAATGTTTATAAATTAGTCATGTTTTAAATCTTTCGCATTAGTTTGTGTTACAACCATTTTCTTGCTCAGTATTGATCGCTTTGGGTAGACAATTTACACCCTAAGTCAAACAGGTTTTCCTAAACTTCTTACTAGTTTTATAATTTTATAGTAGTGATAGATAAAATTACTTATTCTCTAATTTAATTTCTAACTGTTAATTAATGCATTCGTGATGATGTTATGCTCAAGAACAATGTGTCTTAATTAGCATATTGTGCTAGTTTTATTGCAATTGTAGCATGTGCAAGTGAATATGTTGTGAATTTATATTATAAAAATATTGTTAAAATGGAATCGACTGACAATAATTGTCAGAGTGATAATAATAATTATAAAAGTAACAATGAGTTTCAAAGGAGAAGCTTTTCAATAAACAATGACTTCAGGTAAGAAAACATAAGTGATTCTTATAAAAATATTAATTTATAAGTTCATAAATGTTCATAAATATTCAAATAAACACAACTTTCAGATAAACTTAACTGTCATCCAAATTTTCTTGAAAATTGCTCCTTTATTTAAAACACCATTGGTTCTTGATGAGAACTACACCCTGAACATTAGAATATAATATGAATATATTTACACATTGATTTATTTACAAAGAACACATTTTAGTTTTTTAATAATCATTACGTTATGGTTATGATTTTTTTTTCATATTTTATTTATTTATTTATATATATTTATATATACATTATTTTCATATCTCAGACAGAGAGAGGTGCCTGGTATGAGAGATTATGAAAACAGTATTCATATTTTATATATATAAGTCTTCTAGAGGTAACCGACGTTATTTTGAAAATATAAAAATACACCGCTAAGGGTAAAATTAGCCTATTTCCAAAATTTCATGCAAATCGGAGCACAGTAAAAAAATTCAGACCCAAAACGCTCATTGACTGGAGTAATAGGGTAGAAGGTTCACCAAAGATATCACAAAAACTAGCTAAGTTAAAAAAAATTTAACAACAATATTTAAAAGTATAGGAAAAAAATGTAAAACCAGACACCACCTTGTTTCTTATAACGTTGCTATGGGAGAAAAACGGAAATGTTTAAAAATCCATAACAAAAGTATTTTCTTGCATTGTTATTTGTTTTGAGTGTGAACACTGTTGCCTAATTTTCCAGACCTTAATATAAAATTTATGTCTGCGTTACTTAATTGATTTATAAGACGTGTTGTTAAATTTTGATTTAGATTCAACCATTTTTTCATATATCCTTTGTAAAAACTTACACCTGGGATGGGGTAAAAGGGATCAACTAAACCTTCACCCTGGCAAAGATGAAATGACGAATAGCAAATAAAACTATAAATTAAGTTAAATTAAGCAATTTTACAAAAGAAAAATTAATTAAATAGTTATTGAAACTCTGCTGACGAATATTTCTGATAAAATTCCAGATCAAGGTTAATTACAGTGTTATCTCTGTAAAAAATGTCCGCATAAAATTTATATTTTGCATTTGGCACCTATTATTTTGTAATAACCCTTTAAAATTAAATTAAAACTTAGACCTGTTTTCCTTTCCCGCCTATTGGATAAAAAGCACCAGGTTACAAATATTAAAAACCAGCAAAAAAATACTTTTCTATAATGATGAATGCTGGAATTTTTACTGAACATAGTCATAAAGTTTTTTGTTTGATATCTGTTTTTTGTTATTATATAATTGTTTAGGTTTTCTACAATATAATTGCTCAAATTCAAATTGGACATTCCTGCCTAGCCCTACCCTATAATTATAAATAAATAATTGTAATATTCAAAACATTAAAAAATGGTAATATTATTGTAATATTATTATTGGTATTACTTTTATTGCAGATGCATTTTTCAAGAATTTCTCTCATAAACTTAAGTATATATTGAAATTAATTAAATTTATTATCAATTTTATATATTTTTATGTTTTAAAAAATATTTTTTTTTAGGGTGCTAGTTTTGAATGCTAATTCTAATATATTTGCAGCTAGTAAAATAGTACCTCATAATTTGAATACGCTTTTCTTAATAAGATATGTTTACAAAACAACAATTACTGAAGTTATTTTATATAAAACAATCCACTCTTAAAATTCTGGATTTATGATATTTGACTGTTTTTGCACTCATGCCAACGAATTTTCAATAACAACATGAAACAAAAACTGTTTTATAAACAAGATATAAAATATTGGTGAATATTTACTAGATCAATTTTACAAATAATAGTAAAAACCTAAGTAAATAATATACTATTTTTCTGTTGTGTATTATAAAATTCTATGTTTTCAGTTGAAAACAAAACTTATAAATTAATTATTTATAAATTTCCAGCGACCGCAACGATTTTTATTCATTAGCAAATCATGGTTCGCAATCCCTGCAAGATTCCGATCATTGTAGTTCGATTTACTCCCAAAGATCTACACAGGTAAATATTGGTTTTCTAATAAATAAATAAATAGCATTAAATTAAATGTAATTGGAACAATGTTTACTGCAGAACTATGCAACTCAATCAAAAACAGAAAAAGATAAAGAAACGACCAGGAATGTAAACCAAGCTGAAAATGCAGTTCAAGAAACTAACCAGGCCACAGAGAACACTGCTAAAGTTGGGGAACAGAAATCACCAGGTAATAATATGTTATACATAATAATTGATTCTTAATTTTGTAACGATTGTAGATTGTATTATCACAAATTATGCGTTTTCGAAAATCTCTCTCAACTAAATTTAACTATATCTATAATTCTTCCTTGCTAGATTTAGACGTAAATATTTCTTCATTTGGTATTATTTTATTATATTAAAAACTGAGTTTTCTGAGTTTTTTCTGAACAGCAGTCAGAACTTAGGAGCTCTTGTGATGATACTTCTTAAGAACGTTAATGCAATACCTTCTTCAATTATCTTTTAAAAAACTACCCAACAGTTGGTTTTTCCATTATTATTATATTTTTATTATTAGAATTATTTGAAAAACATACAGCCTAAATTTAGATTACATATTTATTAATAAACGTATTCAAAAGTCAGAATAAAGTCTGCCCTAACGTTTTCTTTTCAAATACATTCTTATAAAAAAAATTGAGCTATAGCAGCACTATATTATCTAATAAATTTAATTAATTGAGTGCATTTGATTTTCATTCATTTATGCTTTAATTAGATTTCATTCACAGATCAATTTCTGTGATCTTTAACTTCCCGTAGGGCAAGTTATAGTAATCGCAAAAAAATCGAAAATGAAAATTTTTATATATCTTTACGTTTCAGGGGTTTCTGAATTTTTTGGCATACCTTAAAAAATGGATGTATGTGTATATGTCAAAATAAATTTTTCTTCAAAAAGTCTTCTTTTTTTCAAAAAAAGTAATTTTTGTCAAAAATTTGTAGTTTCTTAAAAATCGATTTTTTTCTGAGTATTTTTTACAAAAATGTTAATCTTTTTAAAAAAAATAATTTTCGGTACGGAAGTTCTAGCAATTTGCCTTAAAGCACGATGCCATGCGCCCCACTAGCTCGTATTTATATTCATATTATTTAGTTTATATTATTTTTCGTATCACGTTTACTATTTATTAGGAAATCATTCATTAGTAAATCAAACGATACAGTTATAGAATTATTATAAACCCTTGAATATTTTCAAAATTTCAATTATTGTTTACTTTTAAGATTATCGTTTTAACGTATTTTTAAAAACTGATAAAAAGAATAAATGCAATACACAGAATTTTATTATATCAGTTGCTAATAATTATTCAACATATTGGTAAACAATTGATTTTTGTACATTGAAACCCTCTCATATGTATACATATTTCTATGCATAGAAGTAAAATGAAATATTTTAGTGTTATATAGTAAAACCATTTATTCTTTATATACTCTAAAAATGACCATCATAAATATTGAACAGACCACAAAAACAAAACATTTCATGCAAAGCTTTTTATAGCATGCAAATGTTTCTTTGCTAGCATTGTTTGGTCAGTTCGGCTTTTATTTTTATTTTGACCATTGGAAATCCTATACAATATTGACCTCCATTCTGCAACATATAGCTTGAATGGGAATGGACGGTCAATCAATTTATAATTTGCAATAGACAATAACTGGGAAATAGTATATTTTTGTTGTTTCAGAAATAAAAATACTTATTAATTACTCTTCACGCCAAAATGCATATACATTTATAATATGAGCGATGTTAAATGTAGAACTGCTTTAAATAAAATGATGAGTCTCAATGCCCACACTATATTGGAAATTGAAGTCTTTTAAACGGTATAATGTAACCATAACCATAATATAACACTGGTACTTTATGTTGAATTAAATTAATTTAATTTTTTTTAATTTAAGATATCTAATATTGCATCTTAAACTTTTCCTAAGCGATATCGTGAGGGCCGAATTGTAGGCATTCATCTTTACTTTCCCATTTGTTGTTATAAAGTGAATTTTTTACGTATTTTAAAAATATTATGAAAAGATTAGTAAAAATTGCAAAGAAATTATATATTGAGAATAAAATATATTGAAAGTTTAATATTCGAATCTTGTGTTGGCGTGCACTCGTATTTTTCGCGTGCATCGCATTAAAGGTAGGTCCGGCCCTGATTAATATTTGATTTCATATTTTGAGTGAATTAGTTTGTCATATCCTGTTCAGATGTGTATCATTCAATCTGCCATACATATACTGTATTTTATATTATTTTAATTTCTGACACATCTCAGCTGCTTTTTATGTAGACATTTCATTTTTCTTATTCATAATCATAAATTTTTTATACATATACTCATATAGTCTAGGTTCATAAGTAAATTGAAATTTTTGGCAGATGATAGTTTTCATTTATTTTCAATGCAAACAATGACATGTCGATTTTCGCAATTTTTTTCATTTATTTCTACAATATTGCACATACATTCCAGTTCTTTATAATCACATACATCCTAGAAAATTTTCTTAACAAACTTCACAAAGATTTATCAAAATCCGAATAATCGTAGTATACAGTGAGTGCACGTAATTTAATATGAACTTTATATAATAGCAATAAAGCTCAAATTGATTCTACGTTTTAGTTAGAAAACGTTTGTATGAGATAAAGAAAAGGATTGTTTTTAGAGTATTCCCGGCAATTATTCGATTTTTTCTCTCCGTAAGAACTATCCTTGGACTTCAACGAACTTTCTAAAAAAAGAATTGGCCAAATCGGTCCAGGCGTTGTTGAGTTATGCGGTTACCAACACATTTTGCGATTCATTTTTATATATAAGATCGTATCTTTCACTATTATATTAGAAGATTGGATAATATTTTTAATTGTTATTAATAGTATTGTATCTGTTTAGGGTCCAATGCTAGTTGCATTTCACAAGCTTCCGCCGGTGGAAGTTCGTCGTCCTCGGAACCTACACCTATACAAGTACCTCAGTCACATGCAGTTACAGGAAGCACAGGTATTAATTAAAAAGTTTATTACATATTCAATTTTTTAGTAAGTAAAATACGTTAGTTTATAATTGCACATCAATTTATTAAAAAATAATAAAAAAAATTCTGCGTCGGCCGGGAATCGAACCCGGATCAACTGCTTGGAAGGCAACTATGCTGACCATTACACCACCGACGCTATGCACACACTTACAAGTCTCGCTTGAGGCGAGCTGTTTGAAAATTATCAATATGGTAACCCAGTGCTTTCCAAACTGTGGGGCGCGTCAAAAAATATTATTTTTAAATGCTGTTTAAGTGTCAAAAATAAATAAGCAAAATACATGCAAGTAATCCACAATTTTTGCTGCAATTTTGTCAGGACAAATGTAATTCAAAATGTACTACTTTATTATTGTGAAGCACATTAGTTAAGATTGTTTGAGCTCAAAAAAATTGACGTATTTCTTGCTGATAACAAAAGAGTGGAGCAGACTTGTTTTAATGCACGAAGGTTCTCGCAAAATTTGCGTATTTAGTTGATATTTTTCAAAGACTAAGCGATTTAAATAAATCAATTCAAGTATTTCAAATTCATGCTTTTGTTCAGGAAGACAAGATTAAGGTTTTTATGAAAAAATTAGAACTGTGGATAGCTAGTATGAAAACTAATAACTTTGACATGTTTCCCACTTTTAAAATTACTTAATTGTTACTGACGAAGTAGAAGTAAATAAGTCAATATCATTCATATGACTAGTCTAAGGAACCAATTTTCGCATTACTTTAAAAATCTAGATATGTCCTAATACGAATGGATTAGAAATCCATTTATCATTAAGAAATATGATGATTCTGGTCTTCCAACAGCAAAGCAGTAAATGATAATTGATTTATCTAGTGTTAGCACAATGAAGCAGATGTTTCAGGACGAAAAGACTATTGTTAAGTTTTGGTTACGAGTAAAGGTCGATTTCCCTACTTTAACAAATAATGCTTTAGAAATTTTTTATCATTTGTGACACCTTACTTGTGTGAAACAGGTTTTTCTGCAGTAGCAGTCTTAAAGACAAAGTACCAATCACGCTTGGTGATAGAAAAGGTACTGAGAACGTCGATTTTTATAATGGTGCCGTGGTTTGAGAAAATTTGTACTAAATAACAACCTCAACCGTCGCATTAAATTTTTTTAATGTTGTGCTAATTATTATTCTATGATTTGTTTCTATTAAATTTAAATTAATTTTTTCTTATAATCAATAGTTATGTTTGCATGTATATTTTTTATACATTTATAACATTTGTATTATTTGGCACAATTATTACAAAATATTTATTTTTACGAAACTATAGAACACAAAAACAAAACTGTATCAAAATCCTAACTTAAGGGGTTAAACCAGTGGTTTCCAACCTTTTCTTCCTTGCGCCCTCCTTTCGAAAGAAAAAATATTGCGGCCTCTCCCTAATTTTTCTAATAATTTAATTCAAATATACTTAACTGATATTATGCCAAATAATACACAATATTAAAAAAAATACATACAACCATAACTATCGATTATAAGACAAAATAATTTTAGTGAAAACAAATCATAGAAAAATGATTATCACAACATTAGAAAAATGTAATGCGACGGTTGAGCTTGTTTTTCAGCATATCATCATATTTCTCAATGACAAATAGATTTCTAATCCATTCGTATTTGGACATATCTAAATTTTTCTAGATGGCAGTTTCTCAGCATTTAAAATTACTATTTCAATTACTCAACATTTAAAATTAATATTTTTAAAACAGCTTTGCGCCCCCCGTGGTATGAAAAATGTTATATTTTATGCAATGTTTATGAAATTTTGGAATTCACATTTAATACGCCTGTAGGCATTATAAAATGTTTAAGTTGAATTTTATTCTATTATCAACTTCTTGTAGGGTAAGTCATAATAATCGTAAAAAATTGAAAATTGAAATTCAAAAAACATTTGCTTCCTGTCGTGAAAATCGTGAAAAAATTGAAAATTGAAATTCAAAAAACATTTGCTTCCTGTTGATGGCATTTTTAAAATATTTTTTTATTTTTGGTCAACTTTCTCCCATTAATAAATTAATTATAATGTATTCTTTTATTGTTGCATTTATTTTTGAAATAAGTTTTTTTTTATTTGTATTTTTATATTAATAGGTACACACCTATTAAACAGGCTGATTAAGTAATAATTTAACGTTCACTTTCTGCTTTCTTACAAGTAATATTAATACTACTAAAAACCATACAATTCTTCACATTGCAGTACCACCCAAAAATATATTTTCAACGCACGATTCAAATGATAATTTTCAGTTATTCTTGCTAAAAAGTCTAAAATTTGTTTACAAATTTCTGTAAAAAAATCAATGTAAAAACATAAAAAGCAAATTAATTATTATTATTAATTTGTATTTTTTAATATTCTATACAATTCGATATTATTTTGTAATATATTCATATATACATTATACATTAAATATACATTAAACAAAAAATTAAAATATTGATTTAAATATTTTGATACTGATAATTACAGTTATAACTGAAATAGAACTTTTTCTATGAATTAATAAATTAAATAATTTTTAATTGATTTAAGAGTATAAAATGCAAAAATTATTAATAATTAAAAGTGACTTCAAAAAAAATTGTTTACTTATAAGCTTGAGCAAGAAAAAACTGGAAAGTAACAAATTTAAAAGTAAAGATTTATTTGATTTTTTTTATTTGTAAGACTTTTCCATATAAGTTTATAATTATCAGTAATGCGTGCAACCTATAGTGATACATCTATGTATATTAATTAAAATAATTATCTAAATATCTAATTTTGACAATAGTATTTATAGCTAGATGCAACTCTTTTCCACGCCACCCAGGAGGTAGAGTTGCTAGGCGCGTTTTTTTTAATGTGGTGTCGCCACAGAAATGCAACGACTTCTGCAGCCCTAATCCACCTAAACTAACTTATTGACTAATTATATTTAACTAATAAACGAATTGTACCGAATGTAACGCGAAACGAACCCCGCGAGATGACCTAATGTACCCAAAAATTTCGATTTTTAAAAGCGAAAGAACCTCTCGGTGTGTAGTGTGTAGTTTTTATAAATATGAAATTGTATGAAATATTAATATGAAAATTGTAATGTGATTTTGTAACGGTGATTGTGATATTATAAAAAAAGCATCCACATGATGTACCCCCCAGAGTACAGAAGTACTCCCCAAATACACCATGCAATTACTTGGAAAAAAACTTCATAGTTTCCCAGCCTATGAAGCTTATGGGCGAATCATTTTGTGATTCGCAATTATTAATTAATTGATGTAAAGAAAAACGCGGAAAAAATGAAAGGTTCTTCCACGACGCCACCACCCTTTGAGCTCAAACAAAAATACGCGAACAATCCCAAAAAAAGTATGACTGAAGATATTAACGTGGAAACGCGAATTAATAATACGCGAACAACTTTAAAAAACGTACGACCGAAAACGCGCCTTATAAATAATATAACTACTTAATAGTAATTACTTAATAATAATAGAATAATATAACTAAAGTCTTCTCACACTTCATATTCATCTTGATATTCACCAATTCGGTAGTTTTCTTCTGTTGGTCTTGATCCGTCAGCAGTCTTCTGTTGGTCCTGGTTTGCCTCTGGAAAGTGATGGATAATTATGAAATTAAAATTGATTATTATTTTAAATTAATTTGAAAATAAATTACAAAATATTCGACCGAAATTTTTACGTCAAAAGGACCCTTAACTAAACATTAGTTTAATATAATACAATAATATCGATACACTATTATAAAGATCCAATAATAATAATAATACAATATAATTAAAGTTTTTTCTTACATTTTATCTTTGCTCCATATGATTTCATTTATGCGCATAATCTCCAATCTGGTAGCGGCTTCCTGGTTGTCTTGAAGAGGAAATCTTCTGGAAATCTTCATGAAAATACACCTGAAACGAGATTAAAAAAAACACAAATTTCCCTAAAAGGGATGAGCATATAAACGGGGCCCCGGTAATGTTAATATTAAAAAATTATATACTTATATAAATGTAAGTCTAGATAACGACTAATTATATGTAATACGAAAAAACTAATATATGAATGCATATTATCCTGGAATGTGCTCCTCCTGTAGTAGTTGGTCCTGGCGTTGATTCCTCTGGTATCACAAGTCCCTCCTGGGTCGTGCTTCTTCTGTAGTAGTTGGTCTTGGTATTGATCGATATACTTTTTTTAAAAAAATTCAAATACTTTTCAAGCACTGCGTCTTCAACATTTCTCCGTCACGGGAGACCCATTGTGCAATAACGAGAATTTTAAATTTATTTGATTAAATTATAGTACATAAAAGCAGAAAAAATCCGTTAAAATAAATATAAGTAATTTGAGAAACAAGCTGGATTTCAAAATTTCAAACTAGATGTTTGAATGCGCATATAACGTAAGGTAATTAATAAAATAATTCAAAAAAAAATTAACATCACTCTTAATATGTACATATAGTATTATTTATGAATTAAAGCGTATGGCGTTGCTCCGCTTCTGGGAAAAACTTTGCAAGCAACCACACACCGACCAACAAAAATTAATTTAATAATTAATCGCGAACTACTCGAACCTGCCGAGGGGGGAGGGCGACAGGTTTTAAAAACGCGCAAACTAGGCTTTAAAATTCGTTTTAAACGATTAAAAAAAAACTATAAATGATTAACGATAATAGTTTCGAACTCAATTTTCCGCACAAACAAAACAGAAAAACGGTTGGACGCAAGTAAGTAACTAAATCATAATGATAAAAATAGATTTAATTAAATATTGTATATATAATAATAAAATGTGAAAAAAGGCACAATGAATCCCCAGTCACCCGCCATGGTTATACCACACTAAATCTGAAACAAGTTGAACAAATAGAAAATAAATAAAACAATAAAATAATAAACTTAAACAAATAAATACTAGTCAATTGTAGATACAGTAGAAGTGCCTCAGTCGCGCCAAAAAAATTTAAAAAGAAAAGTACTTCAAACATAGGATTTATAAAAAAAATGTATGTTGACTACTAAATCTGTTCTAAACTGACAAGGTATACATTACAATCTAAATATGTATTGGGTTATTTATGTTAATTCAAAGGCTAAAATTGAATATATTCGCAACAAAAAACACGAAGGCGACTCCTCAGCAAAAATATATTAGAGTATAAAGAGTAATATAAATCGTTTAATATAAAAGTGACGAATATTTACTTCAATTTACCTAATTACTTTTATTCACAATTGAACAGTAAATAAAGGCAAATAGAATCAATCAAAGCACAAAATACATGCAACGTATTTAAAACTAAATATATAAAGTTATTACACAATATAAATATTTTTAAAAGACTTACCATTGAACTGTCCCCACGAGCTCCAAAAACTGAATGGTTTGACTTCGGTTTTTCGTCCCAATTTATAGGGTCGAAACGGCGTGAATTGTTACCAGATGATATTAAAATTCAATAATTGTTATAGAGTCAGAATAGTTTTGGGATCAGAGTCATAGAGGGCGCAATACGAAAGTAAATATGCAATTCTAACTCAGTAATAATCTAACCTTCGTGGCAGTTGTTGTCAAGTATTATTTCTCTTAATTATATTTTTATTTATGTTTGTGGCTTAATAATTTGTGTGTTTTGTCGACTAACAATGAACAGTAGTATATATATATATATATATATATATATATATTTATTTATTTATTTATTTGTGTGTAAGTGAAATATAGGGAAGGTTTCGGATGCAACGCTATTTTATTAAAAACCAATAAAATATCATAACAAATTATAATATGGTGCAGATAACAGCCAAGATTTTAAAAGTAACTAAAAGTTAAAAATATCAGTTAATATAATTAATGCGATAAACATTTTATAAAAATAGTATTTGGTGTGAGTTTTTGTTCTACTATGTATAATCACATAATAATCTGTATTATATATATATCAAGCATGGTAAATTATTTATAAGTGCTATAAATTATTTTAGAATTTAATACATTCACCTACACCTAGCCTGCGTACAATAATCAGACCAGAAGCAAATATTACGTATTTCTGACATGGCCCAATTTGGTAAACGCAAGTATTATAAAATATTTATTCCTAATTTATAGACCTAATCGTTTCTTCGTAAATAGCAGAAAAGTAAAACATTTTTCGTCCACGTTTTAGCCCGCAATTCTGAATCGATTTTGAGGATTCAATAATCGTTCGGAAGATATTGGTTGGGAATCGACCTGATTGGTTTTTGGTGAAGATCGACCGGGCCCTTTTCTTGTAATAAAGTGTTAAAAAAAATCTCGACGATTTTCATAATTTTTTTTGTGATAGATATCATGATCCTCTAGATCATACTAAAATATTACAGCTCACTACAAGTCGTTTAATTTTGAAAATTCGTCAAAGTTTACAAAAATTAGCATCGTTTTTCTGGCGTTTGTCAAAATTAGAGCTTTCATCGACGTTTGCTCAAAAACGCCTGAACCGAATTTAGAAATTTAAAAGCCAGTTGATGTATCTCGATGAGAATTAGCATTTGTCAGTTTCGTGCGACGATCTGCCGAGCCGTTTCTTTGTAATTTGGAAAAAAGTGTTAAACTTTTCGTCCACATTTAAGCTCATACTACCAAATCGATTTTAAAAAATCAAAAACTGTTTGAAAGATATTAGTTGGGAATGATACTGATTAGTTAATTAACTGTTGAAAAAAAAGTTTAATTCCGTTTTTATGGAACTTTCTTTGGCGATCATGGTCTTTTAGAACTTACTGAAATATTAATGTCTTACGACAAGTAGTCTAATTTTAAAAATTCATCAAAGTTTGAGAAAATGAGTAGTTTTTCTTGACGTTTGTTAAAGTTAAAATCAGACGATTTACTTGGTATAACGATAGAGTACTTGGTCTTATTGTACAAACTAAACCATTAAAGTCGTATGGAAATTGGTTCAATTATAAAAAATTATTGTTTTTTGAAAATTAGCTTTTAGAAAGAAGTGCGAGACGTTAAGTCTCCGCTCGTTTTTAATTATGTGTAATAAATCCGCTCTGAATACTTTTAATCACTCATAAGTTAATTTATTTTTTATTGATTAAGTCGATTATTTACAAATATCGGGAAGTTCATGTAACTTGCCTCAAGGCAAAATACCAATACCAACTAGTTTTTTTTTATCTGACCACTTAAATTGGCGTCTAAATTATTAACTCTTTCCTTGGCTATATTTCGAAATAATGAAATTGATTGAAAAGCCTTCATTTTTTACTTTCCGTAGGGTGTTATAGTAATAGGCCAAAAATCGAAAATGAAATTTTTTGCATATCTTCACGTTTTAGAAGTTTCAAAAATTTTGGCATACCTCAAAAAAAATAAAAAATAAATAAAGTACCGCTCAACAGATTTGAATAATTGAAAAAGCAATAGACTCCTACTGATGGTATGGGGATTAGTGCTGATTAGTTTTTGGGAAAGGTAGGCCAAAGCAAAGCAAAAAGTGCAGGAAATGAAAACTCGCTTTTTGCGAGAACCGGGCATCCAATTAGAATGATTCAGAAAACATTCAATTTGTAATGAAGGGAAGAATTGATGATTAGTTTTTGGCTAAGACGGGCCCAGCCGTTTCAAAAATACGGAGCTAAATGAGTAAAAAATGGTAGATTACTGCTTGTGTTGACGAAACGATTATTACGCAAAGAGAATAAAATTATTTCAAAATTCCAAAAGAAAAATGTTTAATTTACAAAAATATTTTTTTTGAATATTGAAATTAGTTTGGATTTTGGGTTATATAATTCTTGGAATTATGAGACAATATTTTTCATTCTAGCTCCTCTTCGAAGGGCGTCATTAAATGATTATTCACTTTTCATGCAAACTCATATGAACATCATCGTCCAATTTATATGCTTTTACATTTTGTCTATAAAATACGAATGTAGAAAGCTACAGTATTTATTTATAATAATATATTTGAAAACATTCAGTGCTGGATTTACAGTAGGAGCAATCGGGGCTACTGCCCAGAGCGGCAAATTTTTGGGGGCGGCAAAATTTGGATAGTGAGAAAAAAATTCTACACAATATAATCAAATTTTTTTACCAACATTTTTATATTTCAAGAAATATAATTAACAAAACATAATACGATTGCAATGCAAGATTTGGGTTGAAATAACCAATTATTAAAATTTATTATTTTGCCTTGCCTCCCTCTCCGAACGTAAATTATCAAATTGGTTAATAAGTTATTAAATTTGGCAATTTGGCTAATATAAAGATCCGTAAACAAGCTAAAAGTTTAAGAAAAATATTTACTTCAGTTCTCGAGCCCTCTTAAAATGACGAATTTGTGCACTTCCAAGCTTATAGCGTCGAAAAAAAATTTAAACTAGTGACTCATGGCATTGTGCCTTAAGACAAATTATTGAAACATCCCGCACTAAAAATTACATTTTATAAAAAGCTATTCAACTTTTTGCAAAGCAATCGCGCTGCGTAGCTGTTTCAGAGAAGAAATATCGAAACTCAATTACCATTTTTCGTAATTGCCTTTGCCAAAAACTAATCAGCACGTCTCCCCATCAATACAAATCTAATATTTTTTAATTATTTAAGTCGATTTCGGGAACACGGATGAACCGATTTAAATGATTCAATTCCTATTTATAAGGAGACGTGCTGATTAGTTATTGGCCAAGGCAGGTCCAACGGTTTTGAAGATACGGGCCAAAATGCCAAAAATGATAATTCAGTTTTTGAGAAAAGAAGCGTCCAATATCATTCAAAAAAATTAACAGAATAAATAACTGCTTAAATTTGTGGGAGGCAGGTTTAGCGGTTTCGATAATCCAATAAAAAAAATTGTGAAAGAAACATTTGGTGGACAAAAGTGATCACAAAACATATGCACATCAAATTATCAGATATTTTAAAAATATGTTAATAAGTATAAATTTTGTTTACATTTATATGCGTTCTGTAACATAGTTTATCCGTTAGACTGCGACGCGGCGTTTACGCGCTTCTATATTTTGTCCCTACGCAGCTGAAGCAGCGCGATTGCTTTAAAAAAAAGTTCGAAAGTTCGTAAAATTTCAGGGATGGGGCGGCATTTTTGTCAGTGCCCCGGGGCGCCAAATTTCTAAATCCGGCCCTGAAAACATTTAATATTAATCAGTATTAAACATTTAATATAAAACAGTACGGAATGTTTCAGCAATTTGCCTTAAGGCACAATGCCATTAGTTTAATAATGTACTTTACTTTACTTTTTTAGTTCACACATCAAGGCCTCTTCAGGCTATGATTCCGACATGCATATACCTAATGTCCCGCGTAGCAATTCGACTGGAAGTCGAGGACACCGCAAGTTGTCCAGCGCGGGTGATGGCAGCAGCCGCACTTCACGCAGACGATCTAGGCGTGGCGAACAGAGCGTTGGCCGCCGCTGTTTTCTGCCTGTGGATGACCAGTCCGTTATTAGGTAAACCGTAAATATTGTGGAAAATTTCTGATAAATAGTTCTAAATTAACACTTTGGGGACGTCTGTCCACCTCAATGGACAAACATACTCTGTGAGGCACAGCCTATTTTATAAACAATGACTCAGTTTGCATCGAAAAGTTGAATAAATTACATATAGCAGTGATAAACAGTATTGTATTTTGAAAATAATTTTAAGTTATTTCAGTAGTATTTTTAACCTTTTTCTTTGCTATGCTAGTCTTTTTTTTTAATATTTAAAACGACCGAGCGCTTTTAAATATGGCAAAAAACGACTGGTAAATTTTGTGAATTAAGCAGTATTGAAGATGAGTTTCAAATAGACATTCATACAGACAAATTTTACGAAATTACTATTCGCACTGAAGATATTGATGAATGTGAACCAACAGAAGGAAGAACAAGTTGAACAAATTAAGTGAAGAGCGGAAAGACATTAGCAAATGTGCTGATTCTCGGAGAATCATTCTCCTTCAATAATCGAGTTTGACATACATCAACAAACTATTGATTTTACTTTATATTTTACAAATGAATTATTAGACAAAATAATAGAAAAAACAAACCATTATGGCAGCACAAAAATGAACAAATATACTGACTAATCAGTGGCATATTCTAAATGCGAGAGAAAGGATAAAAGGGATTGTATTGTCTGACAGAAAAGCACCAGTAATTATTTTATTGTAAAACATGCCAAAATCAACCAGCTATGCATTTTAGAAATTGTTTTGACCGTCACTCTTTATAAAATGATCAAAAATAAATTAATATTATAAATGTATGTCCTTCAATGACCACAAATTTTTATCAAACAAATTGCATAACATACACAATGAAATCAAGTTTACAGCCGGTTCAGTAAATTGTTTTGAAATCGGTGTCGTCCCGAAAGTGTTAAGGGGGTATTCTAGTGTAGAGCGATGAATTTTAGGTCATTTTTAAAGTGTCGTAAAAGAAAGCAATGAATATTTTTACTATCCATTTTTTTACCACTTGTTTATTAATATTATTAAAATACCAAGCAAAAATTAAAAAATAAAAAAGTTGAAAATTGTAAAAACTGGCAGCTGATGAAGTGGGTGGTGTCAAAAAATTGGCACTTCAGTCTTGACATGATTTCAGCCCTCCTAGCCATCGGAAATGCAAAAAATAAGAAGATTATTAATTTACAATGATGTCGCAACCGCCCGAACTAGCGATGAGTAAAAAAAATTTTTTTTTACAAATTGGCGACTGTTTGAAAAAAAGTGTTTTTTTACTGTTTTTTGAGTTTCTAGAATTTTTTAAATATAGGAAAAATTGGAATTTGGTAATAATCCTAGTTCGGACTATAGATAGGGATATAAACAAGACTCTCTGAACATTTTAAGTTAATCGGTCGATTAAAACTCGAGAAATCGTGTCAACAGTACTGAAAAGTCTGTTCTGATTGTGAGAAAAACGCATTTAAAGTTTTGCGTGAAGCCAAACCAATATGGGGACCGAGTCAGTAAAATGTCTATACCTCCAAAAATAATCCAAATTTTCAAAAACCTTTTCGTACCCATATTTTTAGATAGTTAAACTTTGAAAATATGAAATACAAAAAAATTCGATTTTGTTGAATTTCTACACTAGAATACCCCCTTAACTTCTTATAAATAAAAGATATAAATAATAATAATATGTAATATTAATAATATAAAAATTAAAATATTAATAAAATTATTTGAATTTATCAATTTGATGTTTACCTAAAATCAGTACAAAACTTCGACAACGAAGAGTAATTAGTAATTACAAAAGTTAATTCATATGCTTGATAGATTTGCGCGTTTTCGTAAAAATTGAAATTTTTTTATGTAAATTTAAAAATTATTGAAAAGTTATGTTCATTTGAAACTTTTGAAAGCTAAACTTTATGAAATTTTTTATCGAAAAATTATGATCAACAAAGGTATTAAATATCATTAGTTTTTATAATATTTTTTTTATTAACATAATATTATTTTTTACTTGCCTGGGCAAAAGAGAATATGAAAAAATATATAGTTTTAATTTAATAGAATAATAAACATTATAAAATATATTTTTAATTTTATAGAATAATAAACATGACAAACGTGGTAGCTACTGAAGATTAATGAGTATGAGTCTGATATTTAAAATACTTTATTAATAGTATTTTCAATTTTATATTTAGTTTTTTTTTTGTGTTAATAGGAAACTCCAAACTAGATAAATAAATCAATGCATGAGCAATAGAAAGTTTCACAAAATGTTTGCTTAATAGCATAAAGTCCAAAGTTATGAACGTTTTTTAAAAAATGTGAATCTTTTAACCAAAAGTGAATAAATACACTCCAGCTATTTGGATTATGAATTTCATTCATATTTGTTTAATTCACAGAAGTGCAACTAAAGCCCTTGCATCGCCCGTTTGAAGTAAGACGTGCTTGGTCAATATTGCTCGAGAGATTTGGTCATGGTACTGCAAATCAACACGCTAGAGATGAGCCTATCATTTCTTTACAAAGAAACGTATTCTTCCCCAAACAAAATGAGGATAAAATTAAGTAAGTTGATAAACAAGATAATATAGTCATTAAAATTTTTATTTATTGCACTTTTCTTCAAGGGATCCAAAAATAATAGAACTTTTATACGAAGAAGCACGTCACAATGTGTTGGGTGGTCGTTACCCTTGTGAACCAAGTCATTGTATAATGCTTGGAGGAATTCAAGCTCGGATTGAACTTGGACCGTATAACCCACAAGCTCACACGACTTCGTTTTTTCGGTAAATGACATAAAATTTTATCATTGACTTTCTTTCAAACAATAATTTTATGATAAAGTAGACAAAACATTTAAGATGTCCAAATCTGCAATGATTGAATTATGACTTTGAACATACTGAATTATTAAATCATCATTTTAGAGAAAAGCAAGGACGTTTTCTACCAGCCCATGTCCGCAAGAGTGAAAGTTGGGCATGGTTACCCATCAGCTCTAAGCATTCAGCTGAAGTAAGAATTCTTTAAGCAAATTAAAGAATTTTATAAAATTATTTATATTGCAATGGTACTTTTATTTATTATCATAGGTAAGACTTTTAGAACAATTTAAACGTGTTCCAAATGCAGCAACGACTAGGAAATTGATGCGTAAATATCTCGAATTCTGCTGGGCACTGCCTTTCTATGGGTAAATAATTCTAAAACTTACTTTTGATGTACATATAAATATATTTAAAAAAGTTTGAAGAATAATGTGTTAAATATTACTATTTATATTATACAGAGCTGCATTCTTCCAAGGGCAAGTCGAACAGCCTGTTCGTGGCCTAACTAGCTTGATAACACATCAAGATATTCCTGTATTAGTTGCAATCAATCAGCAAGGAATTTATATAATTGATGATTTGGAATGTGTAAGAAATATATCAACTCTTGCACTCAAACATATCTTAACAATATTTTAATTTTTTATCTACTCCAGACATTGTTACTTGGCTTGAGATATCCTGAATTATCATGGGACTTTGCCAAACCGTCTCGAGAAGAACTACCCGAGTGCCTGCCTTGTTTATTTTTACAGTTTGCTGTTCTTGAAAATGGTGCTAGAGTTTATAAAGTGCTCCAGATTTTTTCAAAGTATATTAATTTAAATAAGTCTTATTTGCGGTTTATTTGCTAATGAAAATCTATGAATTTATACAGACAAGCATCTATGATGGACGTTCTAATATCATCTTTTATTGAAGAAATGAAAAAAGCTAGGGCCAATGGAACCATTGATGAGCCGGATAGAGCGACAATCAATTTTGAAAATAATGGTTGGCTTCACTGTTAGAAAATTTAATAAATGCTGTATTATTAATATTATATTGGATTTTTTTAGATACTGATGCTGGAACTGAAAGTTCTCAAGGGCCTTCTTGTTTGAGCAACAAGTTGTCGCGTCTCACATTGGCAACTTTTGACGAAGAAGGTCGTTGTATTGGACAAATGGGTTCATTTTCGTTTAGTTATTAACTTATAGTAATTGTCACGATTTATGATCAAATGTATATTCTGTAAATAAAACAAATAAATTAAATCACGTCAAAATTTACATGTTTAGCCATGCGTACCTTAAAATATCCCTTGGATTTTTTTGCTCAGCTTCCATATTCTGATTTGAAGCTTAATGTTTTTTTTAATATTGAGAAACTACTAAATTTCATCTTTATTCGATTGTATATAACGAAGACGGTATAAAAATATACTTTCTGCTTTTGTTTTTAATAAGAATAGAAGAATATTTATGCCATAACCCTGCAAATTAATAACGAAGCTTCAATAATTTTTAGATATGAGAAATTTTAAACACCAATGAAATAAAATATCATAATTAATTATGCTATTACCATTAAGACTAATATATTGCAAATAATGTCTATTTAAAATAAATGTCAATATTTTTGCTTTGCGTTTTGCTTAAATATTAAATTTTGATTTAGTTGATTTTTATTAAAATTTTAATTAAACTCTTGGATTAAAAATTTTAACAACAATTTTAATTCTGCTGCACTGATGCATAGATTGGGTCTACAATAAGCATGAATCCAGCAGGATTTTGAAACAGATTTCCTTCATAGGGAATAAATACATAGAGGACACCAGCGTTTACCTAAAAATATTCTGTAATTGCATTATTTGCAACAGATTTACTGTAAGGGTTATATAATACTACAAAACTGCATGCACGTATTTCATTTTATAAATTCTTATTCTCGCACAACCTCTGGTTGAGAATAATTCAGTTTAAAATGCATTTAAATATAAAGTTGCAAAGAAAAGATTATAGAAGATATTCTAGATCAGTAACGGAATATTTAATTAATTTCTAAATGTATGAAGTTTCTCAATATAGTGAAAAAAATAATACAAATTAGAGGTAAGCAGCGTTTTGCCAGAACCTTCACAATTTTTATAAATGGCTAAATTTATACAACTCTTCAAAATGACGCATTGGATTTATTATAATAATCCAATAATATTTAATATAATACCAATAACTATATTGGCACCTTGATAGTTGTTTTTAACCTCTTCAGTAGAAGTAATAAGAGAAGTATTTATCATAGTAGGAGGAAATCATAGTAAATAATAATACATGAACGTAAATTTTGACTGAAGTAAATGCATGTTCTCAAATGATAAATTACAATCAAATAAGTTAATTAATACGATACAAGAATTTTATTTAAATTAATTATATTTTCGTGCGCCTAGTGCAGTAAAATTATTTGTTCATGAATATGTAAGAATCTAACAAATGCATATCCAAAGTTTTTTGTACAACAAGTAATATAACTTTGACGTCTTAAAAAATAATCTACATGTATTATAAATATTGCCCTAAAAATTTGAAAATTGTAATTGTTCTTACTTGATTTTTTTGTAATAGCTTTATTCAACAATCATAAATTAACTAAAATTGATAACTGAAGAAATGTTGAATTAAGATAAGATCCAATGATCGATCTTATAATATTTTATTATCAAAGGGCCTAACAAAAATATTTTTTTTTTAATTTGATTGAATTATATAACCATAACACTACTATATTGGATTCCGATGGGATTTTGCACATCAGCAATGAATAAACGACTTATACCATAATATTATGATTTCATAGTATTATTTATATAAGATTAATTCATCAGCTATTGTTGGCGTCAGGAAATTGAATATTCTAGTCTTCTGTTTTTGAAATGAAGTCATAACGCAAACAAAGCTTATAGTATTGTCTTCATTTACATTTATGCCCATACAATAGATCTAGGATATATATATATATATTATATATATATATATATATATATATATATAAATCCTATATCAAATTAATCTACATATAATAATCATTCCATGCCAAAATTGAAAAACAAATTTTTTCAGTCAATATTTTTAAAAAAAATATATATTATTTTTTATAATTTTCTTTAAATTATTTTTAACAGTTTCATTGTTCTTCTGGACAATCATCCTGATTCGTTTTCATTAAATAGAATTTACTGAGGTTGTTCTGCTCAATGACTGCATATGCTTTCTCCAAAATTTCTTCTGATGGTTTTCGTTCTCTTGCTAATATCCAAGCAAATTCTAAAAAGTAAAACTAGCTGTAAGTGGAATTCTGTCTTAAGGCAATTAAGGCATCGTGCCTTAAGGCAAATTGCTGGAACTTCCCGTACCAAAAATTATTATTTTTTTAAAAACGATTAACATTTTTGAAAAAAAAAATTACTTTGAAAAAATAAGATTTTTGAGAAACTATAAATTGGACAAAAAATTACTTTTTTTTGAAAAAAATTTTTAAAAAAAAAATTTTTTTTTTAATTTTTTTTTTTTTCGAAAATTTTTTTTTTTTATTTTGACATATTGTGGAAGATCTGAACTTTCTTTTCAAAGCAATCAATCGTACTGCTTTAACTGCATAGGGACAAAATATAAAGCGCGTAAGCGCCGCGTCGCTGTCTAAAGCATAAGCATTGGTACGGAACCCATAGGAATGTTAACAAATTGTATACTTATTGTTAAAATTTCTATAAAATATCTGATAATTTGATGTGCATATGTCTAATGATCATTTTTGACCGCCAAATGGCTCATTTTTTTACTTTTTCCTCTATATCTCCGAAACCGCTGGACCTACCTTCATGAAAGTTGTATCGATTCTTCATCTTGTCAATACAAATAAAATGTTTTTTAAATTATTCCAATCGGACGCTCCGTTCTCTTAAAAACTGAGTTACCGTTTTCGGAACTTTTTGCCCCGTATCTTCGGAACGGCTTGACCTGCCTTTGCCAAAAACTAATCAGCACGTCTCCTTATCAATACGGATCGAATGTTTTTTGAATTATTCAAATCGGTTGATCCGTGTTTCCGAAATCGTCGACGAAAATTTGTATCCGCACATACATACACACACATACATACATACATACACACACACATACACACACACACACACACACACACACATACATCCATTTTTTCTAAGGTATGCCAAAATGTTCAGAAACCTCTGAAACGTAAAGATATATAAAAATTTTCATTTTCGATTTTTTTGCGATTACTATAACTTACCCTACGGGAAGTTAATAAGATCAATATTATATATATGAATCGCAGATAATTTTCTATGCGCGTTATTTTGTGAGATTTAATAAATTGAAACCAAATTTATTATATTTACTGTTCAGTATATTTTTATTTGCAGTCAAACTGCAATATGTGCTTATGGATTGTGATTTTTTACTGTTAGTGATTATTAATTAATATGTAACAAATTGTGAATTTCAAGAAATACAAGTTGAATTTTGTTGTGCTGATAGAAAAGTGTATGTGCAATTGTTATTAGACGGAATATTAATAATACTAATATGATACATAAGGGCTCGCTCGTAGATAAGCGGTTAAGAGCAACGGGTATTGATTTAGAGGTCGCGGGTTCGATACCCACTTCGAGCATCCTGTGGTCAGGCAGTAGTGACAACGATTTTCACTTGGAAATATAAAAATCTATATGTTTCCAAGTAACAGCCCCCACCCGGAATTTGCAGCACCAATAAAAAGTCAGCCCTATTAGACAAATTCTAATGATAAAATCATCGAATATGGATGGATTGACTATTGGGTTACCACCTAAAAATACGAAGTAAGGAGAAGTTTCAGCCCAATAGCTCATAGGACGTTAAAATTCTGATTACTGTGAAAATATGATAATAATAAAAAAAGATAAATAAAGCCGATATGTATTTTTTTTTCTTTGCTGAAAAAAAAGAATACTTGAAACTTCCATTCTCCGAAATTTTAATTAAATGAAGATATGATCTAGATATATAATACTTTTAGAAAAATAAAAAAAAGGGTTATTTATGGAACAAGTGGCATCATCAAGACATTTTTTTTAAATTACAAGATTACGAAACTATGAATATTTGCAAAATTACATAAGGAAAAAAATATTATATACATACGTCCATTCAAATAAGCTGCACTGCTACAAGACCAAACCACGGCATAGTTTTCATAATCTGTTCCCAAAACCCAATATTTTCCTGAGTTACTAACTGAAAAATTAATTTATTTTAAATAATAATATTTCTTATTATTTATTTTTGTATAATTAAATTTGAGTAATTGGATTCATATTTTTTATACCTGGAAGAGAAGTGAATGTCACCGTCAATTTCGCCTCTGTGCTGCTCGGATCCTCAAATTTTGCATAACCTTCTACTTGGGAAGAGGTGCCAAATCTGGAAAATAAAAATAAACATTTTTAAGGAACAAAAACAAATATAAATGTGTTCATAAAATTTTAAAATGTTGGAGGAGATTTTGCTGGATGAAAATGATATTTGTCTCAATTATATTGAATTGAACAAAACTGTGAAAAATTAAGAAAATTAAGAAAAAATAGATATTTTAGATTGATAATTTGAAGACACAGAAAATTAAGTTGTATTAAATAATTAACAATCACTAATATTCGCTGTCTTCAATTATTGTTGGAATTAATTTTCTGTTTCCTGTACTACTAAATACAATCGATTTGATCAAAATTGAATATTTATAGATTGCATACGACTAAATTGTAAAATTATTAGTAATTACCATACATTACATTTGATTGATTTGCTTGTTAACAACTGTTATTGCATCTGTGTCATTTGGATGTTTGCCATATACAGCACTGATACACTTTCCACCAAGTTCAAAGATTGCAAAATATTTCTCAATTTCATACCATTTACCTAAATACTAATAGACATACAATTTTCAATAAATTTGCATACATGTTTATATTTTATTTAATAAAAAATACCTCATCCACTTTAAAATCTTGTACAACTTGTACGTCCGGACATTCACCGAAGGAAGGTACTTGTGTTCTTACTCGGAGAATAAAAAACACGAAAATCGAAAATATCACTCGAAACATTATTGCAACCTGGTAAAAAGAAAATACATATATAAATAATTTTAAATATATTCAACAGTTATGGCGAGAAATAAAAATTGAATTGAGAAAGTGCAATAAACAACTAAGTACTAAATACTAATTTTGCTAGTAATTAACAGTAACACATATATACAACTAATTTACATTTATGTATATATATATATATATATATATATATCTGTATGTATGGATGTATCTAAATATTACATTTAATTATACCACAGGTGTACATAATCATTTGTATTCTAAGAAGCATGTGTTAAGAATGCATTTTATTATTTACTGATAATCCTTGACGCAGGTAGACAAACGCATAATTATGTATATATATATATATATATATATATATATATATATATATACATAACATTATATATTTGACGGAAAAATTGTAGATATAAAATTTCTAGATCAGAAATTTGCATTCAATTTGCAATTTGCAATTATATATATATATATATATATATATATACTTTCTAATTTATTTAAAAAAAAAACATTATATATTTGACAGAAAAAATGTAGATATAAAATTTCTAGATCAGAAATTTGCATGCAATTTGCTGAATATATATGCAATTAAGCATAAATCATTTATTTTTTATATTAGGTTCAACTACGATTATCAGTTTAATTGGTTATATATTTATATATTGTGTAAATTTTTTCAGATATTTATTTCTGAGTTTCTGGAAATTCTGCGAGGCTGCAAAAATGCTTGTTAATCTGGTGTCATTTTTGGAATGTTTCATTAGTAAGGACTTTAGTTCATGTTCATTAATAAAAGAGGATTTAAGAGGTAAATTATGCACATTATACTAATTGTATGGACATTCACTATTATTAAAATAATTTATAATATAAGATTATAGTTTTATAACTAATATTTTCCTGTTGCAAATTGTCGACCTATTTTTGCATATACTTATACTTTTAAAAAGGTCTGTATAATTTATTAACTTCTTAAAGGTGAATGTTTTTGGACTTAATTTTTTGGTTTTTGACGTTTCACATTACTTTGAATCGTTTGACAAAAAAAAATTTAAAAAAGGATGTCGTCGTCAAAGATTTCTCCAAAACGGTGGTACCAATTTCAAGTATTTAGAAGGTATTTGATAAACCTCGATGAGGTCTTACGTTGAGCAGCCCTGCAAAATTTCACTTACACCTAGTTTTACTTTTTCATGGTATTCAGCAGAATTTGGTATTCTATAAGCTGTTGTGATGATAATGTTTACTAATGGGCATTAGAAGTCTATCCAATCGTCCATTTTATTTTTCATATATATTTTTCAGAATGAATCCAGTGGCATTTCTGACTGCACTGATTAAATTTTTACCTATCTTACTTTTTAACTAAAAAAAGGATATTTTCACTTAGAAATATATTTGATATAAGTTTTTTTTTAATATTGTTTGAACAGCAGTTAAATATACACAACTAAAAAGTCCTATAAGCTGCTGTGCTGATTTGACTTAATACTTTGTCGATTTTACATATGGGTCATTCTTTTACAAACCGGACACTTTTTAACCTTGACATTTTAGAATTGTCTGAAAATTTGTTTACAGATACTATTCATAAAATCATTTGACACGTATTTCAGGATTTTGCTGAAAAAAAATTTTTGACTTAAATATTTACGATTGAAATATGGATTTTTTGCTCAATTTCTATGAACATCATCTGCGGTAAATTAATTATCTCCGGATGTGCTGATCCGATCAGTATTATTTTTTTTTTATTACACTCATATTGAAGTGAACTTTGTAATGATTGAAAAAATTTTTTTTGTTTTTGCAATTTTCTTAACAATAACAACCCTTAAATATTTACAAAGGTTTTACTCGGCCTTTACCCGAATTGAATCGATCCAAAAAAAAACATATATTTTCTTTTTTTCTCTGCAACAAAATTCTTTTTACAATTTGTTGGAGGTTTTGTTACATCGAAAGATATTAAATATTTTCAAGCGCGAGCCGCGCTTTTCACGTCGTGGACCTCAAAGACTTGTACTCATTTGTCACTTTCGAATGACAATCGTATTGTTTTACGGTTGAAAAATATTTTATAATTTCGCTTCTGGCGAAAAATGAACATATAGTCGAAAAAAAACATTAGGGGAGAGCGGAGCTTAAAAGTTCGTGGGTAAAAAGATCCACTGCCAATATCTCAAAAACAAGTAAAGTTAGAAATTTTTTAACAACAATATTTGAATGTAGAGGAATATTTAAGTTGGCTTCAACCCTTTCTGATATAATCTCTATTAAAGCTTACATGTAGGTGGGGTAAACAGAGTCAACCACACCTTCATACTGGCCTAGGTGTAAATAATAAGGAAATAGTAAATAAAAAATTAAATTGAGTTAGAAAGAAGCTATTTTACAATAGATATAGTGATATATATAATTATATATAAATTAATAGTTAATTAACTCTGCTGATAAATATTTCTGACAAAGCATCAGATCAAATGTATATCTGGTATTTTCTTTATAAAAATATACGAATAAAATTTTTATGTTACATTGGCTATAAAATTTAGCTATTATTACGTAAAATTCTATTAAAATTAAAAATAAGTCGATCCCTCTTTATCCAGGCTACGGAGTGAAGACGGAAAATGACGAATTTAAAAAAAGTGGCTGAAAAACATTTTTTTATTATTAGAAAAATCTAACTGAACAATCCGTCTACATTCAAATATTGTTGTTAAAAAAATTTCTAACTTTACTTGTTTTTGAGATATTGGCAGTGGATCTTTTTACCCACGAACTTTTAAGCTCCGCTCTCCCCTAATGTTTTTTTTCGACTATATGTTCATTTTTCGCCAGAAGCGAAATTATAAAATATTTTTCAACCGAAAAACAATACGATTGTCATTCGAAAGTGACAAATGAGTACAAGTCTTTGAGGTCCACGACGTCAAAGCGCGGCTCGCGCTTGAAAATATTTAATATCTTTCGATGTAACAAAACCTCCAACAAATTGTAAAAAGAATTTTGTTGCAGAGAAAAAAAGAAAATATATGTTTTTTTTTGGATCGATTCAATTTGGGTAAAGGCCGAGTAAAACCTTTGTAAATATTTAAGGGTTGTTATTGTTAAGAAAATTGCAAAAACAAAAAAAAAATTTTTCAATCATTACAAAGTTCACTTCAATATGAGTGTAATAAAAAAAAATAATACTGATCGGATCAGCACATCCGGAGATAATTAATTTACCGCAGATGATGTTCATAGAAATTGAGCAAAAAATCCATATTTCAATCGTAAATATTTAAGTCAAAAATTTTTTTTCAGCAAAATCCTGAAATACGTGTCAAATGATTTTATGAATAGTATCTGTAAACAAATTTTCAGACAATTCTAAAATGTCAAGGTTAAAAAGTGTCCGGTTTGTAAAAGAATGACCCATATGGCAACTCAGAGTTGCTTCATCCTAGGGCGAATATTTATTGATGCAGCAATGCAAGGCTATATTCACTTGGAAATGTATTGCTATCTATATTTTCAAGTGAAAACGGATGTCACCACCGCTTGACATCAGGCTCTTCGATTTCGGATGCGGGAACGAACCCAAGATCTCTGATTCAAACCCAGTCACTCTAGTTACTTACACACAGGAATGGGCTCATATTTATAATCAAAGTAGATTCATTTAAATGGAAATCTATATTGTACTGCGTGATTTAAACTCGAAATCTTGGGGTTGCAAAAACAAAGTTCTACCACTTCGGATTTGTAGTTTAAATAAATATAAGCATAACAACTTTCTAACCTACTGCCTCCTATTCCCACCAATCTTTCAAATATTTCGGTTGACTTCTTTCCATGATTCGCATGAATGAATTCATTGTCAATGAGGAAGTGGAGCCAAATGCATTTGTTTTGAAAAGGTTTTTGATTTATGCATGTCAGACTCCGTGCCATTGTATACGATCAAATTCAGTTTTTTTTTTTTTTTTTTAAAACTTTATTACTAATTATTTTTTCTTTTTATCTTACATACTACATATATTTTTACTTTTTCTTTACATATTTTTACTGTTTATTACATTTTTCTTTACGAATATTTCTTACAAGGGCAGGTCCGTGGGTTGAGTTGAAAATGCACTCAATCATGGTTGCACGATGTCAGAGCCTTTACATTTTTCTGTTGTATAGGGATACAAATTCGACTTCCTTTTTTTTTTTTTTATATTTCAAAGCGATACCATCTTAGTACCTCTTTACTTCCAAGTGGCGTGTTGCCACTACAGCTTTGCCCACGAAAGGCCATTTTCACTTGAAATCATATTTGAAATCTATGATTTCAAGTGAAAATTTGGTATCAAGCTGTTTTGATACCGAACCGACCGAGGTTGGATTCGAACCCGGGACTAGGATTTGCTAGCCCACGTTCTTACCACGGGACCACGGCCGGTCCACAGTTGAGATTTAACTCGGAATAAAACCACGGAATAAAGATTAAATGCAATGCAAATGCACTCTTATAAAATCGAATCCAGGTAAGTGATTGCATAAACTTTTAGATTGTGTTATGAAAACAATACTATTTGTAATGCGTTTTGTATAATTTGATCACTGACAAATAATCTGAAAATATGCCAAATGTAGGTATTTAATAATTACTTAGATAATATTGTAATAATAATATTTTACAGAATCTTAATTTTTCATACGTCTCGAAGTTTCATACGAGTATTAATTCAATTTTCTTTATCAAGAATCATCCAATTTTTAGGAATATGAAAGCAAATTATGTACTTGCAAATTATATTTTAGATAACATTTTTTTTATCTCGGTTATATTATAAAAGAGACTCGGGGTTGTGGCTAGAGCGACTGTGGCAGAGCAAATTTCAGGTACCGGGTTTAATGGCTCTTTTATTAACCTAATGTCAAGCAGTAGTAACTTCGGTTTTTACTTGAAAATATAGATAAATAATATAGAAAAATAAAATATTCGCCCTATTACAAAAATTGTAATAGAAAAAAATTATCACACAGAGATGAGACAACTGTTTGGATTGATATCTGTAAAACCGATGTCGTATTAATTATTTGGACTCTTAAATTCTGATTGCTGTTGAAAACAATAAAAAAAAATATAAATACTTTTAGTTGTCATGAAATGCGAACTGACAATGCGTCCTTTTATTTATAATTTCATAGATAAGCAGAGAAATTTATATTACAATGCAATCTGAGGTTGCATTCAATATTTTTCAGCACATAACTAGAAAAACAAACAACTTTAAACGATTATTTCGTGTAGAACAAAATAAGATCCATATTATATAGTTGAAATGTAAAAAAATTCTTGAGCTTCTTGAAAACATTAGCTTGATTATTAGCATTAATACATTGTTACTAATTTGTAATCAATTTTTTTTGATTTATGATCAACTAATTCTTTTCATTCCATTTATAAATTTACTAACATTTTGTGAAATTTCTTATCATGCACAGAAGACGTTATTATTCAGTTAAGGTACATTCTTACAGAATGAGATCATAGGAATCTTGATCTATCATAATTTTGTTAAAAATTATATTTATTGGACACCTGTGTGTTTCATTGATCATTTCTGCTTATCATATATATCTTGATAAACAATGTGCCAACAAAGTACTTGTGGTTTGCTGAATTAAAGAATTGTGCCTTTTATTTTAATTTCCATGTCAAATAATTTTTGACAAGTCTCTTTATGTCCGAGAAAAAAAGATTTTCAAGAATTTTAAGGCTTTTAACCGGATCATTTAAGCTCCATCATACATAGTTAAAAACATACTATTATGGTTGACTATACTTGAACATCTGAGCGATTGTAATTCTATTAATCATTTCTACTTATCTTATCTATTTTGATAAACAATGTATTAACAAAACACTTGTGGTTTGCTGAATTTAAGAATCGTGCCTTTTATTATAGTTTTCATATCAAATGATTTTTGATAATATTATCTTCTATGTCCGACGGCAATATTTTCTTTATTGGGTATTCAGTCAAATCAGCTTTTATCTCAGGAATTTTTTAAAGTACTTAATGATCCATGCGAATTTCATAAAATATTTTATTCTAAGTAGACATTTATTTTATGAACTGTGTCAAAAATTAGTGGACTATACTCTTCTTTAGGGTTGTTAAATTTTTTTATTTTATTTTAAGCAGCAATCAGAACTTAAGTCTTTTTCTCATTTGACTTAATACTAGTCACTTCTACAGATGGCATTCCAAATTATTTTCCCATCTCTGTGTGATGGATGCATTATAATATTATTACAATTTCTGTGACAGAGCGAATATTTATTGATGCAGCAATGCCGCATCAGAGCTACTTTCACTTCGAAACTTATTGCTATCTATGTTTCCAAATAAAAAACGTTGTCACTACTTCTTGACAGCAGGCTGTTCGAAACACAGATCGAAACAAGGAACTCTGGCTCAGGTCAGCTTCTTACGAATTGAAATAAGAAATTTTAATGTAACACTCTTTGAACTTTTAGCCTCACGTAGGGTCAGTTGCATTATTCGCAAAAATCGAAAACATTTTCCGTTTTGTTTCAAAGCTTTCTTAATGTGTATGTGTTTGTTTGTAGTGTATATGTATGTTTGGATACAATTTCTTCGCATAATATTTGTTTACAAATGGCATAGTTCCACCAGGTGCCATTAAGGTATAACGAGACGCACTACTAGTTCATGTACTCCACTCCATACATGATGGAAATATTAATCAATACCTCATATTGATTAATTATAGGGCGATTATGCGAACGATTTAAATTATGAAACAGATATTACGTATGTGGAATACATTCGCGATTGCGAATAAAATAGCTAGATGATAATTATTCGGGCTATGTAACGCTTGCTAAAAGCGTTTTAATCTGTTGTTCATATGAATTATTATATACCTGCAATGTAAATCTATAAATGGATAAACGCACCTGTAGCTGGATTTATATAAAAGGGAATGAATGGTGTTTGTAATGTAGAAAATACGATTAAAATAAATTATTAAAGTTTTCAAAATTGCATAATGTTATTTTTGTAAAGTCCATTTTATATTTTATTACAAGAACCTTTATTAACGGAGATTTTCACTGGAAAATTTTTGACGTTATACAGTACAATTAGCTGATAGCTTTATTGAACTTTAAGACTTATTGATTAAAATAAATGAAAAAAAATTAAAATACGTGTGAATTGTAAGTAAACAAGATGATATGCAATATTTATGTTAGATGTAAAATTCTCAGTTAAATGTGTTTTTTTCTATTTTTCTCAAATTTGTCATCTGCTCCTTTTTCACCCCATAGGCAGGATAAAATGAGACAGACAGAGGGCAAACAGATCAAATGTCTTATTTTTAATTTTGAAGCGATTTTACGAAATTATAGGTACAATATTTAACCTATACAAGATATAAATTTTATAGGCACATTTTTCACAGAGATAACACTGTATATAACCTTGATTTGGTATTTTGTCAGAAATATTAATCAACAAATAAAACATCTAATGAAGCAATCAAATAAGGTAAACTCAAAATGGGGCGTCCATTAATCACGTGATGGTCTTTTTAAAGATTTTTGGACTCCCCCTCTCCCTTGGTGATACGTGGTGATATTCAAAAATACCCCCCTCCCGATTTTAAAAAAATTCAAGTAAAAAATCATTACACGTGATATCTTACTATACCGCTCCCTCCCGCACGTGATATTTCGTGATTTTTTTGTAACTAAAAACATCATGTGGTTAATGGACGCCCCCAAAGTATTATTAAGGTTTTGTAAACTAAACAATAGTGCTCATAACCAAAAAAACTATCGAAAGAAAATACTTTTGTTATAGATTTTCAAACATAACCTTTATCTCCATATAGGTGCGTTGCTTAATTTAAGGATATGGATGGTTACACATCTTTTGCCCTCTACTTTCAAATATTGTTGTTGAAAAAATCCTAACTTTACTTGTTTTTGAGATATTGGTGGTGTTTTTCCCTTGGGGTCTTTAAACCCCACTCTACCCTACATGTATAACATTCTTATATTAAATCTTTATTTAACAAAAGTCCACTGTGCCTTAAATCTTGTATCACCTTGTCTTGTTCACATTGTCTTAAATCACCTTGTATATTGATAAATAAATCTTTTCCTCCTGAACTGGAACTAAAACTTCTGGCTGCTAAGTAATATATCAGCTTTGTTTTAATGGCTATATTAAAACTTTATTCATTAAAAATAACACAATTTAATAAAAGCAGTCGGAAGAGAAGCCTATAATATGTTTATGCTTAACGGTGTCGCTTACATTCGGTGGAAAATGAAAAGCTGAAAGTCAATTTGACGCTTGCTTGCATTTAACGACCGCCGCACTCGTACCTGTAAAACTCAAAAGGTTACTGCTAATGACATATTTTTTTGCACAAAAAAGCTACTTTTGTACTTTTGTACTAATTTAAACATCGACGAGAGATATTTTCTTACAACTCTCTTACAAAGTGTTTGTTTCTGAGAAAACTTTAACGAGTTCTGCGAGATAATGAATATCTGAAGGAAATGAATAGGTCTGCATTGACAATATATAGACAAATATAGTGGCTTATAGATCTACCACCAATATCTCAAAATCAAGTAAAGTTTGGATATTTTTAACAACAATATTTGAAAGTAGGGAAAAAGATGTATAACAAGCTACCATCTTGATTCGTACGATATCGCTATCAGAAGATAAATGGCAATGTTTAAAAAACCTTAAAAAAGTATTTTCTTTCTTTGTTAGTTTTTTTGGTTGTGAGTACTGTTGTTTAGTTTACAAGATCTTAATATAGTATTTAGGTGTACGTTATTTAATTAATAAACGTTAAGTATAAATGCTTAAAATCAAGTTGGACCTTTGTGCCCCACTCTATCCTATGACATTACCTTAAGTTCTTTGAATTACAAAAGTTCTTTTTTCATGGCGCCAATAATTATTAGTTTAAATTGATGAGAAACAACTATTAATTAATTTTTTTCCTATTCATACAGAATACAGGCATAATATATTGAGCAAATAAAAAGATTTACTTAACATTATTTTGCTTAAAATTATAGGCTTTTTTATAACTATGTTTATATCTAATATATTTAAAATAAAAACGTATTGGTATAACTTTTAAAAAATGTTATCGTTAATGAAAGCTATGGAGCTTTTTAAAATGATTCATTAAATAGTTTTGTCATATATATTTGTAAACATATATAATCAAATACATACATATGCATAAATAGATAGGGTGCTAGAGGTTTGTTGTAACAGTTTTCTTGAAATTAATATATCATGAAATTAACTAATTAAATTTCTACGAAATAAAAATGAATTGATGCTATAACTATTCTTAACTAACTTTTCTAATGGAACTATTGTTCATTATTTCATAATAAACTATTTTTTAGATAAAAACGATGATATACCTTACTCCATATTTGGTAATAGTTGTAACATTTACCGGTGCAAGTAGTAACAACAAAAAAAACGGCATTAATATCTGTGATAATAAATTTATAATTTGCTCAATTTTTAAAAAAATTGACATGTTGCTAAGTAATTATTTTCATAAATCTACGTTAACTATGATTAACACAAATAAATTATATAGTGTCTCCTATTATTGAAATATTTATTATAAATCAACATAAACTACAATTAAATCAAATAAAAGATAACGTGCCTCAAAAATTTACATGCCCATATCTTACAAATTATACATTACACAACCATCTTCACTATTATCTATAATTAATATATATAATTCTTGTATGTTACAATTAGCCCCAAGGTTTCCTTACAACTAACGCCAGGTGTGATATTCTTAATTTGATCAAGATAAATATTTAAACAATGAAGCAATCACAAAAACCGTTACGCTTTATCCCAGATTGAGAAAATTGAAGAAAATTAGGACATATAAAATTGAAATTTAGTCGACAGTAATGCAAGCCGAAATTTTGTGATTTTGTTACAAAAGACCTGCGCAGTTCTGTATATGTTGTATCCGTCTGCGAGATAATAGCTATGACAATATTATTTAGGACGATTTACATCAGCCCGAATAATTTTGACAGAAAATACCAAACAAAAATGTTACAGAGTATAGATTCAACAATTATAAATTATGACAAAAAACGCCTTTGAAAAATTTGTTTGTCGAACCATTCAACAATGAACTTATCACTTTTTTCTGGAATGTTAATAATAAACTAGATTTTCAATATTAATTTACAAATTATTACATATATATACATATAATATATATATATATATATATATATATATATAATTCTAATTTAATTTAAATGAACTCACTTTTAGATTATCACCAGCGACACTATTATCATGGACAATTTGCACTACTAACAAGCACTTGGTCATTCAAGCTTCATGCCACCAAATACAAAACATCCGAATTAATCACAGAACAGGGTGAGTTCAAGCACAATTTATAAAGCCTAATACTATAATATTAATCATAAATTTAAAAAAAACTTACAATTGGTTAACAACATCATGAATGTGAATTATATGTAAATAAACGTTAAAGGTTCTAAATATAGGATACACAAATAATCCGAATACATTTTTGTTACCGTAGTTACTGTTTACTGGGTAATTATAAAATAGTTTTCAATTACTCAACGAAAAACATTTTTTACGTTCTAATACATGTTTTCGATCAATTTATTATATATATTTGTTTACAATTGCAATGTAATATTTTTATAATACCATAATTATGAAACGATATTACTAATACTGAATTATAGTTATAGGTTTTGAATTTAAAATTACATATCGTGAGTAGACTACCAAGCATTTGGAAATCCTCCATTAAAATTTTATGATAAATAGTATTCAAGTATTTTGCTAAGAAATTGTTGAATTTCTTTCTTTCTCATTTTGACTTTATTTTTTAATTTAATATAAAATTTTTATAATATGTATAGGATATTAAAATATAGAGTAGACGGTATAGCTAAGCGCCTAGGTCTTTGACATGATTATGATTTATGATTACTTACTTATTTACTCATATATCATTAAATTTTATTTGTTGTTATTAAATTCGATAGTCAATAAAAGCCAGTAAATAATGAGTATTAAAGATTCAACCGTTCTATGTACCACTAAATACTTGACTTGATAATTATTAGAATTGGATGCAGGTTTAACCTATCTAGTTACATCTTCAGTTTTGAACTGTTCATTTGCTTGATTAAATATTTACCTAAGACATTAAAAAAATACAGAAAAAAATAATAAATATAAGAACTACATTTAGTGAAAATAAAAATAGAAAAAAGTGAAAATAGACTTTACAAGTAGACTTTTGTGGTTAAAATTAAAATATATCACTAGAAGTTGCATTTCTCATGCGTTTGATCTAACAACTCCTTGCTAACCAATGAGGATGTTCAGTTAGACTATTTTTTTACATCTTATTTCTTATGAAAATCAAACAAAAAGTGATTTATTTTCTAAATACATAATAATTCATCACTTTATATATTAGCAAACCCTGTTTAACTAGTATAGAGCATGTTCAGTTTCCGAGAACTTTAAACTTGCAGCTCGTTCAAGAACATATCGAGGTCAAATTCATGTGATTGCAGTTTCTAATTGTAGAATTAATGCTCAAAACAATTCATACATACGTGTCAACATGCAAAGATAAGAAAATTGCATTATTATTATCTAATCCGTTATCAATAAGATAAATTATTTCATATTTTGCTAGTAGTTACTAGAATACTTACTATATATCGCGTTGGTGTACAAAACTTTAAATCTTTGTTGTAAACATTTCTTTAGAAAATGTGCCTAATTTTTTTCATATATTAAAATAAAAATAAGCTAAAGTATTTTATGTGAAAATAATGAATCTAATATCATTTTCAACATAAAATGACAAAAACCATCATTGCACTACGTTAAAGTTCTTTCTTTCTAATTTCAAACTTTGATTGAATCTATTTCAAATAACAAGATGCTTTTCCCATTAAAACAAGAAGCGGATAAGACAGAAGCGTAAAGGATTTAAGAAAACCGTTCAATTTAAACTTGGGCCCAGTTGTTAAAAGTTATGCCATTGCTCATTCCTAAGAGGAACTCGACAAAAACGATTTTAAATTCTACTTACGTGACATTCTGTTACTTAAAGAATGATGTATTAATACTGCTAAATTTATTTCAAGCAAATCGTATGAATAATACAACAAAATATATTCAAAAGATTAATAATAATAAAATATTTATAAATAACAATTTTGCATAATTGACTTTAAAACTACATACATAAACAGCTCAGATACCATGAAATTTAGTGGTGTTTACCGTACTTTTTGATCAAATAATGAAGTCGTTTATGATGGATATGCTTTCCATGAACTTTCAACCATTTGTGTAGATACTTCATTCCATTGTGTGTCAATTCCTGGATTAACCATTCATCCAAATCACCACGTTCTCCTGAAGATTCTTCAGATGATTCCAATTCATCAGATTCAGATCCTGATTCAGTATTCTTGGCAGGTTCAGTATTTTCTGAAGATCCTGAAGATTCTTCAGATTCTTCAGATCCTGATGATGATTCAGTGTTTTGAGAAGGCTCAGTATGTTCTGATGATCCTGATGGTTCAGATGGTTCTTCTGGTTCTACTGCTTCTTCTGGTTCCACTGTTTCTTCAGGTTCGACGATTTCAGTATCAGAAGGATCTTCAGGTTCAACTGGCTCAAGGCCTGCGTCTGATGATTCTTCAGGGTCGGATGAACTATGTGGTCTATCACCACATCTAACATTGTAAGCATAATCACATACATTCAAATCGTGATTGAATAATAAATCAGCTGGACAAATTTGGCTTATTGCGGTTTCGTAGTCACATTGGTAGAACTTTTTGCAGTTTGTGGAGTCAGGTAAATATGTGTTATCTGGAAGACCTTTGCAACGATCATTGTTTGAGTTTCCTTCTGTTCCATTTGGAATTTCTGTTGGGAATCCAGCTTCACGTGTTGTTGTGTCCACTTCAGGATGTTCACTAGTTAGATCAGTCCAGCCGACTGTAGTCTCATCAGGAATATGTGTTGTAGAATCAGTAGTGGATGGGTATTCTGGTGCCTCAGTTGGTGATGGTCTATCACCACAGTCAACGTTGTCAGGGTAGTCGCAAATGTTGATGTTAGTGTTCCATAATAAATCGCCGGCGCATTTGGTACTTACACCACGGCCTTCATCACAAAAGTAAAATCTGGAACAATCTTCAGGGTCTCTGAGGTATGTGCCATCGGCCTGTCCATCGCAAACGTTGGCAAAAGCACCGTTTGCAAGAAGTGCAAGTGCACTAATGGCAATAAAACACTTCATGATTGATATCTGGAAATACAAGATTTAAGCTAGTATTGTACGTAAAAATATCAATCACAATGGATTTTCATATTAAACTTAAACCAAGCATAATAAATTTTAATTTCTTCTCATACTTACATAGTTTCAATTTACTACGAATATATAAAGGAAAATGTTATTATAATAACAAAACATATAATTTTATATAGTAACATTAACAGGATTTTTTTACATAAAAGATTGTTATTAGTTTTCGGTATTAGAATCATAATATAAATCTCAAGTCAACTTTATATAAAATCATATAAAAAACAATTTCTGCCTTATCAAAAAACGTATAAAATTAAAAATTTCGACAATTTTTTGTATTGAAATTTGCAAACAAGCTTATTTTATTAGAGTTCAATTGTAATAATTTATCTTTAAAAGTAAATTCGAAAATCAAACTAACATAAGTTTTTAGACAATGAAGATTTAGTAAACAAAATATAAACCCTTTAATAAAGCATATAATTATTACAAACAAAATAGACACAAAAAATTAAGGTAAATTGTAATATAATTTATTATGGAAACTATTTTCTAAAAAAGACTATATATAAAATAATATATTATATTATATTCTAATATTAATTATTCTTATATTCAAAACTTACTTACCTATAACTATTAGTTCCAAGACTCGATGAAACCATATCCATATTTTTCGCGCTGCTTTTTATAGATTTAGCAATTCGGTTATCTTATGTCAAAGGCAGCTGTTTACACATTATTAAATAATACTCAAATTTTGGTCACATATTCTGGGAACGCCAAATTAATTCTAATTATGTAGATTTAGTTAAAACATTTGATTAAACACAAATTAATACTATTAATTGCGCACAAAACACGCGCCATCGCAAAATGGGATGTATTGACAAGAACTGATTAAATTTTTGAAAAGGTAGGTCCATCGATTATATATACTCTCAATAAAAATAAGTTCAAAAAAATGCCATTTGGCAATCAAAAATGTTTATTGGACATATGTACATTAAAATATCAGATATTTTATAGAGATATTAATAATGTGTACATATTTTGTGTATATTTTTTTGGGTTCCGTACCAAGATTTTTAATTTTTAACGATGCCATGCACCCCACTAGCTTTTTCTTTTAATAATGTCAAATGTGTCAAGGAAAGCTATTCACGCGTTATTTAATAATAAAACCTTTAATAGTTATTTAGTGTTTGCAATTAGGTTTATGTGACTGTTATAAGTCGATAAAGGAACAGTTTTATGTTTACGTCGTGTTTGACATGAGGCCATTAGCGACGGTAATAGCTATCTAGACATAATAAAATATAAACACTTTTATTTCAAACGTACTGAATTTAGATCTCCATTAATCCTTTTATATGCACCGTAGTAAACTTTCATTTAATTGCTTGCACTAAAAGATTTTAAGATATTTAAAATTCCTATAGATCTACCATCTGTTGCAGTTTTTAGGGGTTAATAAATACTATAATATTGAAAAAAAAACGTTCTCTAAAAAGTAGTACGATTTATATACACTAGTTGTTTAAGACATTATAACCCTAAAACACACCTTAATTTTAAATATCAAGTGATTAAAATCTTATCAAAACAGTAGTATATTTCAATACTGTCTTAATAATTTGGTATTCATTATATTTAACTTAAAATTTTGTATTTGCCAGAAAATTCCATCTTTCAAATTTTAATAAAATTAATACTCAAAAAAAAATTTTGGATCTACGAAAAGTGGTTTCATTTTCGAAAATATTAATACTTTGTATAATGAAATCTCTTTGTCCAAAATCTAATTAGCAGTTTTCTCTGTCAATAGAAATCGAAAGTTTTTTGAATCATTCAAACCGATGCGTGCTTCCGACATCGTCGACAAAAAATTGTATCTGCACATACATACACATACATACAAACAACATATATACACATACATACAAACATGCATCGATTTTAAAGATATAAAAAATTTTCATTTTCGAATTTTTTCGATTATTATAACTTACCCGACAGGAAGTTGAATATACCATTTTTGCCACTAATAACAAAACAATACTAATCTATAACATATTAACTTAATATTAAAGACCTGCGATATATGATACTTTGCTTGATTTTTTTAATAAGAAATTTATGTTATTATTATTTCATAATTTACTTTTTTGTTGTTCATAATTTTAGTAATATGCAAATAATAATGATAGTGCATGGCATCGTACCTTAAGGCAAATTGCTAGAACTTCCGTACCAAAAATTAAAATGTTTAAAAACGATTCAATTTTCTATTAGTACTCCGCTTTCATCAGATCTTCATTTTTTCAAAGGTATACCAAAATATTCAAAAACTTTTTCAAAGATTTTTTTTTCGAGTTTTTTGGCGATTACTATATCTTACCTTACGGGAAGTTAATAAATAATAAATATAAAATAAAAAAATAATAAAGTGTATATAAAATAAATAATAAATCAATACACATATAATATATCGGTAAAAAACTTCAAACAATTATTTCCGTAACAAACGTAAAATTACTTTCACACGAATGAAATTTTTTCGAAGAACTGAAGTGAATAAAATAATTTCCATTTTCCGGCGAACATTCTGAAAATAAATATTCTAGGCACTCAGAAAATCCCTCCGACAATACATAGTAAGAACAGGGCAAAAAGTTTTCCATGAAAAATAAAACACGCATCAACACCGGAACTTCTTAAAAGTATTATATCATGATATCAGGCCTTTTTTCTGGCGCTGCTTGCAAAAAGTTCTCGGCACAGAGAAATAATCTCTGGAGATTTGACGTGAGACTTCAGAATTATGCGAAAAAGATGGGATGAAAATTTATTGTTATTTTAATATGATTTGGAACTAGTTAATATTCTATTTGCATATGATAATAGTCAGATTTGACCAATCTGGGTTCTGTTTCAAGAGATTTATCTACTTGTTTGTTCACCTGTTTCAAACTTTTTTTTCTAAATAAAACTAAAATGTGTAAAACATGCTGTATCAATGTTAATAGCATTTTTGAGTTAACTTGAATAAAATTCTTGATATAGCATATTATTGATATGATATTAATAATTTATTTTATATTTTTATTTACATCTTCTTTTCTTTCTATTTAAAAGAAAAACAATATTATTAGAAGGCAACCTAGTGGTTGTTGATTGTCTTGTAAAGAAATTATTGTTAGATGTCTTTAAAAGTGATGTAATATGTATATGGGCCTCTGTTTTGCTTCAAAGAATTATTTTCATTAGAAATCATATTTAAACTATTGTGCATCACTGCTATAATTCAATAGTACTTTGGACATCAATGAAGTTCTTGTAAATTCTCTCATCTGAATTATTTCACTTGACTTATTTATTTTACTACTACTATTTACTAACACTAGAACTTTACTAGAATTTAACATTTTATAAATAAGCGTTTTAGTTAGATTTTAATTTATAAAATATAAAACAATACAGGTTGCTCTCGAGCCAAAAGCATTTTTTATATTATCTTTTTAAAATTCACTAGTATTCTGCAAAAGTCGATATGTTTTATGAACTATTTATGCAAATTTTATGTAATAAAAGTAAATTACAAATTAATTTGAAAACATGTGTTTAATTGCAACGAAATTGTGATATTAAAATAGCAATCTCCTTAAAAAAGTATATGTTTTTGAATGAAAACTGATGATTTGTCCGAGACAAGGACAGACTTTGAAATCTGCGGTTGCAAGATCTGAGGCTTTACTATGGAGTCACGAATTAGCATACATACAATTTTGTGAAAAAAAACGGTCGCATGTTCAATTCTAATACTAATTATTATTATTATTATTCTCGCAATATTTGAACCTGATAGCAGGTCTATGGTGTTAAAGCATCGCATTTCATTTATCTCTTTTTTTCCTTGTTTATAATTTTTTTTTTACTACTCAAACTTCTGCTTCTATGCTTGTGCGTCCTGTGCCTCAATTTAATGTATTTTTGCTTCTTGAATAAGTCGTTTTTTTGCTAATTTTCTCTTATTACAATCACATGAGTAACATTTCCTTTATTCATCTCAATATGATGTTTTTGATGGCCTTGCTTAAAGTTCTTGTCTCTAATCCAAGGAGCCATAAATAGCGTTTTAACGTTTTCTGCAATTTTTTTAACAGTTACATCAGTTCTTTGGGCTGGGAGCGCATTATTATTTTAAATATATGTATTATCACTTTTAATTTTAAGTTAATTAATGTAGTAGTTCTTATAACCATTAGTAATTAATCATATTTATTGTTTTTTATTAAGAATAAATAAAAATATATTAAAAGCATAAAAAGTAAATGTTAAAATAAACGAATTAGTATTATAAAATTTATAATTAATTATCATTGAAAATTATTATTAAATAAATTAATGAATAGAATACGAAGAATTTGAGCTTTTAAATTAATTATTTTCTTTTTGAAGCAAGTGTATAAATTAAATGTATTATCATGATATTCGACCTAAATTGATTTTCCTCAAGTCTTTACTTCATGACAAGAAGTGACAGAAACTTGCCAAATAAAACAATCAGAAAAGCATTTAATACCCACAAACATCCAAAAGAGCAGAAACTTTTTGATTCTGTGATTTATATTCACCCACTGAGAGAGTTACGAACTTACAACTATTTCATAAAAATTCAATCTCATAATATTAGAATCATTTTAAATTTTGAATATATTTATTTCATTTCGATTGAATCAAATATTACTTATAGTATCAGATAAAATTGTGTCTGGTTGATGATTTTAGAAGTTAATTTTTTGCTTTTTTTTAATAATATTTTATGTTGTTAATAATGAAAAACGTGTTATTAGTTACCAAATGATTTATTTATTCATATTGTTATACAAGGATTGTTTTGAAGATTTCTGAACATTTTGGCATACCTCAGAAAAAATGAATTTGTGTGTGTTTTGTATGTCCGCATGTTTTCGTCCACGTTTTCAGGCGCACGGATTAACCGATTTGAATGGTTCAAGAAACATTTGATTCCTATTGATAGGGTGATGTGCTAATAAGTTTTTGGCAAAGGCAGGTCCAGCCGTTGCGGAGATACGGAGCAAAGAACGCAGAAAATAGAAATCGAGTTTTTAAGAGAACGAAGTATCCAATCTGTAATGTAAATTTAAATTTAATTTAACAACTTAATAGTTGAATGTAAAAATTTTCTTTGAAGACACAGTATTTATAAAATTGTTCTGGTTCGTAGTTTTATTTTTGGAATATCATTATGTTATCGTAGCATTCAGAATATTATGCCTTGCCATATGCATTCCACCAAACAAAAAATATTATGTATGCATTTCAAGTACCATGCAAAAAGCAGTTTTTTTAGCGAGATAAACTGCAGAATACGTACATGAATATACAAAAAATTACATGCATATATATATATATATACATGTAAATGAAAAGTTTTATAACTTGATACATTATAAACATATTAAAGTTAGAAATCATTTTATTTTATTAGGTATGAACAAAGTAAATTTTTCTTTTCACTTTTTAATTGTACGAAATACTGATAAAGGCACAGTTTGATTGGATTCGATTCGAATTATGCGAATGATTCTAATGTTCGATTTAATTTGAATCGACTACCTCGTAAAAGTCGATTGAATTCGAGTGGCTCTCATGATTCAATTCATGCTTTTATTTTTATGTTTATATTTATAAAAATATTGTTTTCATATCTAATAAAATTTATGTATGTTCATACATACTGATTCGAGTTGATTCGAATCAGGTTGTTATAGGCTTGTTTCGAATGATTCAAGTCACAGAACAGCTGTAAATCTGTTTATGAATAAAAAAACTTATGTGTACTTTAGGAAGGGAGAAGGAGGTCTAGTGAGATTGCATGTGTATTTATTTCTTACTTGAATTTAAAAATATTTCAAAATTTTTCGAAAAATTTCCAAAAATTTAACGTTTTTTAGGAACTCAAAATACATGTATGTTAAATGGGGGAGGGTGTAATTTTAAATATCACCACGTGTCACCAAGGGGAGAGGAAGGGTCCAAAAACCTTTTGAAAATTCAACACTTGAATGAAAATAAACTACAAGAATATAAATATACCTTAATCATAATAAACGATCAAGGAAAATCTTTTATTATTAATGAAAATGTATTTTTTTATATATCTTTACGTTTTGGAGGTTTCTGGTTATTTTAGCATACCTTAGAAAAAGTGGATGTATGTGTGTGTTTTTTTGGTATGTGTGTGTATGTGTCTGTGTGTGTGCGGATACAAATTTTCGTCAACGATTTCGGGAGCAAGTTTCAACCAATTTAAATCATTTCGTAACATTATTTGTCCGTTAAAGTACGCTACGCTACATTTTTTGTCTTTTTTTTCCAAAAAAGTAAATTTTTTTCAAAACTTTAAAATTTCTCAAAAATCTATTTTTTTTCAAAGATTAAAAAAAGAAATAATCTTTTTTAAAAAAATTAATTTTTGCTACGGGAAGTTCCAGCAATTTGCACTAAGATAATACAAGATGCCATACACTAGTTTTTTACTTGAATTTGAAAATTATTTCAATTTTTTTCAAAAAATTCGAAAAATTTGACGACTTTTCTAGAAAGTCAAAATACAAGTGATGCTAAATGGGAGAGGAGGAGTTTTAAATATCCCCACGTATCACCAAAGGGGTAGCAGGGATCCAAAAATTGATCACTTGATTATTGGACGCTAACTTTGCTACCCTGAAATAATATTAAACTTCAAGAATATAAGAATTTCTTGATCGTAAATAACGATTAATATAAATCTTTGATTTTTTTATTAGTTTGTTGTATAAGCTGCTCGTGCTTTTCTTTACTTGTTCTTGAAAATGTTCTATGTAGTTTTTTTCTTAGTTTAGTTTGATGGGTCTGTGCTTTAACTATAGTACATGTTTCCATTTTACCATTAAATGATAATCTGAATTAAAATAAACAATTCCTATTCCCATAAACGGATTACCTGTCAGCATTCCAGCTAATCCTAACCGTTGGCGAAATTTCTTCATTTCACGCTCCTTGCTGCCGGGGGATACGAATCAATAATAATATACGTTAGTTCATAATGTATTCATATTTGTATTCAAAGATATTCCGTGTAGGTGCTCCGGGGATGATTTTCTTGCTTAGAGATATACAGACTCACGTGATTGATTCGCTACCGATCCTTCAAAACATATGAACTCGAGCAATACATCATGTTAGGATACACTATGCTATATAATTCATACTAACAGGGATGAATTTGCCCTTATACCAAAGATAAAAGTAATATGTTTAGGTAATTTGAATAATAACTAGTTTTGTATGGTGTTAGGTAATAAACAACAATAAGGTAGGGCGTGGCACTAAGGTCTAATTTGACTTTAAGTTATTATACTGACTAAACCAAAAGAACTACATCATATCACATAACATATATCAAACAAGCAACTATTGTACTATATTTAGTAATATTTCCAGTCAAATCCTAATTATAGAAATGTGCTTTATTATTATTTTTCTAAAATGTGTCATCAGTCCTTTTTCACCCCATATGCGGGGTAAAAAAGACAGCCAGGAGGCGCAAACAGATCCAATGCCTTATTTTTACTTTAAAAAGGGATTTTACGAAATAATAGCTACAAAATTCAACTGATTGAAAATAAAATTTCATAGTCACATTTTTACAAAGATAATCTAAATATTCAAATATAATCTTGATCTGGAATTTTGACGGAAATATTTGTTAGCAGAGTTGGAGTGGCTATTAATTCAATTTATTTAGAGTAAATTTATTTTTTTAACTGAATTTATATTTTTGATTACTAATTTTTATTGTTTGTGTCTTTGCTAGGATAAAGGTTATGGTTCAGTTGGTTCTTTTTACCCCACTCACATTGAAGCTAACTAGATTTGTTTTATTTCTGGACTCCTAAATAATAACTGGTTTTGTGTATGTCGTTCTGTTTTAAATCAACTTTTATCGACAAATATTTTTTAATAAGTACGGTTAATAAATAAAATGCTTTATTTCAAAGTGATATATCTAAATAATTTAAATGAAACTAGTTGTAAGTGGCATTTTGCCTTTAAGTAAGTTATTTTAGCTTTCCGATCGGTTTAGGATTATTGGCAAAAACGTGAACAAACAGAAATTTTATTTTTCTGATAATTTTATAGAATGATCTTTGCTAAAAACCAAACAACGCAATTCTTCATCGAGTACAATTAAATAGATTTTAAATTTTTGAAATATGTGCAGCCCTTTTTGGAAATAAATTGATTAAAGGTCAAATTTTGGCTCACATACACATATACACGTATATTTTTTCCAGTGACTTGAAAAGACGTTGAGAAAACACAAAATTAACAAATTTTCTGGAAAAGATTAATCACAAGTAAAGTTTAATCTATATTAAGCATATAATATTATAGTTTATTAATTTCTGCTTTCAAAATTGATTCTTAATGTCCATACATTCTTTATTACTTTTCGAAAGCACTAATAATCAAAACAGAGTAAACGTGATAAAATAATTCCAAAAATAATAATATGTCTAATTTCCTAAAAATAAATAAAACTATGATAAATAACATTAGACCAGTTAAAGATTTTTTCGGAGAATTCGTAAAGTATAGAACGAATTATTAATTTTACTAAAACTTCAAAAAATTAATAATGAGCCACCGGATTGTATTGAATAATGTGTGACAACGATTATGATAATTTTTTATGACTATTACAAAAAGTGAAGTTGGATGAAGCCTCCTTTAGCATACTTTTTCACTAATTATCTATTTCTTTGCAGTAGAGAGTTTTAATTCAGATTTTTTAGAAAGCATTGAAATACATACAAGTTGTTTCGCACTACATGGAAACCGTTGTTTAGCAATATATACATCCCAATGATTAAAGCAACAATTAAATTAATGTATTTACAATTTAATAATTTTGAATTATCATGAACAAGTTGAATAAGATATATTTTTTTAATTTTCCCATCGAGCAAAATAGTTCTCTTTCGTAACTGACCAATATGAATTTACATAATTTTTTTATTATTTTCCCAAAACACTAGCAACCCGTAAATCAATATAATTATAGGACTTTTTTTATATTAATGAAACCGGAGTAAACTGAATGAAGTAGTTCCTGAAAATAATATTATTCAAGAAAGTGAAATTAAAATCACACTAAATATTTGTCAATATTTTTTTTATTTGCTTTTTTATTATTTCAATATATTATGAGAGATATATTAAAACTTCTCTATTGAATTTTTTTAAGGACTTTGAGAAACAATTTACAAATTGTTCATCAATAACTAATTACTCCAAGACCGTTTTGTATAATTGAAACTAGTTAGAAGTTAGTAATTCAGAATCTTTGATTTATAATAAACAAATTATACAGTCACGTATTAAACGGGCAAAATAGTTTTCTCTCATAATAGACCAATCTGAATTTCCATAAATCTTTTATTACTTTCCCAAAGCACTAACAAGTAACAGCCCGTATATTCGACTTTATTTTTTTCATATCAATCAAAACCGAGTAAACGCTGTCGTATATGGCGTGTATAGCATTTTATTAGAAAAACTTTGTCCGGTAATAGCGTGTCTGTTTTCTTCAGACACTATCTATTCATTAGCTGATTACCATGGCATAATCAATCACATTTGCTGAACACATCGCGTGATTTCATGTAAGATAACAAAATGTTCTAATAGGCTGATTATACAAAAATCTATTTCCAAATACCTGTTTGCCCTTATTATGACTTACTAAGTTTGGGCAAATATAGAACACCTTCTTGATTTTGAGGGTTAACAGTTAACTTACTCTCTAAAAATTTCCAAACATTTTGCTGATGTCTGTCTGAGATGGATAAAATTTATATTTTCAATAAAGAAAAATAAAAACGTATGGATTAATAAAGCTATTTTCCTAAAAAAGAAATTAACTGAGTGAAATACAAAATTTGTATCTACACAAATCCAAACTTTCATTTTTGTGAGTAAATAAAATTTTTAGGCAGATCTATAGGCAACATTAAAACTACTATTGAGATTTTTAGACAAAATTAGAATTTTAGCCGTCATATTTAGATAATAATTTTACATTCGCAACTTAGAAATGCATATGTATATCATATGGTCGTAAATATCCATATGTCGCTTCTACTCATAAATGTCTCATATTATGTATTCTTTATTTTTATCCTGTCACTTTTTATTATTTGCGGACTTGCATGAGAACTTAATCCTTGTACTTACTGCAAAAAGTAATTTACATCGTTTTTCAACCGAAATGAGTCGTACTGGCTTACTAAAGATGAGATATTTAAAACTCAAAAAATGTTATAATAATAATTTATTGTAAAAACAATATTTTAAATTCTAAATATGAATTAAATGACTGGATATTTTAGATTTAAATATTTTTTTTCATAGGCAGATTATTAGATAATAAACAAAAAACAAATATTTAAAGATAAAGAATTAATTTATCAATTATTATTAAAATGTTTAAAGAGAAAAAAGAAAATATGAATTAACAGTACCTATAAATAGAGATAATTATAATAAATATGAAAGTAAAGTTTCGATTAACGACTTTGCTTCTTAGTTCTAAAAATTAAATATATATATATATATATATATATATATATAATATAAATTAACTACATTTAGGAAATTTGTGAATTCTTGCTTCTTGAACAGATTGAGACCGCGTTTGGAAAATGTTTCAAATAAATAATATAAAGTTTTTAAAAAAAATAGCCAATCGGTGGATAAACATCAGCATCAACAGACAGCGTTAAAAATAGCATTATTACAATAAAATATTCTGTTTATGGAATCATGCAAAGTCTAGTACAAATTTTCAAATATTTTTTTCTTTAAATATTTCTTGAATACTAAAATTGCAACAATTCTATACTGGGCTACTGGATGATTGTATAGAAAACATTGTGGAAACCCTTGACAAATTATAACAAAAAAATTGACAAAAAAAGCTGCTGAAACTGCAAAGTATAAAAAATGACTAAAAAGATGCTGAAAATATGCTGTGATCAGGGAACGATATATAAAATTGACAATGACTCTAATAGGACTAGTCGAAATATAAAAATTACTGGACTGATCTGTGACAATACTTGAAATATATGCCCTAATTTTAATGAAGACAATTTTGTATTAATATAATTCAAATATTTTTTACTGCCAAAATTGAAACGTTTGTATAGTTCTCGAAACGTGTACCACTTGACGCAAAATAATGATTGATAGTTGGAAAATGATATGAAAATAATATATAAAGATAACACGTTTTCAATGAGTTAACTATAAATTAAAACTAACCCCTTGAATTGAATATTAAACATCTGAAATACAAAAAAGAAACTAACCCCTTGAATTGAATATTAAACATCTGAAATACAAAAAATAATTAAAGAATTTCAACTACTAGAGAATTTCGACTACTAGATCGCACAACGCTTGACAAAATTTAATAAAACTAGAAATAAAATCAGTTTAAACAGCATAGTATAAAAATGACTAGAAGAAAATTAGTCATGATTACATTTAAAAAAGTATAAACATCAGTTATTGAAAATATATTATTACTACTGAACGAAATATTTAATAACGAGATTCATGTCGAGATTCAAGTATGATTGACCACATCTTACTATACTTCTGGAAGTGTGACTGAAAGTGTTTAAGTTAATGGACAAAACTATGGCAGCACTTGAAAAAATACGTTATTTTTGTTGGCCCTGTGCTATAAATTAAATCTAACCCCAAAAATTAAATATCAAACAACTATTATACATAAAACTGTTGACTGTCCTCATTTCAACCCAAAATCTGCTGGAAAAGCAAAGTCTAAAAATGACCGATTAAACAAATCACTTAAAAAAGAATACTTCTTTTGAAAATATGAGGTGACTAATAAATAAGATACAAAATTAATTCTAGTTACGTTCAAATGTGATTGACAACTTCTGACTGTACTTTTGGAAGTGGGACTGAACGTGTTTAAGTTAATGGACAGAACAGTAACACCTGAAAAATGCGTTATTTTATTGATCCCATGTTATAATTTAAATACAATCCCAAAATAAATATCAAACAACTATTGTGCATAGAATGTTGACTATCCTTCTTATTTCAACCTAAAATCTGCTGTATAAAAATGTTCATTTAAACAAATTATATAGAAAGAATATAATTTTTTGAAAATATGATGTAACGAGTAAACAAGATACAAAATTAATTCTTGTTACGTTCAAATGTGATCTACAACTTCTGACTGTACTTTTGGAAGTGTAGCTGAATGTGTTAAAGTTAATGGACAGAACAGTGACAACATCTGAAAATTGCATTATTTTATTGGATCTATCCTTCAAATAAAATCTAACCCTATATATAAAATATCAAACAACTATTACACATAAAATGTTGACTGTCCTCCTTATTCCAACCCATTTTTGGTGCGCATGCTCCCTAACTTAGCATATTCTGCCGCCAATATATGATCCTTTGTATTTCGCATAAAGTCAGTCGTCCTTTGACCTCTGTGCGGAGCGCCAGATCGCTGGATCTGATTTTTTTCGGAAACACGTGCAAATAATACTCATTTGAAAAATGCATCTGTAAAATACAGTACGAAGTAATAGAAAGTCACTGAGTTTTGTTGTTTGAAGTGCTATTGTTGATTAAAAGAACTTTGTTCAAAATGGCATTTAAAAAATCAGCGTTTTGGATTATTTTGTTTTTATCTTCTTACATGACTGGTAAGTTGATATATTCGTAATTTTCTATTTTGTACATGAATACCTTTTTATGATAGTCATTCAGTTAAAAACTCATAAGATTAAGTTATATTACTCCACATAATCTGCACTATTTTAGGTGCAACATTAATTTAATTTTTTTTTAAATTAAAAAAAAAACATGTGGGTGATATACGTAAATTACACCTGATTTATAAAAATATATAGTAAATAATTTTCAGACAAATTTTAACGCCTTTTAGCAACACTGTACCTTTTATAATCAAATTAATCGAAAATATAACATTATTCTGAGTGTGTATTTCAATTTTTTTAATTTAAGAAGTACATTAATTTTTAATATTTTAGACATTTTATAATAATCCATTCGGGTCAATCAAGTTGTTTTTTTGATTCATATAAACCACATATGGTATTTTAAGACATTGTTATTATAACTTATTTATTAAAATTTATTATATTTTATCCAATATAAACTATAAGATATTGTACAGTTAATTAATTAATTTAGCAAATTAAATATTGTGCAATAGTAAAACAAACTGTAACGCCCTGCAGAACCTTGATACTCTTCATTCAAAACACAATATAGAGCATACTTTTATTTTTAATTTAATTTTGAATTAATTTTTTTATAACCAAGTGCTTCAATATTTTATATTATTTATAAATCTTTGATATCTCAACAAATATGATTCAATTCAAAATTGTTTCAAGCTCAATAGTCTTAGTTTTTCTGGGAACTAAAGCTTGCTTAAATTTGTATACTCTGAGTTCTATAAATTCGTCTTTCTAATAAATATAACTAGAAAATAAATTAGAAAAAAATAAGAAAATAAATTTTCTAATAAAACAAATGCCGTGTTTTATGCGCACAAACAATTTATTCAATTTGACATAATGTAAAATTGTAATTAATAAAATAATATTAAAGTAAAATTAATATTAAAGATCTAATATAATAAAAAAATTGAATAAAATTATATACAATTTTACAAGGTAATATACAAGTTGTAATTCCTAACTTTTAAAGTAGGTTTGAATTATATATATTGTATTTAAAAACATAGATTAAAATTCAATAATATTAAATATTTTAATAAAAGTAGTTCTATGATAACATACATAATTTAATTTCTGAAATGTAGAAATTAAAGGCTTGAGTTCTATTTATTGAAATTAGTAAATTTATTTAAAATTAAATAATCTAAAATATTTTTATCAAAACAATAATAAATACTAATAAAAATAAGGTCTATTCGTCTCAAAAAATTTGCAAAATAAAATGTAAAATATTTTTAACGAGTCATTCATTACTTTTTTTCACAGTTTATGATAATCTGCATTGATTTTATATTAGCGAAACGTTATGTGTTCTACATGTGCATTTTCTATAAAAATAGTTTTCAATGCAAGTTTTAAAATTATATAAAACATAACAATTAATTGAAAATTTTATGCTGATAGTCTTAATCTTATTTTGCTGTTTACTACGCATATATTGTTGTTTTAATCTTGAACTTATATTTATACTTATGCTTTGAACTTATGATATAATTTATTTAAAATTACTCAAAATTATCAACAAACTTTACTTACGTTCTTTACTTATTTCTATTTTCGTACTGATCTTTGAATATTCTTATAAGCATTTTTTTAAAACGTTAATAATTAAATTTTTAATTAATTAAATAAAGAGCCACAATTTTCTTTATAAACATGTTTATAATTTTTCTTCGAATATATTTATAACTACATAATTATATTAAATATCATAAATCAAATTTTCCATCCAAAGAACTTCTGTCCCAGGCCAAACCGGTGCGCCATTTTCACTTTAACCTGAAATAACAGCTCGATCCAGGTCAGGGTGGTTTTTGCGTACCGGTTGTCGATGAAAGCTATCAAAATTTTATATGCATTATAATATTCACTTTCATAGTTTACAATTTTATTCATTGATAATATATTATTTTCTCAACAAGTTTAAGAAATATATATAATATATAAATAATAAATATATATAAATATATATTTTTCTGCCAACATTAAAAGAAAAGCCTTGCAAGAAAATGATTCTCAAGTACTTAACTGTATTGATTAATAGTTTTAATAAAAGTTTTATATACATATGTAGTTTATTAAGTACTTGTATATAATAAAAAGCGAAACGTCATTCTAATGTATTAGTATAAAAAATTCTGCTATTAATTTTTTGATAATAGTTTTTCCGATATTAATTAAAATGTTTTTCTTAAAAAACGAACATTTTTAATTTGAATCTGTTTCTTCTGCAAGATTTTTAAGATAAAAACTTGGTTTATATTAATGTCAGAAAAGCGGCTTCGTGATGATATCATAGAAACAAAGCTTCTATAATATTTCACTTTATTTTCATAAAATAATTTTCTTCATAGATTTTGAACAAAGTTTAGTTGAATAATAATTGCATGTTTGTAAAAAAAGACAAATAAATACATGTCATTCACATTAGCATTCACAAAGCTCGCAGGTGGCTCTGAAAGGCAAACAGCGAGCTTTAGTAAGAACTTTCAAACAGGCGAGCTTTTAACTTAGTAGAAACTTCAAATTAAACAAATTATTATTATTAGCCCATTGAAGAACATTGTCAGAGTACGTATTAAATTTAAAAAGGCTAATGCAATTTTTGCGTTTAAGTATTTTTTCATCAAATAAATATCACAATATTACCACTGAATTGAATAATTTGATTAATTTGTAATCAAGTCATCGTTAAATTAGTATATAATTAATTTTATAATAATTACACCGTATGCTGCAATTTTCTTCGCTTTCATAATTTACAAAACATAATTCTATATTACTCATAATAAAATAGAAAAAAAACAGATTTAAGTTTAGATAAAATATTTTAAAATAAAAAAATATAGAACGTCATCGCATTAGTATCAGAAAAATTGAAATAACTATGTAGGCAAAAAGCGAGCTTTCTGTAAAAACTTTCGAACAATTGAGCTTTTGACGTAACTGCAGATTAAACAAATTATTATTATTATCGACATTTTTCAATTCTGTGTATTTATGAAACCTAAAAATGTTGAATATTCATTTTGTTGTTTTTGCTTTAAAAAAAAGAATTAAAAGCACAAAATCATAAAAATATTAACGTAAAATAATATAATTTCAATCAATTTTGTATAACCATTTTATTCGTATTCGTAATTAAGTTATTATACACATAATTTACAATACTTTGAACTATTATTTATTTGAATATAATAATATAAAATGTATACAATATAATATAACATAAATAAAATATATAAAATATAAAATAATTTTAATAGATTAAATTTAAAAACTATTTCTATATGGACTTTAGATTTTTAGATAAAAGTTCATTCAGAGAAATAACTTTTAGAATAAACTTGTATTACATTTCGAACGAATAGTATTTATTAAATTTTTGTTATAAATATATAATAATTATCAAAAATATTTTTAATAAAATATTTGGATCTACTTTCGTCAAATAATAAATTTGAATTTTTAAATTGGATTTTACCTTATTCATTATGATCAATAGTTTTTCCGAAAAAATGAAAATATGTTGTATCAAAACATACATTGGGTAGAGCTTAAAGGTAAGCGGGTAAAAAGATCCACCACCGATATCCCAGAAAAAAGTAAATTTAAAAAATTTTGACAACAATATTTGAAAGCAAAGGGAAAAAGATGTACATCCAGCCATCAAATTGATTCTATTCACAGTAACTATTATTTCGTAAAATTCCTTAGATAAAAATAAAATACTGGACTAGTTAGCCTCCTGGCAGTCTCATTTTACCCCGCCTTTGGGGTAAAAGGGGCCAGATGATTAGTTTTTGAAAAACAGCAAAAAAGCACGATTTTACAATCATGAATTTGCTGGGAGTTTTACTGAACATAGTCAGAAAGTTGCTTATTTGATATGTGTTAATTGTTGTGATGTAATTGGTTTGGTTTTTACAATGCAAATTCTCTAAATTATTTTAGACCTTTGTGCCCCTCCCTACTCTTTTTAAATATGTACATGTAAGAATTTTCAAACATATATACTAGATATGCTTTATTCTTACAATTTGTGCCAAAACAATCTGCAGATTCTGATATGAAATATAAATGATTTTATTTTTATCAGTTTTGGATAACAATAAACATGTACTAGTAAAAAAAATTAGTTGATTCAGCATATATTTAAAAAGGACTCCTGTTTTATTAGAATTTTGATCCTAGGTTTACAGGTTATATATTTTCCTGACCCGAATAAAAATCCAATATTTCAATATTTGAAATATATAGTACAGAATGAAATATAGACTCAGTTAAATAATATTTCCCTGTATATCATCAAAAAGAAATCCCAAAACGAATTGCAGAAATGACATTGTGCTAGACGTCATAATTCAATTCGGAGAAATGACACTTTAACGTGAAATAAATCTATCTTCATATAACTCTGAATACAGTACTACTTCATCATGTGGCACATGTGTATTTGGCATTTACATTTTGCACTGAAAATACTTTTTGCTTCGATATGGGATAAAGTTTCAGCGAAATATCTGTAAATGCCATTTACCCTCAGGAGGAAACCTGGGAAAATTAAAATACATTTTCGGTAACATTTATATGCTCACATAGAATATATAAAAACACATATAAAATGTAAATATATATATATATATATATATATATGCTCTATCTAAAAGTTAATATTAAGTGCTAAAATTTTCAGAGAATTGTTTTTTATCAATTTGAAACCATTTGAACCCTTGGGAGCAAGGAAATTCGAAAATGTCCATATCAAGGACCACCCTAATATATATACTAGATGACCCGACAAACGTTGTCCTGTACCCACGTCTACAATTTAAATTCCAATCTTTTTATTATCTTATCCTATACTTTTTAATATTCTATTTAATGACCTTCCATTTATGGTCTTAGTATAAGATATATACGTATTGGAAACTGCAGTTTTTTAATCAGTATAAAAAAATTTATAAAGGGTAAATTTAGTATCTATGGTACAAGAACAATATCACCTTTGTTATTTCCTACTGATAAAAATGCTTCAATAATTTATATAATATATAAAAGTCTATAATTTTTATAATCGCGTACTCTTCATTAGTTGCTTTTTGGCAATTACATTTTCGAAATTACATTTTTCTTACTAATAATTTAATAAACATTATTACTTTAGTTAAAATCTTAGGTGAATTAATTTGTAAAATCTAGTTCATATGGCACTGTTCAATCTAAGATTATGAACCTGCTAAATATTTCCTATCCAATGCCTAACAAATAAAATTTTGACACATGAAACAAAATACTAAATCATTTTTTCAATAAGTGGAAATATTCTTTTGTATTAAAATAATTGAGTAAAAAGCAAAATACAACATAAGTTTAAAAAATAATGTATATGTAATTTTGGTCGTATTGTGTTATTTATTAAACAAAATTATATAATTTCATCTGCCAAACATATACTGTATCTTACATTGTTTTAATTTCTGGCACATCTTAGCTGGTTTTCGGCAATAATATTGTAGATATTACATTTTTCTTATTTATAATCATGAATATGGATATTATATACTAATATTGTCTAGGCTCGCTTAAACTAAATTCAAATTTCAAGTGAATCGACAGTTTTGGTCGATGACAGTTCTTATGTGTCGAAATGTTTTCAATGTCAAATAATGATATGTTGGTTTTTGCAATTTTTTCTACAATATTACTATATTTTTATAATCACATACATCCTCAAAAATTCCCTTAACAAACTTCAGAAAGATTTATCAAAATCCGAATAATTGTTTAGTAGGTGTATATTTACATACATCATAACAGAAGAATTTATACTAGATGACCCGACAGACGTTGTCCTGTACCCATGTCTACAATTTTTTAATATAATACACTAATATTTACCGTTTAGCTATGAATAATAATTATTGTTTTTTAAATTACTCTTCACGCCAAAATGCATACACATTTATAATATGAGCAATGTTAAATGTAGAACTGCTTTAAACAATGACATGTCGTTTTTTGCAATTTATTTCTACAATATTGCACATACATCCCAGTACTTTATAATCACATACCTCCTAGACAATTTTCTTAACAAACTTCCGAAAGATTTATCAAAATCCGAATAATCGTTTGGGAGGAGTATAAAGTGAGTACTTGTAATTCGATATGAACTTTATATAGTAGCAACAAAGTTCAAATTGATTCTACGTTTTAGTTAAAAAACGTTTGTATGTGAAGAAGAAAAGGTCTGTTTTTAGGGTTTTCCCAGCAACAATTATTCGATTTTTTCTCGCCGTAAGAACCATGCTTGAACTTCAACGAACATTTTAAAAAATAGAATTGGCCACATTGACTAACACATTTTGCTATACATTTTTATATTATAGATATAAATATAGAAGTGTGTGTGGGGGTGTGAATGGGTGTATCTATAAAGGTTCATAGTTCTGACTCTATCCTGATCGTATTTTCTGACCTTTTCCATTTTCCAAACACACCTTGCTTCAAGGTAAATTTTAAATCCATCTTACACCGTACCTAATTTTCTTCGTTAATTTTATGTCTGCTTGTTCAACGGTATTGAGATAAACTGCAAGCGACTAGCTGAATAGAGCCAAATAGAGATTTCCAGGAATTCGAATAAGAACGAAATTCACCTATTCGTTAAATAGATGAGCTTTCTCCACTATTTGCTCAGACGTTCGAAAAAGGACAACTTCCAAAAGATTGGAATATATGTATATATATATATATATATATATATATATATATATGTGTGTGTGTGTGTGTGTATGTATATATACATACTAGCTGACCCGGCAAACGTTGTTTTTCTAAATAATTTCTATAGAGTCAAAAAAATTAATACTTTAAGTGTATAAGAATGTATTGTATGAGTGATATAGACATCAAGGTAATATAAAAACAATAAAACTCTAAAGTCTACTTATTCAATATAATATATAATTTATAATAACAATATTCGGTTGTTCATATATTGTTAATACAATCAAACTTAATGTTTTATACACTTTCTATGAAAAACATGGTATAATCCAATCCAAGCCTTTTTGGTCTTTCGACTTATAGAACATTTACATTAAAAATTCCAATTTTTTTAATACTTTATTTTTTATTACGTTTCAAGTTTTTCACATATTTCATAAATTCTGGATTTTGTGTATAATTGTAAGTAATACACTGAGCTTATACAAAATTTTCAAATTTCTTCGAGGAGAGGTAGTAAATGAATCAAGTAACATTCCATGAATCAAAGTAAATTTAATAAAATTAGTGTGGGGCACAAAGGTCCAATTTGACCTTGAGCAAATATAAATTATATTGTGAAAACCAAACCAATTATAACAAATAACGCATATCAAAGGAAAATCAACTGACTATGTTCAGTAAAACTCCCAGCTAATTTATCATTCAGAAATGTACTTTATGCTGTTTCTCTAAAAATGTGTCACATGGTCCTTTTTACTCCAAAGACGGGGTGCAGTGGGACAGCAAGGGGGCAAACAGAACCAATGTTTCATTTTTTAATTTTAATTTTAAAGGGATTTTATGAAATAATAGCCACATTATTCAACCAATCCAAAATATAAATTTTATGGGTACAATTTTTATATTATTACATAGGTACAATTAACACTGTATATAACCTCGATCTGGTATTTCGTCAGAAATATTCTTCAGCAGAGTTGAAAAGCTATTTATGTATTTTATCTTTTACAAAAATGCTATTATTACCTTAATTTACTTTTTTATTTAATTTTTTTTTGTTTACACCTGTGCCAGGGTAGAGGTTTATTTAGTTGGTACTTTTTGCCCCACATGTAAGTTTTAATAGAGGTTATGTAAAATCATATGTTGAATTTTACTTAAAGTTAACAAACCATCTTGTAAAACAATTAAATAACATATACTTAAAAATGCTATTAGGGATTCGGAAACTAAACAATAGTGCTCACAACCAAAAAAACTAATAACGAAAGAAAGTACTTTTGTTCTATACTTTCAAATAATGCGGTTTTCTCCTAATAGCGTCATCGTAAGAATCAAGTTGATGGCTGGTTATACATCTTTTGTCCTCTACTTTCAAATATCTTTGTTAAAAAATTCCTAACATTACTTGTTTTTGAGATAATAGCGGTGGGCCTTTCTACCTGCGGACCTTTAAACCCCCATCTACCCTATCTAGTTATTTAACTAGTACGTTTATAGATATATTTAATTACTATTAAAATACATGAGACAAAAGGGAAAAAACTTAGTAGCATAATTTATTTCAATTTTGCAATTTTTTTTACGTAAGTTTAAATCACACTTTTATATTGAATTAATTGCTTACTTATTACTTATTGAATTAATTGCTTTAATGCATATCTGACATTGGTTTATAAATTATTATTATTTTAATATATAAAATATTTTTTAAATAAGAATCGTGTAGACGTAGCAGATAAAATTAGAATTACAATTATACAAATTATTCTATTTCGTGCTGTATTACACTCTCTTATAAATATTAAGTTAACATTTTAATTAAGAAAAAAGCATAAAAGGAAATTAATCAATTAAAAATAATATAAAATACATACTGTTTGAGAAATGTAAATAAAATAAAACAAATGTTAGTATAAATAAATAGCAATTAATAAAAAAATAATAATTGTTAGTATAAATAAATAGCAATTAATAAAAAAATAATAATTGTTCAAAAATTACAATTATAATGAAATTAGCTATTTCACAACTAGTTTGAGACTTACAGACTTTAAAATTACATATTCAAATATTTTATTTTTGGAAAGTTATTAATATCATTTTAGCAACTAGACGTTTTGTTCGAATTTACTTGCAGAACCTTGAAATTTATAATTAGTAGTCACTTACATATTAAATATAATTTATAGTTTCATTAATAATTTCATTCCAAAATTGTAATTTTAAATTCAAACATAATTCTATTTTTACTAAATGTAAATGAAATTTAATCTAAATGGTAGATGAAAGCAATTTATAGGAAGATTATAGACAAAGACCATTCCCTTGCTATAACTTTTGGAATTTATGTTACTGGCACTATTATATGGTAGTGCAAACTAAGAGATTTTAGATATGCAGTAATATTGCTAGTGTTAAATTATACTCCAGTACTCCACTTACTCCACTTGGTCCATACTCCTTTCATTAGCACTTAGCCGTTATCATACGTTTGACCAATGGATAATGCAGAATCATATACCTAATATTATATTATATTATATATTGCCAAAGCTGTGCAAATTTACCTTATGCCTATGAACGTGATAGGTTTATAAAATTAATTTGTTTTACATCTTAAGATATTTTTAGTTCATATGCTTATCTGGATTGAACCTATTTATTTTAAAGTTTTCACTACAATAATAGTAAGAACACTATACTGGGTAGTCTGATATATCTTTTGGTTTTTTATAATAAAACAAGAAATTACTAGATATCATATTTCTAGACAATTATAATTATTAAAATAAAATTTTAAAAATATTTTAAGATATTTAGCCGTACCTTTGAAATAATAATAATGCTTGGAATCTCTCCTTTAACTAAAATTAAAAAAAAAGAAATTAAAAGAAAATGAATTTGATTTTTAATGATCGCGTATTATACAATTGTAAGCCTAGCATTCCTTTTAAAACATTTTTAGAGAATTTGTGACATTTCCAGATAATGTACGACATTTTGAGATCATTTACTTCATTTCCAGACAATCTATAATATTTTCAAATACCTTATAATATTTTCAGATAATTCATAAAATAATTTATAATATAATTTACAACTTGTTCAGACAATCTACAATATTATCAGATAACTTACCACATTTTGAGATAATTTCCAGCAATCTGCAGCATTTTCAGGCTAGTTACAACCTTTTCAGATAATTCTTACTATATTCAAAATTAATTTTTGTAGCTTAAAAGACATCGAATAATGCAATAGAAGAAGTGTAGGGCACAAAGGTCCAATTTGACATTGAGCAATTATATTGTAAAATCCAAACCTACATCACAACAATTAACACATATGAAACAAACAACTACTGAACTCTGTTCATTATTTCTAGCTAATTCATCGGTGTAAAAATGTGTATTTTCTGTTTTTTTTTTTAAATTTGTCACCTGGTTTTTCTTGCCCCATAAGCGGGGTCAATAGGGATAACAAGCAGGAAAACAGTTCGAAATTGTATTATTAATTTTATAGAGCATTTTATAAAATAATAGGTACATTATTCAATTAATGCGATACAGTTCAATTATAAGATTGAACAACAAAATTAAAAATTATAATATAATATATATTCTTAAACATAGAAAACAAAAATCATTATCGACTCTTTCTAGTATCTAAATTATGATAAATATACTTCTTTTTTTCTAAATGATAAAGATAAATAACCTTCTGATTAAAACTGAACAAAAAAAATATTTTGGTTATATTTTAATTTGATAAAAACAATCATAACATATATTAGGTATGTCTCAAGTGTTTTAATTGTTGAAGAGGAAATCAGAAAAATTGACCAAAATTATGAACAAAAAATATTATTTTATCCAAATAAATTAGCTACATGATTATGACCTTGCCTTTATGACTCAAACGATCAAAAATTATAGAATTAACCAATAGATTTAAGTGCACTTATATTGTATTAATTAATTTAACTATTCCATTTTTGTTCATTTTGTAACTTTCGTTTGTTTGGTTTTATAATTTTGTATTGTAATGCTCATAATATATCATAATATTTTGTATATATCTTTACGTTTCAAAGGTTTCTGAATATTTTGGCACACCTTAGACAAAATGGATGTGTGCGTAAATGTGTGTGTGCGGATACAAATTTCCGTCGATGATTTCGGGAACACCGATCAACCGATTTGAATAATTCAAAAAAACATGCGATTCGTATTGATAAAGAGATGTGCTGATTAGTTTTTGGCGAAGGCTGGTCTAGCCGTTCCAAATATACGGGACAAAAGGTGCCAAAAACGATAATTCAGTTTTTAAGAGAACGGAGCGTCCGATTTTAATAATTCAAAAACATTTTACTTGTATCGACAAGATGAAGAACTGATGAAATTTTTGGGAAGACAGGTCCAGCGGTTATGGACTCTCAATGAAAATAAGTTAAAAAATGTCATTTGGCGGTCAAAAATATTTACTGGACATATGCACATCAAATTATCAGATATTTTATAGAGATTTTAATAATGTGTACACATTTTGTGTAACTTTTTTGGGTTCCGTACCAAGATTTTTGATTACGGTACGAGAAGTTCCAGCAATTGGCCTTAAGGCGCGATGCCATGCACCCTACTAGTTGAAGCTTTAAATTTGTAATTTATATTAATTAACAAAATGTATTAGATATAAACAAATTGTTTTTTCTTCTCTTCCAGATCTGTGTCTGGGTCTAGTCCGAATAGAATCACTACGAGTACCAAGTTCTGTAAAATCAGGTAGTTCCCAGGGGGTGCTGCTCGACTGCGATTATGACCTCAGCGATCCCTACGGTCTAGTAGTCAAATGGTACTTTTCGCCAAGGGGAGGCACCGGATTACGACGTGTTTATCAGTGGATTGCCGGACAGAAGCCACTGGCTTTTGGAGTTTTCAAAAGTAAGTTATGATAAAGAAAATATTTTATTAACATTTCGTAGGGTAAGTTATAGTAATTGTCCAAAATTCGAAAATGAAAATTTTTGCATATATTTACGTTTCATGGGATTCTGAACATTTTGGCAAATCTTAGAAAAAATGGATGTGTCATTGTTTATAACTAATATATATTTAGAAAAAATTTACTATATATTTAGAAAAATAACAATATTACTATAGGCTAAAGTGAGAACTCAGTGAGTCTTGAAGTAAGATAGGATCCACTGAGCTATCTTACAATATGTTGCTTCAAATATATATATCTTTAATGATTTTAATAATATACAATGTAGAAGCTATTTTCTCCTCAGATTTGAGTTTTGTTGGGGGCGAAGGATATCCTTTAAAGATTCATTCGGGTGCATCTCTAATCTGTTGCGGTATTTTGATGACAGTTTTTTTGTAGGTTTCGTACACAATAAATATTTTTTAGATCGCCGTAGACAGTTTGGTTAATAACATACCAGGGAGAGTTGAGTATGGTCCTTAAGATTTTAGTTTTGTATTTTGTGCATAATTTCCAGATTCGAGGTGGCGCATCCCCATAGCTCTAGCCATATTGGGTCCATATTGATTTAATGATAGCTTTGAATAACAGTAGTTTATTTTCTCCTTAGTTTTCAGTAGAATGTTTTCCTTTTCCTTTTTTATGTGTACTTTCTACGTGAGTTTTGTATCTAGATGGAGTCCCAGATATTTCACTTTGTGTACTTGTGGAATGTGTATGTATGTGTGAATACAATTTTCCGTACAAAATAAATATTATGATTCAAAACACATTCGGTTCCCATTGGTAGGGAAATGTGTCAATTAGTTTTTGGCAAAGACAGGTCCAGCCGTTCAAAGAAACAGAGCAATAAATGCAAAAAAATGAAAACTTGGTTTTTGATTCAAAAGATTAGATGATTCAAAAAATATTCTGTTTGTATTGACGGGGAGACGTCCCGATTAGTTTATTGCAAAGGCAGTTTCAGCGGTTTCGGGAGTACAAAATAAAAAAATTGATTTTGTTTAATTTTTTATATAAATTACTAATTTATCAGATCAATGTTATGGCAAGGCTATGTTACATTCAAGTTTGCAAACCAATAGCTATCAAATACTGTCAAAATGCAATATATATGCTGTGCGATCGAGCATTTTACAAATATTATAAAACTAAATTATATAAAATGCGACCTTGCTCATATGTTACCAAGCCATATCTCAAAGATTCAATTATGATAAGATTGTTTTTGTGCATTTTCTTGGTTAGGTTTTCTATCAAAAATGCCTGACTGCACAGTAACCGTATTGGATTTTGTCATTTTCTAGTACCACTTTATATGAAAACTACTACCTAACTAATATAACCTTGCCATAACATTGCTCTATTTTACGACAGAATCGGTCTAAGTTGAATATAAAATATGAATTCTTTCGAATCTTATTGCTCAGTCTTCGTACCTATACACTTCTATATCTTGTACAAGTCGTAAATCATTATAATTTTTTTGCAATAAGTGTTATTTTTATTTTCAGATGCCGTAAATTTATCCTATAAGGCATCAGACAATCCGAATTTTCAACACAGAGCATTGAATTTGATCAGACCAACTTGGAACATGTCTGGAACCTACCAATGTGTGGTAGAAACCTACAATGATGGTACTGCCAAGGAATCTTCAGATATGCTGGTCTATTGTAAGTATGTTTTTAATACTTTTTTCATTTTCTATATTTGTTACAACTGCTAAATAATTAACATCTAGTAACAGTAACGAACAATTATATAATTATTATTACAAATTATTATTATTTATACAAATGAATAACTTTTTTCTCATAATATACATTAATTTATAAATTTTTGTGAAAACTGTCCGATTTTATGCCAAAACAACCATTATGATGAATGCTTTCTTATTCAGAGGGGTAAATTTGATTTTTCATCTAAAATACAATGGTATCGTAACATTAAATAATGCTTAATATAATACATTAAATTTGTTCATAATTTTCTTCACTTTTTATATTATATTTTATAATATACAACATCACTACATTTCACAAGAAGCTGTGTTTTCACTGAAAGTTTTTGCTTAAGTTCAAGTGAAAGTTGTTGGAGAAAGCTTGATGAATAATACGCCTGATTGTTACGCTTTTGATTCTGATTTCGCTATTTATTTAGTCATTTCTAATTGTAAAAAATAATTAAAGGGAATTAAAGTACGAAAATTATAAGTAATTAAAAAATACCAATTACCCACTTTATTTTTCCTTATAATGAATTAGTTTATCATTTTTAAGAAATTGTTTATTTTAAATTTAAATTAATGTGGTGTGTATTGGTACTATAAAATATTACTATAATTACTATAAAATAGTAAACTTAAGAGTGTAATTAATCTATTATGTTATTTTTTTACAGCACCCGAGAAAAATTTTCAACTAATCCACGAAAAAAATCACATTGATTCATTTCGACTCATATGCTCCGCAGAAAATTTGTTTCCTACACCTGTTATGAGCTTTCGAGTTGGCAACAAGTAAGAGTTTAATTTAGTAATTTTAACATATCTATAAAATTATGTTGTTTTTGCATCTTAAGTTTTAAACTTTCCTTAGGGTATGTTAGGGGGCGTTCATTAATCACGTGAGGTTTTTAGTGGGAGGGGGGTTTGACAAAAAATTACGAAATATCACGTGGGGGAGGGAAGAGTAGGTTAAGATATCACGTGTATTTATTTTTTAAATATTTTTTAAAAAAAATTCAAACATTTTCAAAAAAAAGTTTTAGTTTTTTCACGCAACTAAAAATACACGTGATGTTTGGTGGGGGAGGGGGGGATAATCTTGAATATCACCACGTATTAGCAAGGGGAAGGGGGGTCCAACAATTTTTAAAAACTCGTTCACGTGATTAATGGACGCTCCCTTATACGAGTATTATTCGTAGTATTCGTACAAATATCAAAAATAAAAAATATTGCATATCTTCTCGTTTTGAACCTAATTTTGGTACATCATACCATTTTGGCAGAATAAATTAATTATATGTGTTTGTGTATTTTTCTCGAGGCGATTTTATATACATCTAGTGGTGCATTTGTGATTAATATACAATTGCATAAATTAAATTTCTTTTTATATTTATCTTTCTAGAGTACTAATTGCAACTGAAAACAACGTTTCCCAAAGCAGAAGTTCCCTATACGACATCCGCGTAGGAACGGAATTGGGCTTTGACGATCTGTCGGAAGAGCCCTCGGAAGTAACTTGCGAACTATCTCTGCCCGAGGCCAATTACACAGTCAGGCAAGAAGCACTAATCTACAAAAGTGAGTTTTTATATAATTTATACCATTTTTCATACATAATAGATCGAACTTTAGAAAAAAAGCATCCCTAAAGTAGGTAAATTTTTGTTATATAAACTTCGATGTTCTAGTCTTCGAAGGTGTATCTTGTTATGGTATCATTCTTGCATGAGAAATGCGCTTTTTTTATTATTTTTATTATTATAATTGTTGTTTTTTAATACTCCGTAATTGATTACTATCACAAGTATTAGAAATTAATTTAATTTATTAAATTTATAAATTTAATTAAGTTCTAATACTTGTAATAGCGATCAATTATGACTATAAATAAAGCATATGTAGGGGAGCCAGGGGCTATATGTTACTGAGGTAACTTTTTTTCTTTATTATTATTATTATTATCTCCTTTATTTACAACTGTCCAGTAAAGGACATTCAATAAATTTGATGAATTTACAATAGTCGGCCGAAAAGGGACATTGTATGTTGGAAAAAACAACTCAGTAGTTGTTTTTCCATTCGATATAAACTTTACAATATTTTATTGATAATTATATAATTTTAACTATTTACTTATTAAATAATTTCTTATAAATAAAGATTAAGTTATTTGGGGTAACTTGTAACCGGCGTTTTTCAAAAGGATCTAAAGAGATATTGAAATATTATTTTGCCTCTATTGGGCATGTTAACCCCCCTCTCCCCGCATCATATTATCGTTGCAACTGTCCCGAAAGTCAGTGTACAGAACTGTGCAGGTCCGTCACTTTTAACTTTTTTTTTAATGTAAAATTCAAATCTATCATGAAATTTCGGTATGAGTTATTGTTATCGACTAATTTTAAAGTTCATATATCTAATTTCGTACCAGATTTATCAGTTTTTGATAATGACTAACAATTTTTGTGATTGCTAAATTGTTTAAATAGTTATCTTGATTAAAATAAAAAAATCACATCTGGGGTTAGTTGCAACAACACATTGGAGTGTAACATACAAGAATTATACTCAGATTCAAACGAAGAGCAGGTAGAATTTATAGTAACACATTGGGTTGTGACACCGCACTTTTTCTTGAAAATGATTAATTGTGAAATAATGCACAACAATTATGGAACTATTTTTACATGATTTGGTTAAGAAATAGTTACAGCAACTATCCAGCTTTATTTCGCAAAATATAATCAATGAATCTCAAAAATTTACAAAAAACAACACTGTTACAACCAGCCTCTAGCTGCCATATATAAACTGTTATAATTATACTAGCTTTTCAGCAAAAGTCAAATGCTTGTGATGTTGTGATGTTTTTTTTTGCAAATCTAATTAAGTTATCATACCCATCATAATAATAATAAATAGTAGTATACGCGAAGGCAAGTCCTTGGTATGAGAGCACCACATGTAAATGATTTCTTTTTCCTCCGAATCATATTAATATTTTTTGCTAGTAGGTAGCTTGTTCTAATTTCGCGGTTTCCAAATTTTTATATAGCAATAAAAATAATTAGTAATAATAATAATTTAGTTTCTATTTATATTTATTTATTTATTCATTTTCTCATAAACAAGTCTTGTTAATAAACATCATTTTAAGCTTTTGTCCTATACATACTATCAACATTTTTTGAAATAGCTTGTTTACTGAAAATTCTTAAATTTTTAAATTAAGAATCCTAAATCATTTTTTTTATTTAATAATACTAATAAATCAAAAACGTATTTAAGTATTTAAAGGATGTCAAGAAATTTTTTTTAGAATCTTTCATTATGAAAAAAAATAAAAATTACAGTCAGAATATATATATTTCTGATGCATGATAACAGTTTATCATTGTAAAGTCGAGAGGAGTATTAAAAAATATAACTTTTAAAAAGTCAAAAAATATCAGGATTTTATAAGGGCAATTGGCAAATTCAGTCTTTGTCTATCAATTGATTTTTTTAGATTCAATTATGAAATTTTATTATTTTATTAGTACATAAACATAAAAGTCATGAGAAAAACATTATACGTTTTTTCCGTAAATAAAATGAAACATTTTTAATAATACCGCTGTGAATAAAAATGCGCCTGGCTTGTGGTAAATAGCTAGTTTCTCTTAAGTATCAAGAAATCATGAATAATAATAAATATTATTATGCTAATCCCTTATGTATTTATTTTTATTTTGCTGCTATTATTATTATTGACTATTTATAAATCCCTGATTTGAAATATTGCTATCCTTACTTATAGAAAAATCATCTCTAACAACTTCTATCATTTTTCTGATATTCACTATGGATTGTGTAGATTTGACCACACTTGACCACATTTGAATTTGACCACATTTGAATTGTTTGTTGTACAATAAAAATATACATTTACATTTTTATTAAAAAAAATACATTAACATTATTTTATATTTCACATATAAAATATTTACTACCACTTGCCCTTTGTCCAAGTAGATCTTCCAAAGGTGGTGCCGAAATCTGCAGCATCGGCGGATTTAACAGCTCTTGACTCAACAAATTTTACAACAGGTAATTTTATAATTGTATTGTACGAAAAACAGATCAATAGAATATTTTGAAAGCGTTTTTTCCTAATTGAAATCCGTCTCGTGAAAAACCCAGGTCGCGACAAAATTTATTGATCAGGTACAAATAAGGTATCGATTCAAATGGTTTTTCCGGGGTTTTAATATTAAGACTATTGTCGGGGCAGGTACATTTTATTGTGAATTTATTATATATATTTTAACGATTTCAAAGAATTTATAACAATTGCCAAATATAGACTAATTACTAACATAACAATGGAATTTTGAAAATGTACAAAAGAAGTAGTACAATAGGTAAAATTTGGGTATTTTTTTAAATAAATTTTATTGTCGTACTTATATAAATATGAAACAATTTCAAATTTGCTTTTAAAAAAAATGAATATGTATGTATATAAAAAGAACGGACGTTTTCATTGTTAATATAGAAGAATAGTTAATCGTTTAACAATATAAAGAATTATATTTAACATAATAAAAAAAAAGCTAGAGATTAGTAAACATTTTTTTTCAATAGTACCTATACAAAATGAATATTACCCTCACAATTAGAACCTTATACGTATGCATTTTTAAAAATATAAGATATAGAGTAGAGCGGGGCACATAGGTCCAATTTGACTTTCAAGTTATTATTCTGTCCAAACTTTTTATGTGTATTATTTATTGATTTTATTTTTATTATTATTTGCTTTTATTTTATATTAAATCATCATACTACGGATATTATTTTATTGAAAATTCTATCCTTTGCACTCTTATTTATTTAAATTTATGTTATTATTTATCATTATTGCTAGATGTTGATTATTTAACAGTTGTAATAAATATTATAATTAAAAAAAAACTGACCAAACTAAATGAACTACTTGAAAACACATAGCATATATCAAACAAACAAATATCGAAATATGTTCAGTAAAAATTCCAATTTACCTAATTATAAAAATGTGTGTCATATTATTATTTATCTAAAATTTGTCATTTCTCATTTTTTACGGCATGGGGTAAGAAGGAACAGAGCTAGGGGGCAAAATGTTTCATTATCGTTTTTTAAAGTTTAAAGGGATTTTACGAAACAATAGCTATATTATGAAACCAATGTAAAATACAAAATTTTATAGGAACATTTTTTACAAAGATTTTAATGTATATAACCTTGATCTGGTATTACAAAAGTAATATTCAGAGGTCAATTAACTATCAGTTTTATTTATCTCTTGTAAAATAGCTTTATTACTTAAGATACTTCATTACCTACTATTCTTTAGTTGTAAGTTTAGTCGGTCCTTTTTACCCCCACACACATAACCTCCATAACTCTTATAGAGGTTATATAAAAAATGTTGAATCTAACTTAAAAACAACAATACATCTTACAGAATAAATAAATATCGTATACCTAAAAATTAAAATCAGGTATCATAAACTAAATACAAGAGCTTAAGACGAGAAAATCTACCAACGAAAAAAATAACTTTTGGTTTGAATATTGATATATTTTTGTTTATCTCCTGATAGCGACATTGCAAGAATTAAAGTGATGCTGGTTATACATTATTTGCCTTCTACTTTAAAATATTATCACCAAAAAACTCTATTCTTTGCTGGTTTTTGAGATAATGATGGTGGATCTTTTTCCTCGCGGACCTTTAAACCCCGCTCTACTTTATTAGTACCTTAATGTAATATACGACATTCAAAAAACTGTCTATTTAATTTTAATATATTTCAAATTGTTTACAGGAAATTCTGCTAACATCCCAGTGCCTTATTTATACATCGTATTAATCTTCTGCATTTTTTCGCGCTTTTTAAATCATCCACATTCTGCGACTACGTAGTAAAATAATAAGTTTTATAAGTAACTATATTGTAAATTATATATATTATGTTATTTTTGTATATTTACTTGGAAAATATTATAATAATTGCATAAAAGCTTATAAAATAAGTGTGCAAAATAAATATTAGCGAATAAAATGTTACGGGATGTCATGCATATCGATTGAGATTATAATAAGGTATATTTTGAAGTAATTTAATGTTAAATTATAAAAATAGTTTTCTATAAATTGCGCAGCATTAATTTATTAATTTGTAAAGCAGCAATGAATTGATAAACGGTAATTCAAGTACCTAAAAATTATAATGCAATAATTATAATTTTTACAAGATTATAGTTCTAAAATTAAAAACTTACAGGAAAGCAAAATCAAAATTTGGTTAGAGAGCGTCCATTAATCACGTAAGATTTTTTAGAGGGAGGGGGTAGGGGTTGACAAAAAATCACAAAATATATTGCGGGGGAAGGAGAGGTATAGTGGGATATCACGTGTATTTATTTTTTACCGGATTTTTTTTAAAAAAAACAAACATTTTCAAAAAAAAATTCAAAAATTTTACCATTTTTTCTCGTAACTAAAAATACACGCGAAGTTTGGTAGGGGATGAATGGGGGTCATTTTGGAAATTACCACGAATCACCAGGGGATCCGTGGGGGAGGAGGGTCCAAAAATCCTCAAAAAGCCTATCACATGATTAATGGACGCCACCTTAATTTAATTAGCCTTGTATTGTGCTGGTGTCTGTTTATAAGTTTGAAAAAAGAGTATGGTTTTTACTATTTTTTTTTTAACATTATTATGTAATAATTTTAGTCCTTATTTTCACGTTTCAGCCATGACTTACTTATCATTTTTTATATATTCGGTATCGAAGAATGGTTATCTCATTCACCAATTATATAAATAAATTGTTACACACTTCAATCACTCATCTTAAATAGATAATAATAATCATTTTGCTCTTGTTTTTACTCCAAATTACACAAACAATCAAATGAAATCTTTAAGTAGATCTTATGAAGCCAGCTCAAACCACACTCAAACAATCAAAAGGAAAATAAACAAAATTTAAAACATGACAACATAAATTAATTATCTTTTGATTATTGATAGTCACTTTCGTTTCTTTCTTTGAAATGCAAGATTTTTTTGAAATCTAATAACTGTTTGTTATTTACATCATACTATATTATTATTTTTTATTTTATTTACGAACTGATGATTATTATTTTATGATTATTATTTTTTTTATCAATTTTTTGAGAATTTTTTAAGAGTGGACTTATATGATTTTTATGTTCACAAGTAAGCGTTTAATTGATATTATTTTGCAACTATAAAATTTTTCCAGAATAATTCTCCCTGACACCATTAGTAGAAAAATATCTTATGGTCATTCTCAAAACTTAGATGTAATATATAATATATAATTTCGATTTATATTATGATTTACTCTAAATATTGTTATTTATTCTCGGCATTCTAGACATATATTTTTTTCTGAATTATTAACCCAGTCATTTGGTGCAAAAAAAGCTGTTACCTTAAGAGTTTTTCGGAAAATTAGTGATTTTATAGGTTTTGATGTGATCTTAATGAATTTTAACTTTGTAATCTCGAATTTTTGCCGCTGCCGCCGCCATATTTGAACAATTGCGTCAAAAATCAGTTTTTGAACGATATCTCCTTTCCGACTCATGTTACAATAAAATAACTATATACAAAAATAAAATTAGATTAAAATTTCTATAATTTATTCAATTTTTTCTGTAACGCCATCGGCAGCGGCAAAAATTTGAAGTCTCAAAGTTGATATTCGTAAAGATCACATCAAAATTTATAAAATCACCAATTTTCAAAACTTCCGGAAGACTCTTAAGGTAAAACAACTAAATGACTGAAGTATATTGACTTTATTTAAATTTTGAGTAAATGGAAAACATTTTTTTAAAAGCTATCTTTTATCTGCTGAATTTATTTTGAATAAATATTGATTTGCATTTATATTAAAAATCAAGTAATTAAAAACTTCAATGTTTTCGCAAAAAAATCTGCAAATTACCTAAACAATATCATAGACGAATCTCTTTCAAAAATTTGCTGTTAATTTAAAATGCAGTTTCGATTTTTGCTCGAATATATAAAAAAAATTAAGCTTTTGTTCTGCGCAATCTTGTATAAAACTGTTTTAAAAAAACTTAATTAATTGTTGAATATATACGTTTTATTTTTATATTTATGAAATTTGTTGATCGAGTAAATATTTATAAAATTATAGTTATATGTTAAAAATTTAAATAATTAGATTTAAAAGTTGCGTTTAATTATATTCAATAAAAAAAATTAAATACTATCAATCACATGTACATATTTCTATAGAATGTATCATATAGTATTGTTTTAATTTAATTTAATTATATTAAATAATAATTACTATGCGGGAATAGATAGAGCATTAATATTTTGCATTAGCTTTTACTATTTTTTTTTAGAAACATTCTTTTTAATTAAATATTTATTTATGCGTCGTTTTTCATACAATTTTTTTTTTGCAACAGAGACACTTAATTTATTTTTTTGTTATTTGATGAAATAAATAATTATAATTTTCTGCAAAAATCGGGCTCTTAATTTATTCATTTTTATTTTAACTAGGTCTAATAAAAAATTATAAAATTATCAAATTTTTTATAATGATAATGTGTAATGTAAGTTGTTGATATAAATCTATTTTGCGTTGATATAAATCTAAAACAAGTTTCTAACTATCATATAATAATCAAAAATAATTTATATTTCTATAATTTTACGAAAGCTTTATACAAATTGTTAATTGCTATATAAAATTTTAGCTTTCCAATTAACTTGATAACTAATGTATAGAAAATATCTGACTGGTTTCCATAATCTTTTGCAAAAATATGTACATACACATAATGATCAGATTTGAAAATATAAAACTTGAAATTATATCAAATTTCTTTGATTCATAAATTTATTTTGGTTTAATTAAATTGCAGGGGAATGGATAATTTAGACACAAGGTGAGTGTTAGATAAAATAATGATTTTATTTCTTTTTTGTATAAACTTTTGCTACATGTGTTGAAAAAAAATCTAATTGTTCAACTTTATATAAAAAGAAGTAAAATTATTATTATTATATAAAGTTTAGATTAGATGTGTAATATGTTCATAATGTCAGTTGATATTTCTAATTTTTTGACGAAAATTCAACTTGCAAATTTGATTTATATTTTAACCTTGAAGTTCCAAGTTATTCTGAATCGTTTAGCAGCAAAATTGGAAGCAATATGCGTGTGTGTTTCGAAAATGTTTAGTTTTGCCAGAAAATTCAACTTGCAAATTTTATTTATATTTCAACCTTGAAGTTCCGAGTCATTCTGAATCGTTTAGCAGCAAAATTGGAAGCAATATGTGTGTGTGTTACGAAAAAGTTTAGTTTTGCCAGAAAATTCAACTTGCAAATTTTATTTATATTTCAACCTTGAAGTTCCGAGTCATTCTGAATCGTTTAGCAGCAAAATTGGAAGCAATATGCGTGTGTGTTTCGAAAATGTTTAGTTTTGCCAGAAAATTCAACTTGCAAATTTTATTTATATTTCAACCTTGAAGTTCCGAGTCATTCTGAATCGTTTAGCAGCAAAATGGAAGCAATATGTGTGTGTTAAAAAATTCATCCACGTTTTCGTAAAAATTCTAATTCAAATTTTAAAATTCAAAAAATTTTATGTTTTATGTTATGTTTTCATTATAAAAAATTATCAATTTTTGACAATATAAATTGTTGCCAAATCTCAATTCTTATTGACAAATATTAAATCTATTATTTAAACATATCGAGAAGTTTTTGCAACTTGCCCTGAAGCAAAATGCCACTTAAAACTAGACTTTTTTGGATTCAGAAAACAAATACAAGTTAATAAAAAAAATCTAGAATTAATCAATTAACTATACATATATAAATATATAGCAGATAACTTTTGTATCATATTATTTTCATTATCTCTTGATGATTGATGAAATGAAATGATTGTTTGCGATAACAATATAACAAATGTAAAAGGGCTTTCTATATAAAACTAAAGTAGTACAATGGAACTCTTATAAAACTCTACAGATGTTCTATTGTTTTATTATCGAAGATTATTTTATTCGTTTATATTATATTATATAAACACGAATTTTGAATGAAGATAGTAGAGACCATGTAAACAAAATCGTCTTGGAAATATATAAACAATTAATAAGTCTATATTCTTTACGACATATACTTCAACTAGATGACAATATAAAAATAAACACATGAGCGACCTCTCGAAAATTGAAGATGTTAATTTCGGGAATTCTTGATAAGTGTGATGAAAAATTGAAATAAATACAGTGGGGTCCCAGAGAAAAGGAAAAATATATGAATTCTATTTTATTTTGCAGAAAATAGTTTTATAAAATATATAGAGAAGTGTCCCAAAAAAATGAAATACAGCAAACAAAATTAAGCACTAAATTAGATTTTTTTGTAGTGATGAGATTAAGGTTTTGATAGGGTTTATGTAACTTTGTCTTTAATGAAAAAAGTTTTAAAAATAAGAGAGATAATTAAAAAATAATTTCATGTTAAATTTACAAATTCCAATTTTCAAAATCTCTGACAATGGTCTACAGTTTTTCTACAGTTTTATTTTTATTTACATAAAAAACTGAAGTAGATCCAATTCATTTATATTGAAAATCTCGAACAATATCGAGACATATTTTTTTAATTTAGATTACAAAATCATAGTATACTTTATCGAGTTTTCTGAAATAGAGTAAACTATAAACAATATCAAAAGTTACATTAAAATTATACAGAGAAATGATTTAGATTTTATAGAGTTTTCCGAATACCAAATATTGCTCCATATTTTGAATTGCTATAATTTGAAACAAAATTCGCATTTGTTTATAAACTAAAATTTGTTACGTTATATTTTTAAAGGCGAAATTGAAAAATGTACTAAAAATTTATAAAATTGCATGGAGTTCCCATATGTTTTAAAGGGTAAAGGTCCATTCTTTAACAGAAAAACATCTCACTTATTGTAAGTTAAAGGACATGTTAAGTCAATTATCTGTCAAACCTAAAAATATTGTGCTTTGTTGTTACAACAACCTTCACTTTGAGGTTTGAACAATAAAAAAGGGATATTTTTAACCCATCATGCCATAGGATGATGTCCATTGGATTTTTTGTTAAAATTTCATACTTAAATTACTGCTTACCAATTTGATGGATTTTGAAAATTTGCTTGGTTAAATATATTCAAAATAATTGTAAATAATTTTTCTTAAAATAATGCTATTAATTATTCATAATTGTTTGAATAAATATTATGAAAAACAAGAATCTAACAATTTTAAATTTAAATTTAAATGCATCATTCTAATGGTATGATAAAATAGTTTTAGTTAAAATGTTAAATGGTAGGTAGAACTAGTCAAAATGGTATGATAAAATAGTAATTAGTATTATAAAAATTAACAACTTAAATTAAATTACTATTTTATCAAAAATAAAATTAATTTATATTTTAGGAATTTTATGAATTTAAATCTCTGAACAAGTTGAAATAATTACCCACAATTAAAACTAAATAATTTAGTAAAAAAAAATTAAATAAAATTAGAAAAATATAAATTGCCTTATAAGATTTAAATTTTATGTAACTAAATTACCAACTTCAAAGAAATTAAATTACTATTTTATCAATTACAACATACTAATAAGTATTATAAAAATTAGCAACTTAAATTAAATTACTATTTTATTAAAAATAAAAATATTTTATATTTTAGGAATTTCATAAATTTAAATCTCTAGGAAAAGTTGAAATTATTACCCGTTATTGAAGCTAAATAGTTTAGTAAAAAAAATTAAATAAAATTATAGAAGTATTAAATACCTTACAAGATTTTAAAGTTATTAAATTATATTACCAACTTCAAGTAAATTTAATAAATATTTTATCAATTATAAAATTTCTCTATATTGGAAAATGTGCAAATGTTACACAATTTAAAATAATTATACGTTATTAACGTAAATTGATTATATTAAATTATATATTAAATTATAATTATTATTATTAAGATTTCATTATATTTATTATACGTTATTAAATTAAATTGAAATAAATAATTTTATAAAAATTTGAATTACCATACGATATTTAAATTTTATTTAACTATATACCAACTTCAAATGAATTAAATTACTATATTATCAATAATGAAATTGCTTGATATTTTAGAAATTTCACAAACTTTAATTTAATAATAAAATGAATAAAACAAAAATTAAAACAAATAAAATTTAAATATAAATTAGTTTAAAATAAAATAAAATTTTATTCAATTTAATTTAATAATTAAATAAAAATCAAAATAATATTTAAAGAAATGTAATATTTATATTATTACTTTTGTTTAATTTATATTTTTATTTTTACTTCACTTTATAATTTTTCTTTAGTTTTTTAATTATTATTATTTATTATGTATATTGTTTACTTTATTTGATTGTTCTTTTTATTACCTAAGCAAGCAGTTTTGTATTATAAGACTTTTTTTAATCTTGATTGACAAAAGAATAAAGGTAGTAAAAAATATATATATTATTACAATAATATAAATTTTATTTATTTATACTACAACCCTCAAAAGAATTAAATAAGAAATTTATCCACATAAACGTTACTTTATATACTGGGGAATTTTTCAACCTTTTTTTTGGTTCAAGTTTTTTATTGTACTTACATTGTAAGTACTATTATCTGCAAACACTTGCATTTTATTTCCAGAAATTCCATACAATATAATGCAAATATTAATAGAATTACAATTTTATCACCCTCTTATTGTTCGATTTTAGGAATAATCTTTTATTTGGACATCAATACTATGCCTAATACAAAGGCTGATGTAATAAGCACTACGTTGTATGTCGGTATAAAGGATTTTATTGCTTTGCAATGCGAAATGTACCGACTCTGGTTTGATCCTAGAGACCAGCGATTTTCGGTGGAGAGCTGGTGAAAAGATCGCTAATAATATGATAGGTTGATCGTTTTATAATATATATAATGGGATAGTTGAATAAAACAATTTCTTTTGAATAAATAAAAAAATTAAACAGAATTAATTTAACGCAAAGGAATTCTATCTATTATGTATAGATTTTATTTATTTTTATGTTTCCGAAGAAAAAAATTATGTTTTTGCCTGAAAAAAACAACAATTTACAAAAATCTTTTATTTATTTGGAATATTTCAAAGCCGTTTGAAAGTTTCTCGTAAAGATCATTCTAGCCGTTTTGTTGATAATGATTTATTATAAATATTTTTTTTGGCAATTTTGATAAAACTTTTTCTCATAGTGTCAATAATTTTATCCTACATCCTAAAATTATATAAACCTAGAAAAATCGGTTACAGAAAAACTTCTTATTTAAACATCTCGGGAAACTACACCTATTTTTTTTATTTTATTAATTAGGTGTAGTTTTCCAAAATGTTTAAATAAAAAGTTTTTTTGTAACCAATCTTCCAAAATATTTTTTCTAAAGTATGCGAACATGTTCAGAAACCGCTGAAACGTAAAGATATAAATTTAAAGATACTAATTTTGTACCAACTTTCTCTGAAACTAACATATATTTTCTAGTATTTTAAATATAATATCAAGCATATTAAACAATTAATATATAAAAATCTAGTAATATTTTGAATGCAAAATAAAAACTGTATATACTTTTACAGTTTTCCGCACTAAAATTGCTTATAAGGAATACTGCATAATTTACTGAAGATAATAGTAGAGTAAATACTAATTAATTAATAACATCACAGCAATTTAAGTGTTTCAGAAAGTTTTAGTGCAGAAAATTGTAAAAGTATAGATTTTTTGTATTTTTTCATTTAAAATAAATTAAGTGCCAAGATTATTCTAAATTTTCAATTAAAACTATAGATTTACTTACTAGACTTTTACTTATTAATTGTTTAATCTGCTTGATATTATATTTAAAACACTAAAAAATATATATTAAGTTCGGAGAAAGTTGGTACAAAATTAATATGTTTAAATTTATATCTTTACGGTTTCTGAACATTTTTGTATACTTTAGAAACAATACATGTAAGTGTGTGTGTATGTATGTATGTATGTGCGGACACAATTTTTTGTCGACCATTTCGAGAACAATGAGCAACCGATTAAATGATTAAAAAAATATTCGATTCCTATTGATAAGCAGTCGCACTGATTAGTTTTTGGCGAAGGCAGGTCTAGCCGTTCCGAAGATATGGGGTAAAAAGTGCCAAAACGGTAACTCAGTTTTTAAAAGAACGGAGCGTTTGACTTAAATAATTAAAAAAACACTTTACTTGTATTAACAAGATGAACAACTGATTGAATTTTCATGAAGGCAGATCTAGCGGTTTTGGAGATCCAATTGAAAAAGTAAAAAATAATGTCATTTGGCGATCACAAATGATCATTAGACATATGCACATCAAATTATCAGATGTTTTATAGAGATTTTAATAATAAGTATGAATTTTGTTTATATTCCTATGGGTTTTGTACCAATGTTTATCCGTTAGACGGCGACGCGGCGCTCACGCGCTTAGATATTTCGTGTCTATGCAGTTAAAGCAGTACGATTGCTTTGAGAAAAAGTTCAGAATTTCCAAAATATTTTAAAATACAGTTTTCTTCAAAAAGTCCTTTTTTCAAAAAAAGTAAATTTTTGTCAAAAATTTATAGTTTCTCAAAAATCTAATTTTTTCAAAGTAAAATTCTTTCAAAAATGTTAATTTTTTTTGAAAAAAATAATTTTTGGTACGGGAAGTACTAGCAATTTGCCTTAAGGCACGATGCCATGCGCCCCACTAGTTTTTTTTATATTAACTTTAACAATATCTAGTAGTGCTAAATCTACTACTATTAATTTTTTCCCAGCGCTCTTTCTATTTTTCAGTGCTCTGTCAAAGCTTTTGCCGCCTTCGACGGTTGGAAACGGCGGGGCTTTCAAAATGATCCTCGAGGATTTTTGTCAATTGGGATCCACTTTGTTTGCTCATTTCAATCTGAATTTTTGTCGAGTGCAGTTGTGCCTTGAGTGTTATAAAAATGGATTTTAATTTACTTAATAATAATAAGCCAAAAATTAATATGGCGTGCTATTATCCTTATTGTCCTTCGTTGCAAGAAGAATTTGTGAGATTATTTGCACATGAGAGGAATGTTCAAGTTGTTGCGGAACCTATAGGTGAGTTTTTAATTTTATTTATTTTTTAACTTTATGAATTATTTAACTTTATTTATTTTTTTAAACTCATACAATCTTATAAAAATGAATATGATAAGATTGTATCTAGAAGTGTTGTATATAAAATTGTAATATTGCGGCAATTGGTACAATTTTATTACACCTAATATATTACTGAAAATGTATGTGTGCGTGCCGAAATTTTAGCAAAAGGATTTTTTATAATTAAGTTAATTTATCAATATTTGAGAAATTGTTTTCTAAACAATTTTGTTTAGGATTATTTGCAAAATATATAAAATTTTAAAATTGCCGCAATCAGTTCAATTTTATTACACCTAAATATATTACTGAAAATTAATGAATGAATTTATTAATTAATTAATTACTGAGAATGTGTGTGTGTTGAAATTTTAGCAATATGATTTTTAATTTAAGACTTAATTTTAACTTAAGACTTATTTCACTAAATAAATTAAATTACTATTTTGTCAATAATGGAATTACTTCATATTTTAGAAATTTTACAAACTTGAATGTCTAGAGCAAGTCAAATTAAACCTAAATAGTTTATTAACTATATTGCAAAAATATTATGAATTGCCTTAATTTTTTAGGATTATTTTGCAAATAATACTAAGCCATATAAAATTGTAAAAATGCAGCAATTAGTTCAATTTTATTACACTTAAAAATATTAGTGAAAATTAACAAATAATTGAATAATTTAATTACTAAAAATGTGTGTATGTGTTGAAGTTTTTGCAATAGGATAGGATGATTAAATTATTTTATCAATATTTAAGACATTGTTTTCTAAATAATTAGTTCTCAAATATATGGTTTATCAATTATTTTAAATTATGTGTGTCAATCAAATAAAGTTGCGTTATATTAAAATGTAATGATTTAGCTAGAAAATATGGTAATAATGCCTACATTTTTTTAAAATAATAAGTGAAATTAATTATACTTTTCAATAACATATATACTTCTTAATAAGAATAAAACTACCAGCAGTAATTATCAAAATTTATTTGTTGTTATTTATAGTTTTTTTTTATTGCTAGTTAAATTTTTCAGAAATGATTTATGTTTTTTTGAATATGTTAGTTGTGAATGATACAATATAATAACAAAAAATAAAAAATAACAGAAATTAATCATAAGAATATCACATGAATTTTATGGTTGTATGGTTTAAAATTTTCCAAATTAAATCAAGTGTATAGTGATAGTTGTGATAATTCAAAGTTCTGATAAAAGATAAGACTACTAAAAGCAATTAATCCAAAAAAATATATTAGTTGTAATATTCAGTTAATATTTTTAAAAATGAATATATTTTCAACGAGTGAATTGGTTATGAATGATTTGAAATTTAAATAAAAATTTTAAACTGCTATAAACAATTAATCAAAAAAGTTGATATTTTCCAAATTAAATATATTTTCAATGAGAAAGTGAGTTGTGATGATACAAAATCCTAAAAAAATTATTTATCAAATGCATTCAATTAACAAAAATATTTGTTGAAATTTTAAATTTTATTAGTTAAAATTTTCCAAATCAATCTAATTAGTAAGTAAAGATTAATTAAAAATTCTCATAAAAACTGAAACTATCAAAAGCAGCTAAACAAAAAAATTATTAGTGGTAATTTTCCGTTTTTTTAATTAAATATCTCAAAAATAAATACATCTTTTATTTATATTTTATAGTTTTGAATAATTCAAATATTTTCATAAAAAATAATTAATCATTAATAAATAGTTAGTTGAATTTTTCAGTTGATTTTTTTTAGTTAATTTTACTGAAAATTAAAATCAAAATTTGTGTATATGTATGAACCATATATTTATAATTAGTATTGCTAATTTTTCAATAATGCCACTTATGCAATTATTAGAAAAGAAGTAGATATTGCGAAAAAGGCACAAAAAAATTAATTGAAACAATTTAAAAAAAATTGTTGAAAAAAAGTTGCCGAAATACATGTAGTTAGTTCAATAATATTTATAATTCAATTTTTTTAACAAAACTTATTATTATTAGGTATTTATCTGATTTTTTTGGGAAGTAGCACATTTTGAAGTCATGGTAAACGTTCTTAGATTATGATAATAATTTTACATGTTGTTTTAAATCTTATTATTATTGTTACTTATACATATATATTTCAAATTCTTGCGCCAAATATCCCATATTAAAGTAGTTTATAAAGAAACAATAGTTAAAATATTTACAGATTATCAGAAAAGAAGATTTAACCTAATTTTTTAACATTACTTGTGATTAGATATGTAATCTTCTAATAAATTTACGGAAATATTTTTAAATAAATCATCTCCTCAGGATAATTTTGTTAATATTAAGAAAATCAATTTGCTCTAAAAAATATCTATTCAGTAATTAATTTCTGGTTCATTTTTTCAACTATAGACGAAACAGATCTTTTCATTCATCGTCCTACCAGAAATGAGGAATTAGAGAAAATTTGGGAAGATTTTAGAAATAACGGTCAGGATATGGAATATTGTCCTGATGAAGAGAAAACTGACATATTGTTGGAAACTCTGAAAGAGAAAAATAATAATGTGGTATTTAGTAATATTTTTACTATTGGACGCCCGAAGAAAAGGAAGCAAAAACCAACCAAGGTTGATAAGGTAATTTTTACTTTCAATATTACTGAATTGCAAGTTGGATCTGTATTGCAAAACTCTTATTTAATTACTACATTTTTTGTAAATGGTTAATTTTTTTTTTTTTTTTTTTTAGATTTGCGTGTTTTGTAAAAACAACGGCTGCCATGAGTCTGTATATAACAGTCATGTTTTAAAAGATCGAAATGGTAATGTGACTTGTCCATTTCTTCGTGAATATGAATGTCCTATATGCCATGCATCAGGTAACAATGCTCATACTATAAGATTTTGTCCTAGCAAGAAAATCCAAGTAACTTTGGAATCTTCGGATTCAGACATTGATACAATTTCGACAAAAAGTTAGTTACTATGACCTGTTTTTTTTTCAATTTTTTTATTTATATTTTATACCATATGTGTTAATGTTAATTTATTGATGTGAGGAACTGAAATTGATTTTATTCGAAAAAACTCTAAAAATCGGTAAATCGACCTAAGTTGTATCAAAACGTTTGCTTTAGATCATATTACCACTAAACAAACTAAACCAAGTAAACCAATTTCAAATCCATGCCTAATAGTGTTTGAACCAATTCTAATTTTTTTTATTCGAAGTTTTGTTAAAATCCATTTTAAATTGCGCTTATACTCGTCAAAATCGTGTTTAGATCCATAGATCCATTCCAAATACATTTCCAAATTCCAATTCCAAATCTTGTTTTAAATCCAATCCTATTTAATTTCTTTATAAATAGTCTTTAAACCACTCCAAATCATGTTTAAACCTATTTCAATTTGTGTCAAATTCAAATATTGTTTATAAATCCATTCCAATGAGTATACTATGGATTATATTATCATTATATTGGATTTGTAATCTATCAAAAATCCATTCCAATAAGTTTCCTATTTCAAATTATCTTCTAACTCATTCCTGAATTTTTAATTTATAAACAATACTTAAAATCAGTAGTTTTTTTAATCACATTTAAAAATTATTTAAATTTGGATAGATAAATATCCATTCTAATAAGTTTGTCATTCTAAATAATCTTCTAGCACATTTTTGGATTTTTAATCTATCAAAATACTTAATATCTAGAGTCATTTTAAACCGTATTAGAAATGAGCTAGAAGATAATTTGGAATGGTAATCATTATTTAAATTTTTGAAAAATTAATCATGAATGAGAGTTAGAAGATAATTTGGAATATAATATATTATCCATTCCAACAAGTTAGGAGGCAATGTTCTTCATTCAAATTATCTTCTAACTCATTCCTAGAGTTAGAAGATATTCATTCTTTTAGAAGAACATTCCTATCAAAATTACTTACTCATTCCTAGAGTTTTAATCAATCAAAATTACAAAAAAATTTTTAAAAATCGATCACGTGATTTATGACGCCCCTATTGGCAGATTTCAAAAATTCATAATTATGATAATATCATTCCTGCAGTATTCTTTGGTAAACTAAACAAATTTGTAATTATAGTATTTAATATATTTATATTATTTTTTAATATCTGCGTCTATTCCTCTGAAACCTGTACCTACTTATATGGAAAATCAGCAAATTGTTGGTAGTACTACAATTATTAGAGCGTCTAAATTGAATGCCAATCCAGTGATTGTTGCCTGGGTATGATTTAATAAAAATTATCATTCTGTTTTACGCAATTATTTAAATATATGTTTAATGACATATTTTATTCATTCGTATCGAAAAATTTCCATATTTTCTCAAGCAGTATCAAAATGTTCGAGTCGCCTTAATCCTCTCATATAGAGTCAACTTGCCGCCCGAACAAGCCGAGCCAACAAAGCAAACCGCGCCGGTCGTTTCAGATAGAGTTCAAATCGGCTTTGAATACTTTTTGACCTTCATACTATTTTATCCTTCATCAATAGTTAACCGAATATTTAAAACAACAGTTCAATTTTATATTAGAAATTTCATAAGGTGACTTATTCTTAAATGAATAAATTTTTTAAATTGGAATTGTAAATCAACTTAGTACAGAACTTTTATATTTTTCTTAACTACGCGATTTTTCATGATATGTTAACTACGATTATTTAAATATATTTTTCAAATAAAATTTTTACATAGCTAATACTCCTTTTAAGACAGTGGTTTCCAATTCCAATATTTTCGTAACGCCCTTTCCCCATTTGTATAAAATAAATTCTTGTGCTCCCTTAAATGTTATTATTGATAAACACTTGACTGATATAATATTTTATTTATCAGGCTCTAAATTAACATAAAATAATATGTAGGAATTTACTTAAAAATAATTGTTTATTCATTCATTTTTTATATCATTCAATTTTTTTTATTTATTCTGGAAAATAGTATTTTGTGAACAACGATAAGTCTCCCTTGTAACTGCCTTGCGCTCCTCCCCAGGGGGTGCGTCCCACAGATTGGAAACCATGGACTTAAGGATCTAATAAAACCCCTTTTTAAATAAATCTCATTTTTATTCGAACTTTTTATATATTTTTGAACAGTGTTTTTTCGTTAAATCTTTTTTTTTTTTTTATTTATTTATTATTTAACAGACGCTCATGACAATAACATAAGTATACAAATTATTAACTAAAAATAAAAAATTATTAAAAAAATCGTTTTAATAAAATTAATAAAACAGAGTTTTTTACTATCATGTACATCTCTTAAATTATATACTCAACATTTAATAAAAACTATTGTTTAACTGTAAATCATTGTATAAAATTCTGCACAATTCCTTCATAAATTCAGTTATTAATGTTCATTTCAAGTGGCGTATTTTAAAATTTGTTAAAATTGTAATATATGTAATTTAAAATAAGAACCTTGCAAAAATCTTTTCTGCACAAAAAATATGTATTTTCGATAAATGTTGTTCCTAACAAAATCTGGGACACAAATTGGAAATCCAGGACGATCAATCCGGGTCGTATGGGGTCACCTTAAATTCCAGTATTTTTCTGAACTTTTAATAACTTATTAAAAATCCATTCATAGACCTATTCTCGAATATGCTTGATCTGTTAATTTACTACACATTCACAAAGGAACCAGAACACAATATCAATTCTTAACATTTAGGAAAAGTCGTTTGGCAATTTTGAGCACCTACTTATATGTCGATTAGTTCATTTATGTTTTAAGATACTACATATTTGAAAATCGTAGTAAATTCTTTTAACTTTTATAAGCAAGTAGTAAAATAATAGAAGAAAATATTCCAAAATAGGCCTATAAGTGTGATTTTTCTATTGACTTGTTTCCAAACCGTCCACGGTCCTTCCTAAATCCTAATCAAATTTGTTCAAACTGAAGATAACTAGTTCAAAAATTGAAGAAATATTTTAAAAAAATATTTTTGGCGTTACTTCCATTTTTAGGTTTAATGTAACATTTATAAGTAGAAAAGTATTATTAAAAGCAAAGTAAACCGCACTACCTCATTTACCAGCTAAAGTGGTTGGATTTGGTCTCATTATATATGTTTAAGCTGACCCGGTTTTAATAATTAAATCAGTTCCTCACATCATTAAAATAATCATACTATAAACAATTAAAAAACAACACAACGAAAACCAAAGATTTATAAAGAACATGATTTATTTAATACTTTATTCATCCTTTACTTTGAGAATTATCACCTAACCTAATTAGTTTGTTTAACATTTTAAATAATGCCAAAGAAAAAAAAATTAATACCGGAATATATAAATGTTATTTATAGATTATATTATAATAAGATTTTTCTAAAATGTTTTTTAAAAAATTGTTTATAAATTGTATATATCTTATACTACTATCTTAAATTTTCGATTTTTTTATTCAATTATGACTGTATATTTTTTTATTTTCAAATCTTTTTAAACAAGTAATTCATTCAATTTTTGATCAGTATTATTATATATTTAAATATTATTATATGTTGCCAATGAAGTATTTTTTCTATTTTTAAGATCAATAATGTAGCGATTTAATTTAATACTCAGGATATTGCATATCCATAGAGTAAAATATTTATTATGAAATGGCTAAGATTTTTTTTCCTCATTTTTGAATGAATTAATTATGTAATTATTCGCATTATTTTTAGCATTTAAATTCGGAAACAAATGTACTATATATTAATAAGCTTTATATTTTGTTCATAGTTTTAAGTTATTGTTATATATAAGGACAACATTGATATTTGTGCCTTACCATTAGATATAGGAATATAAAAATATTACCTCTAACAGGTACTTCACCTACAGTTATTTTTATACCAAAAATTATATTAGTGCCTAAAATAAATGTAAGTTAATTGATTGATCTAATTGATCATGAGACTAGCCACAAAATTTAATTAAATGCTTCTAAATATAGGCTTCAATAAATATATACTCTTACAGATTATTTTTTCAAAAATTATCAAATGAATGTGGCTATGCTCATGATATGGTACCAAATATTATATTTAAATTGGTTTGAAATCATATGAATTAAAATTATATATCATAGTTTGTAAGTATTACTTCGTATTTAAGTATCAGGTTACAGGGATTGTTATTTATATAAACGAAATATATGTATATATGTTGTATATAATTATGCTATTTTTTCTTACTATTCATTTTACTATTTCAGATACTCACAAAATATTAAGAGTAACAAAAATTTGCAAGAGTGATTGATTGATTTATTGTTTTTTGATTTCACAGTTTGGTTTTGAAAATTGTTCATATTTAACTTATATATTTAATACACTATGCAAGGGGGTGTAAATATTGACAACTAGAATATAATATTGTATTATATATTTCTGAAATTATATGATTTTAATTTCCAAATTAAAATTTGTTCGCAGCTCAATAGAATATTATGACTTTTCACCAAAGAATTTTCCACAATAGTTTTATAAAAAAAATCGAAGATTTTTAAATAAATAGTTTTATACAGTTAAATAAAATTGTCCTTATGGTTTTATTCTTTTTATTTTAAAAAAGTATATTTTAATATACTTATGGAAATTAAGATATCAATTTAATGCCAACGATATTCCATAATTAGGGAGAAAAAATACAAAATATTGAGGTGATATATGCTAGATTTTAAATCGATAATTAAAATACTTTTTTCTAATAAAATTGATTACCTGATAGTATATAATTTTATTTTTTTTAAAAATAGTTATGTTTTATAATGGATCAATATATAGTTCTTCAATAATAATTAATTCAGGAGAAAGAATTTTAAATAAATGATATTTTTAACTTTCCGTAAATCAAGTTATAGAAATCGCAAAAAAATCTAAAATGAAATTTTGTATATATCTTTACGTTTCAAAACCTTCTGAACATTTTGGCATACCTTATAAAAAATGGATGTATGTGTGTGTGTGTGTATATTCGGATACAAATTTTCGTCGATGATTTTGGGAACACGGATAAAGCGATTTGAATGATTCAAAAAACATTCGATTCGTATTGATAAGGAGACTGAGAGTGCTGATTAGTTTTTGGCAAAGGCAGTTCGAAGATATGGGGCAAAAAGTGCAAAAACGGTAACTCAGTTTTTAAGAGAACGGAGCGTCCGATTTGAATAATTCAAAAAACATTTTACTTGTACTAAGAAGATGAAGACTTGATCAAATTTTTATGAAGGCAGGCCTAGTGGTTTCGGAGATTTTGTAAAAAAAATTAAAAAAAAAGCCAATTGCGGTCAAAAATGATCATTAGACATATGCACATCAAATTGTCAAGTATTTTATAGAGGTTTTAACAATAAGTATAAACTTTATTCACATTCCTATGGGTTCCATACCAATGTTCATCCGTTAGACGGCGACGCGGCGCTTATGCGCTTTGTAATTTCGTTTCTATGCAGTTAAAGCAGTATGATTGCTTTGAAAAAAAGTTCAGAATTTCCAAAATATTTCAAATAAATTTTTCTTCAAAGTCTTTTTTTTTTAAAAAAAAAGTAAATTTTTGTCAAAAATTTATAGTTTCTCAAAAAATCTAATTTTTTCAGAGTAAATTTTTTTTCAAAAATGTTAATCTTTTTAAAAAAAAATAATTTTTGGTACGGAAAGTTCCAGCAACTTGCCTTAAGGCACGATGCCATGCGCCCCACTAGTTTATTTATTTATTCATGAGTGGTTGACCACTGGGTTGCCATCTTAAGAAAAATATAGCCAGGCTATGATGTACTTCAGATGGCAAACCTATACTATATGTGATTTTATTATATAATTAAGTACGTTATCCCAGTACACATGTTCTTAATGATATCGCACATGTTCAGTCCAGGATTAATAAAGCATTATCAAGGTCCGCTATAAATTCACTCGACGAGTGTATTGTCCGGTGTCACGTGCTCGGGCACAGGACGAGCCGCTCTTCTCTCCTCCGATGCGTTATTGCCGAAATTCGATTTATGTTCGAAGTGTGCCCTTCAGGCAACTCGTGTCGTGTAGTGACGCTATTACATCATATGGGGATTATTTACGAAGGATGAGATTTGCTGACAATGCTGACGTCCATAACACCAAATATAATAAAAGTGTGTTGACGAAAATATTAAGGACAAAATTCTGCGTAAAGTGCGACGTTTTAACAAGTGCGACAGAGTGAAATGCCACACGCAGCGGCGCCCGAATTTTGCCAGGATGAATTTATGCGTTTTGTGACATTTTTATGCAAGTAGGTATACAGAGATTTGTATATATGTGTCTTTTATTTTGAATTGCTTGTACAGAATAGAAATATGATAGTAATATTGTTTGTGAATATATATCGCAAACTAGTGTAGGCATCGTGCCTTGAGGCAAATTGCTGGAACTTTCCGTACCAAAAATTATTTTTTTTTAAAAAAGATTAACATTTTTGAAAAAAAATTCCTCTGAAATATTTAGATTTTTGAGAAACTATAAATTTTTGATAAAAATTTACTTTTTTTTTGAAAAAAAAAGACTTTAAAGAAAAATTTATTTTGAAATATTTTGGAAATTCTGAACTTTTTTCCAAAGCAATCGTACTGCTTTAACTGCATAGAGACGAAATAAAGAAACGCGTAAGCGCCGGGTCGCCGTCCAACGAATAAACATTGGTACGGAACCCATAGGAATGTAAACAAAATTTATACTTATTGTTAAAATCTCTATAAAATATCTGATTTTGCTAATTTGCCATGTGAAGTACATCATAACCTAGACATATTTTTCTTAAGATGGCAACTCAGTGGTCAACCACATGTGAATAAATAAATAAATTAAATACCTTAACTAGTGTTGTATGGCATCCTTAAGGGGGGCGATACATGTAACAAGAAAAAAAAATCGATTTTTTTTTTATAAATCGTTACAATAAGATCTCAAAATTATGCCTGTAAATATTCAAAACAAAGTTATCATTATTTATACAATAAAAATTCATTTAAGTGCCACGCCTCAACTCGACGCTTGAGTGCTATTGTACTCTTATCAGTTTCTATGTGTCAAAACTTTAAACGCGTTTTTCTCAAAACGACATTTTTGAAATTTGCGGGCGGGATAACTCAAAAAGTTCTCAACCGATCCCAATGAAATTTTGCACACATCTACTTTACAGTAATAGCTTCTAGTTAAACCTCAAACATTCCAAAAAATTTTTTTAAAATTAACCCTTTTACCAAAAAAAAAACATTGAAAAAAAGGTGAAAAATCGAACTTTTTTTTCTGAGGTGTGCCAATTTACGATTTTATGACTTTTTTAATTTTTTTTTGGTTTAACTAGAAGATATATGTTTTATGAACACGTACAAACTAATTTTTTTGATTTCAAATCACCGTACGAAAAGTGAGAACGCCCGCAAATTGATGGCGTTTTCCGAGAGGGTCTTGGCAGATTTATTTTTACGGCAGCCTTTAAAAAAAAAAAAATAAAAAAAATTTTTTTTGTGTATTTTAATATATAATAAATAACCCTAAAAAAGTTCAGAAAGATTCAGTCATTCCTTCTCAGTGTAAAAAGTCCTCAAAAAATGGTAAAAATTAAGGCGATTACATGTATCGCCCCCTTAAGGCAAATAGCTAGAACTTCCCGTACTGTAATAAAATATTCGAAAAATATTAAATGTTTTCAAATACATATATTATTATAAATACTGTAATTTTCATTCATATTAATACGAATAAGATTCGTATTTTATAGACAAAATATAAGGGCAATTATACATTAATGTTCATATAAGTTTACATGAAAAGTAAATAAACAAAACTCAATGATGTAATATTTTTGAGAATTATATAAACTGAATTGCAAAGTTAAAATTATTTATTTCAAGTATTTTAGCTAGAATTAAAATTAAAATCCGAATTATTTTTAATATAAAAAAATATTTTTTGTTAATGCAATTTTTAACTTTCCGTAGGGCAAGTTATAGTAATCGCAAAAAAAATCGAAAATGAAAATTTTCGAAATTACGTTTCAAAGGTTTCGGAATATTTTGGCATACCTTAGAAAAAATGGATGTATGTGTGTATGTGTGTGTGTATGTGCGTGTGCGGATACAAATTTTCGTCGACGATTTTGGGAACACGGATGAAGCGATTTGAATAATTCAAAAAACATTTTACTTGTACTAACAAGATGAAAAACTGATCAAATTTTCATGAAAGCAGGTCTAGCGGTTTCGGAGATCTAGTGAAAAAAGTAAAAAAAATGCCAATTGGCGGTCAAAAATGATCATTAGACATATGCACATCTAATTATCAGATATTTTATAGAGATTTCAACAATAAGTATAAATTTTGTTTACATTCCTATGGGTTCCGTACCAATGCTTATCCGTTAGACGGCGACGCGGCGCTTACGCGTTTCGATATTTTGTCTCTATGCAGTTAAAGCAGTACGATTGCTTTGAAAAAAGGTTCAGAATTTTCAAAATATTTCAAAATAAATTTTTTTTCAAAAAAAAGTAAATTTTTGTCAAAAATTTATAGTTTCTCAAAAATCTAATTTTTTCAGAGTGATTTTTTTTCAAAAATGTTAATCTTTTTAAAATCAAATAATTTTTGGTAAGGAAAGTTCCAGCAATTTGCTTTAAGGCACGATGCCATGTGCCCCACTAGTTCCCATTCATTTTAACTATTTGATCGCATATAAATAATATATACTATTTTTTTCTTTTAGTTTCTGGAGACTTTGTGGTTCCTGCCGGATGACAGTGATCGTCGGCACCTACAAAATGCAGAGGCACCTACAAAATAAATGAAACATTCGACAAACTTTTCCAAAATTAAACCACCTTCAACATTGTCTAACGACCTATAACAACTCGGTATACTCTAAAACAGTGATTCCCAAACTTATTTCACCTACCGCCCCCTTTCCAGAAAAAATGTTACTCAGCGCCCCCCTTACAAAATTTCCGAAGGAGAAATTTGTTTTCATCAAAAAATCCGATTCGCTAATTTTATGTTTTCTCGACGTTTAAAGCCATTCTGAATCGAATGAGACCAACAATTGGAAAGCAGTATGTGTGTGTGTGTGTGTGTGTTTAGATTTTTTGTCGTAAATCGTCGTTTTCTCAAAAACGGTTCGACCGATTTCAGAAATTTAAAAGCCACTCGATGTATCTCGATGAGGACTAACTTTCTCAGTTTTGTTCGACGATCGGCCGAACCGTTTCTTTATAAATCGCAGAAAAATAAAAAAAAATTCGTCCACGTTTTAGCCCGCAATTCTGAATCGATTCTGAAAATTTAAAAATTGTTCGAAACATATTGGTTGGGAATCGACCTGATTAATTTTTGGTAATGATCGGCCGGGCCGTTTTCTTGTAATAAAGTGTTTTTATTAATATAAGTAATAGTAATTAATAAGTAGAAGTAATTTTTAGACAATTTTTATGTTTTTTTTTTGACGGTAGATACCACAGTCTCATAGATCATACTAAAATATTTCGGTCCTACGACAAGTTAAATTTTGAAAATTCGTCAAAGTTTGCAAAAATTGGTATCGTTTTTATGGAGTTTGTCAAAATTAGAACTTTCAACGATGTTTGCTTAAAAACGGATAAACCGATTTTAAAAATTTAGAAGCCAATCGATGTATTTCGATTATAATTTTAATTTGAGGGAAAAGGAATGATGGGGGGTGCGTTCGTACCTACGGTAAATTTGTTCGCAAAAAGTAATAAAGGAGTCGCGTTATAATTCAAGCAATATTGGATTTAGACTTGGAAATTAATACAATATCAAAATCGCTATTCCAAAAATTACGCGTTAAATCTCAATCCACGAGCCTTAAGCTCCACGGTGTTGTTGGAATTTCAACGAAATCGAATAATTTTACAAATTTAGAGATATTTTTAAAGGTGGTACATTTGTTAAAAATATAAATGCTTTTGTGCTTACAAAAATATCAAGTCTACTACCCGCGCAGCAAATCCAAATTTCTGAACTAAATCTTCATAATGGATTTTGAAATCTTCATAATGGAAGTAGATGTTGATAGGTGTTGATACGTTTTTTGAAATTTTAGGTAACGAAAGAATTATACTAGGCCCCAATAAATCTATTTTACAAAACGCGGCATTCGAGTGGACAGTTACGGGTAGATATCAAAGAAATATAATTAATAGCACGACAAATAGTGATCATATATCCGCCAATCTTACAGAATCTCTTACAAAATATCTCTTAAAGAAGCTCTTACAAAATTTGGTCAAGTTACACAAATTATCAACACACAAAGAAACGTATGAACCATTCTTTTCATTAAACCTTTTGCGAAACAAGAATTGGCGGTACACAGCTTTAAAACGGATGTATTTACTAATACACCTATGCAGATATGTTTGAATAACTTTAACTAAAATATTATCTTTATATAATTCAGTGTTAATTTTAATAACTTATTTATATATAATATTAAATTTATAATATTTTTTAGTTTTGTGCTTTAAACGCCCCTTACAACTAAGCATTGCCCCCTAAATACACCAAAAGCCATCACCGCCCCCCAGAATCGCCGCAGCGCCCCCAAGGGGGCGCTGGCGCCCACTTTGGGAATCACTGCTCTAAAACTAGGCCTCTCTAAGTGTATATTTTTCCTCGCCAGGTCGCAAATACGCAATGCTGAAACTGAAGATAATCCTGTCGACGATCTTTCGTAATTTCCGCGTCCACAGCGACTTAACCGAAAAGGACTTCAGGCTTCAGGCCGACATCATCCTGAAACGGGCCGAAGGATTCAAGGCCCCGGAAACCTGGAAGTTCCGTCATGACTTTGAAGGCGTAACAGGAACAAAAGGACAAGAATAGACATCGGAAGTGAGGAATTAATGATGAAATTGATACAAGGTATATGAAAAAATATGCCATCATCAGGGTTTTGTCTAAAACACAAATTTGTAGCTGGTTTAATAAAAAAACACTTTTGAAGAAGTAAATTATGCACTTTATGCAAAAAATGAAATAATGTAAATATGTATATATACTTGTATCAATTTATTACTTTTATTTATTCAATCATGAATTTGTTGTTATTATTGCGAATTTAAATAATTCTTCTATCATATACATTTTTGCATGTAAGTAATCCATGTCGAGATGTTAGGAATATTTTGTATATTTTATTTAATTAGTAATTATTATTTTTATTTCTTTTGTGTAATTTGGATGAAATAAATTTATGTGCGTATTGAAATTTACAAATGTTGTTTTATTATAGTCGAATGAAATGTATATATTATAAGAAAACTGTTTTTCATAATCTCTTATACTAGGCACCTCTGTCTGACTGAGATATGAAAATAATGTATATATGTAAATAAATAAATAAATAAATAAATAAAAATTATTTAATTTTATATGTATGTAATTGATAAAAACAATCCAGATAATAAAAATAGAAAGAAAACTATGCTAAACGAAATTGCTGCTAAAATGTTGATACTAAAAACTATGTTACCAGTCTATATAAATATATGTTCTATGCTCTATGGCTAATTTCTATTGTAAATATTTTTAAAATAAATCAACAGTCATTGCTGTCTGGAACTTGGTTGAACAAGTGTCTTTGTAATAATAACAAGTTTACAAGTCATAAATGTAAATAGATTTAAAGTTAAAATGTGTTTTGTGCGAAAATATGATTAGGTAAGTACAAAATAATGTTTTATATTTTAATTTTAAGGCAAAGTGGCTCATGTTTATGAATTCATAAATATTTTGGCAAATTGTTGCGCATAATTCTAAACAAATATTTGTTTCAACACATTATGATATTGATTCAGGTCCAAAACAATGATTAATTGAATGAACATGAATTTCTTACATTAAACGTCAAAATTGAGTTATATTGTTTAAGGTTAAACGTCAAACGTCAAAATTGACAGTTGTTTTCAGGTTAAAAATGTCTGTTGTGACAGGTTTATTTACAAATGTGTTTTCAAATGTGTTAATTATAAAATATTTTATTTGAAGTCAAACCACAAAATCTTGGTGAAAAAATCCGTGCATAGAAATATTTCAAAAGTGGAAAATACTTTTTTTCATTGTTCAAACAAAAGGAAATACGTTTTTGAATGTTTTCTTGAAAACAAATGTTCTTGTATTAACTGTCGTGTTAATAATAATTATTAAAAGTGCAGTTGTTATCAATAATTCAATATTTACATCATAAAAATGGGTCAAAATACATAAATGCTCTTTGTAAGTAGTAATGTTTTATTATTAATCAGATCTAAAATTTTATCAATTAGTTTAGAAAAAATTATTTGTTTGTCTAATGTTAATGAAATAATTAGGAAATTTTCACAAAATTAAATTACCAACATTTTTTAAATATTTGAATACTTTAAAATAGAATTCAAAAGCAGAATAATGATTTTAGCGAGCTAACAATATAATTATGCTGTCTAAGATTTATGAGTCATTAACCATATTGAATTCATGGACTATCCATAGATTTTATCAAACAAATTTTACTCAATTGCAATCAATATGCGAGTTTGGTCATATTTTTTTTTACATTTTGTCAAATATTTTGGAAATTTTATTCTGGACACTTTTATATGTTTATTTTAGTATAAACTAGACAAAATTTGCTAGAATTTGCTGTATATTGTTATATTCACTTTTATATTAAAATTTTGAATAATTTATAGCTGAAGCGCAGATTTGAGTTTGATAATTGGCTATAGGTGGATTTTGGACGTTTTTTTTACATTTTGTCAAATAACTTTAAAACTATGTTCAGAACATGTTTATTTGTTTATACTAGTATAAACTGGATGAAATTTACTAACAAATAGTATAAATTGTTTTATATGCTTGCATATAAAAATTTTGAACAATTTTCAGTTGAAATGCAAATTTAAACGTAATAAGTAGATTTGAAACTTTTTTTGTACTTTTTTTTCAAATAACTTTTAATTTTCTTTTCGGGCACGTTAATTTGTTCACATTAGTAAAAACTATATCAAATTTATTAGAATTTAGTACAAATTCGTACATATAGCTGGATACTAAAATTTTGTATAATTTTTAACTGGAACGCGAATTTGTGTCTATGTACATTTTATCAAACAACTTGAAAATTTTGTTCTAGGCATTTTAATTTATTTATATAAGTAAAAAATAGATAAAATTTACATTTATAAATCATAAATAATACTAAAACCATAGACTGCTATTCATGCTTTTGTTAAAACTTCATTGATGATATCAAATTATTCGATTATAATAAATGATTTATTTGAAGTTGAATCCATGGATACTATCCATGGATTGTTTAAATAGCTTTTTTTTAAACTTTGGAAATGATATCAAGTTATTCGATTAACATAAATGATGCACCTACAAATTATTCGAATGTTTTTATTTTTTCACTAAGTTTTTGTGGTTTTATTTTCAAATAAAATATTCAAAGCTTACTTATTGTTACTAGTCTGGTATTAAGTAAAAAATAATCTTATTTTAAATGTATATCCTTAGAATAAATATTTATTCTTTTCACAGGTACTTATGCACATATAGGAACAGGAACCATAAAATCTGGGTCTACCCTATACTAAAAGAAGTTTATCATCAAGAACTTATTGGACAAAAATTTTGGATGATTTTTTATTAGGCCAAGGACGAAATTATCCTGTTTGATGAGCTTTCAGGGCGTGTCCACTGAAAAACAACAGAAAATTTGTTTGCAACTTCGGAATTTTAGTAAAAAAAATTAATTTGTTTTCGCTATTTTGGATTTTTTTTTGACTGATTCCAAAAGATTTTCGGATGCTGATTTCAAAAATGCTATCTATTTTTGGATAAACCCACATACACACCGCGAAAAATCCAAATATTTGGTTGCAAAATCGATTTTTTTTATAAAAAATCGTCTTTTTTCCGCGATTTTCAAAATGTGATGATTGGAAAATGATTGCTCTTGATTGATTTTGGGATGCTGATTTCGAAAATATTATCCGTTTTTGGATAAATCCACATACATCCCCCAATAAATCGAAATCTTTGGTTGCAAAATCAAAATTTTACTAATGAAATGAACATTTTTTTTCGCGATTTTCAAAATGTTTTGACCGATCCTGATAGTTTTCGAGGCGCTGATTCCGAATATGAAATCAGTTTTTGGAAAAAAAAGTTTTTCTGCCCTTGGTACCAAATTGAAGTTTGAAAAATTGCCAACTTTGAAGCTGATTTTAACTATGAAGACGATGATAAATTTGTATTTTTTTTGGTTTGGTATAAAGATTGTACTTTAGTCTACACAAAGCATTAATTAAAATTATTACTTTCATTCATTAAGGGCCTCAAAATTGCATTTGAAAGTCACGATTTTGGCCAATTTTGGCTGCCCCTGATAGACTGTCTTTTTAACGAAAAAAAAATAAGATTTTTAAATTACACCAAAGTAGGTTTGGTTTACTGCTAACCAGGCGTGAATATGAGTTTATTCAAAATTATCCTCCTCCTACTATTTCTTATCTTTTATATATTTATATATATATATATATATATATATATATACATATACATGCGTATATATATATATATATATATACATTTATATTTATATATATGCACATATATACTATGTCGATTTTTGTAATGCTGACACTCAATAAATTTAATTATTTATCTATATGTCTTATTTATTTACAGAGTTAGAAAAATTATTGAATATAATTTTTTTTCAGATAAATGGGGTTCGATCTGTCGATCCTCGAATTGCTATTCTGGCCTAAACCGTATCGTTACGACCTCGGCCATTCGCACATTTGACACAGAACATTTTTAGGAAACTTATATCTTTCAGTTTGGAAATAACACTTTATATTTTTACAAAAGACTACGGTTTTTCAAAACCAATTGGCCGAGATCGTTAAGTGACCACTACGGTTGCTCAGCGTGTCTCGGTTCGATTCCAGAAGAGGCACAAAAAATCGAATGTATAGTTTTTCATAATTATCAAATATTAGTTCAAAATATTAAATTCAGGTGTCGCATTTCGACCTTGACACTTAGAATATTTCTGAAAAATTCAAGGTTCGCACTTGACTGTAAGAGATACATAAAAAGAAAAAAAAAGTAGAGGAAGAACTGGGGAAAGAGAGGGGTAGAGGCAGATGATGAATAAGAGAGATGTGTATGATACATATTCTTTATTAAAATTCAATATTAATATAATATAGGAATAAAAATAACTTTTATCATCAATAACTTAAATAGCCGAGCGGTTTAAGTGACCGCATACTCGGTGAAATCGCTCTGGAGGCAGGCACAAGGTGAGACGGATCGAGTCCAGCTGAAGACGACGACGACCAACTCTGAAGCAGAAAAAATGGAGCAGTGATGATGGCTGGCTGTTGGCGAACGCAAAGGGTCCTGAAACGAACACACCAAGTGATGGTCAACCAGAGGTCCATGATGCGAGAGGTTACACGCAGAGGGACACATTGCGAAAGAACCCAAAAATCTACCCAAAAACCACAACATGCGAAAAAAACAACACCAAAAAAGGAAAAAAAATGTGAAAAAAAGCAGAAAAAAGGGAAAAAAAGGAGGAAGAGGGGAGGAGGAGGAGGAAGGAGGGGGTGGAGAGCCTTAAAAAAACCCCCTAAGTCCCAGATCAATTTTTCTCTTTTCTGTTCAGCGTTGAAACTTTTTTATGTTTTTTAGTGTTCCCTCACACCAATTCCCAAAGTCAACACTCGAATGAAATCAAGTCCACGTTGAAATTTTCACAACGAGAAAAAATTACTGGGACTTAGTTAAAATATTTAACTTTGCCCGAATAAAATTTTCTCGTTGTGAAATATTCAATGTGAGCCTCATTCATTCGAATGTTGGCTTTGGGATAATACAGCATGCATAAATAACTTGTCTGTCTTAATTGAAAAGGTTTCAGAAAATTTGGACTTAGAAAAAAAAATTATCTGAAAGGACTTAGAAAAAAAAAATTATTCGAAAGAATTATAATCAGAAAAATTGGACTTAGAAAAAAAAAATTATTCTAGAGAATTATTTAATTAATCGATGAAATAAAATGATATTAATCGAATCAAAATTGTTTATACGACTTGATAAAACATGTGAAACCTTTACAATTAATCGAGACAAAAACAAATTTAGTTGACTTGAATAATATACAAATTATTAGAAAAAGCCATAAAAGAAATTCAATAAAACTTGTAAAATGAAATAAAGAAAAATGTTCGAACACTTGAACATTAAAAACTTCAAAACTGTTTAAAGCTGATTGTTATTCTTTAGAAATCAAGTTAAATAATTTTTACAACTTGAATCGAATAATAAACTTGTAAACAGAACTATATTTTGTCTAATCATTCAAGTCAACTCTTTGAAACTTTGATTGCAAGTCTTGATCAAAATTGTTCTTGATAATATAAAAATAAAAATCTATCATTTAGCTATGCAGCAATATAATTGAATAAATTTAAAATAAAATTACAGTAAAAGACTTTTAAAAGCTGCATTCAATTAACAATTTGGTAAGTCATATTGAGTATTTGAAATATTTTGATCAAAACCAACAATCGTGTTATCCATAAATAAGAATGTACATGCAGTCAATATCGCTACAGGGAAAACACATGATTCTTGATACTGGAAATGTAATTTAAAAAATTGTTTCCGAAGAATAATGAACAAGAGGTGTCACAAAAAAAAGAGATTTTTGTAACAAAGTAAATTTATAATTTAAATAAATTTAAAAGTAAAATACCATCAATTTAGGAGTTACCTAAGGAAGAATGCTAGGGCCTCTTCAACAAATGAGTAATCGATGTTTACAAAAAGCTGTATTGGTTAACTAATAATTTGGTAACAAAAATTTAATATAAATATTAATTCTGAATTCCACACAAAATCTGCTATTTATAGAACAAAATAATTTCTGCTTGACTATTTATGGAATTGTAATAATATAAATTACTTTCAATATCTTTGATACATACGAGAAGTACAAACTTTATTGTTTTATATTGATTCAGAACATGTATAAAAGGCACTTGTATAAATAAATAAAAAAAGACTAAATCAACATGTTTTCCCCATAACAAATTAAATAAGAACTTAGTCTTTTACACATATGTCTGCCAAATTAATTTAAAATCTTTTATTCGCATAATAGTTGTAGTTGAATGAACAAAAGAAGAATTGTATTTTATGCATTGAATAAACAACAATTTAATAAAGTATACCAAATTTACCTTATTAATATTGACTCAAATATAATAATATAAAAAATATTTTCAGCAGATATATGTATATAATTATATCAATAATGCACGAGCCAGAAAATATTTCATAAAATATATACAGACTGCTTAGCAGATATCAGATATGTAAGGGACAAGTTATCAAAGGTCTTTCCAATTTACTTTTCCATACGGTTGCAATATATTAATTCAATATAACCAGCAGTAGATGTAAATAATATCAAAAACAGACATAAAATATATTATTAAGAACAAATATTATTATTAAGAGCATAAAAAGTAGCATGTAATACAAAACCGGTTAGCTATTGCGAAACAATATACAAGTAACCTCCGCATAACACAGTACTTCTATAACACGGATTCGCTCTAACACGATTTGAGAATTGAGCAAACACCCTATTGAGCATAAAATATAGTAAAACCTATGAAAATGAAACTTCATTTAATCTAAAATTAGTAAAATCGCCTTACAATAGCTCAATAAATGTGATGAAACTAATGCAAAACATAATTAATTTGATATTTATTATTCGAGCCCATACGTTCTATCAAAAAAAATCTAGCCTTATCTGAACAATTAGTCAATCAGTCTTAAACAAAAATCATTTAAATAAATTGATCATAAAATTTTAATGAAGATAACTTTGCATGTGGTAAATATATAAAATCTTTTAACTAAAAGCAAGAAATCGCAAATATAATTTTTTTGCAAAAAATAATGCTGAGGTTATTTTGCAAGAAAAAAAAAGATCGTGTTGGATAGCACTCCCTTGTTAATTATGACTAAATCATATTATTCATGTCATCTATTAAAAAAAAAAATAAATAAAACAAAATTTAGTAAAAAATCATGATATTTAGCATGCTTTTTAAATTCTTGGAACGTAATCCCTCTTTTTGTACTAATTCTTTGTCCCATATAATACGGATTCGCATAACACGCTAGTTTTTTTAAACATATCTACCATGTTTTACCTGTGTTTACCTGTATATAATAGTTAAATATAAAATATTTAAAACATTATCGGTGCATCAGATAACTGCCTGTACATAATTCTGGAACTTATTCTCTGACTCGATTTGTAAAAAAACATGCTTTGCACTTACATTGTTCTAAATCTTCTGCAGCAGCTCCCAGAATATATAGCCATTACTCGAACCACCTCTGGAGCATCTGCCAGAAATCTCAAGTACACGACACAAAATCACTACTTTAGAACCACTACATAACTTTAGTCTTTTACAAGTCTATTTGACCCGTTGCAATTGTCCGAGTAAAGTCTTTACACAACACATGACACACGACTCATATTAAAGACTTTCGTGAATTTAAAATTCGATTAACAGATATGTAGTGGAAGTGATAAGGTATAACCTGCAAAAGCACATATATAAATTATACTATTGATATTTGCATATATATAAATAAAGGATACATTAGCTCTGAAAATGAAATGTTTAATTATAAAATTGTTTCAAAATGGGGGCCCTGAAAGAGATACTTATAAAACTATTCAAGTTACACCCAAGCATTTCCACATTTTTTGACTTTCTATTAATATTTCGCGATTAATTTTTTATATCAGATTGATCTACTAAATTAATTAAACAATTTGATGTACAAATTAACAAAATCCAATCAAGAATTTAATTAAAAACTCTTAATTAACGCGCGCACATATTAATTCGCGAAAATCTTTTTGACAATTAAAACAATTGAAGTTAGCAACATGTGTAAAATCTCTGTCGCAACTTGTACAACTTAAAGCGCGAAATTTAAATAGAAATTTGAAATAGTGTGAAATTTACTTATATTCATAAATATTAGTTTAAAATTAATGAATTCGTTTGAAATATATAACACTTTGTTAATTTCAGTTTACCAATGGTTAAATATTTTGAAATACTGCACTATATACAATTTTTATAATTATTGTAATTATAAACTATAACTAGCTTTCTTATTTTTGAAAATTAAACTGAATTGTTATAAATGTAAAAATAAATGTACAACAAATATTCAACTTTACGTAGGGTAAGTTATAGTAATGGACCAAAAATCGAAAATGAAATTTTTTCATATCTTCTCGGTTTCTGAACATTTTGGCAAACCTCAGAAAAAATGGATGTGTGTGTGTATTTTGTGTGTCCGCATTTTTCGTTTCCGTTTTCGGGCGCACGGATCAACCGATTTGAATGGTTCAAAAAACATTCGATTTCTATTGAGAGGGAGATGTGCTGATTAGTTTTTGGCAAAAGCAGGTCCAGTCGTTACGAAGATACGGAGCAAAGAGTGCAGAAAAGTGTTTTTGAGAGAACGGAGCATCCGATTTGAATTATTTAAAAAAACATTTAATTCGTAATGATTGGGAGAAGTAGTGATTAGTTTTCGGCAGAGGCAGGTCCATCCATTTTGACAATAGGAAAAAAATAATATTTTTTTTTTTTCAATTTTTTTTTTGTATATTGAAAATAATTCAGATTGTAATTTTAATTCTAGCTAAAATTCTAAAGCTCACTTATATACTTTAAATAAATAATTTTAACTTTGCAATGCAGTTTATATAAATCTTATAAATATTAGACAATGTTACAGTATTTATAATAATCTATTTGGAAAATAATTTATTTGGAAAAATTTAATATTCCTCGAACATTTCGTCAGGGTATAGAAAGTTCCTGCAATTTACCTTAAGACACGATGTCATACACCACTAGTTTTAGTATGGGATAGCATTCAAAATTCTGCAATTTTTCTACTGATATAAAAGTTGCTGAAATGAATATTATGAATTTCCTAAAATACAACTCTTTGCTCCATATCTACAAAACGACTAGACCTGCCTTTGTCAAAAACTAATCAGCCCCGTCAATACGAATCGAATTGTTTTTGAATCATTTAAGAGGCACAACTAGTGTAAAATTTTCAAAAAATCGAATTTTAAATTTTTCCATACTTCGATAGGACCAAAATTTTGGGTAAAATTCGACTTTTTTATTAAAAACGCCGTCATTTTGTAAATTTTTGATTTTTTTTTCTTTATCGTAGTTCATTTTACAGACAATATTATCTAGTTTAACGAGATTTTTTTTTTTAAATTTCATCCACGTAGAAGGCCGAAATCACTGCAGCAGTGAAGAGCCTTTTTTTGCCGCGCCGTTGGAGATCGACGATAACCTAAAAAATATTTGATTTTTTCTTCAAAAATTTTACTATGTATTCTTAAAACATGTAAAATATATTCCTAAAATTTTGAAATGATTGATAAAGTAGTTTTTTTTAAAATAAATTCCCAAAAATCACTTTTTTAGGCGGTTACACTACTAGTTGTGCCCCTTAAATCGGTTGTCGAAGATTTGTATCCAAACATGAACAAACAAAAATGTTTTGAAAACAATAATACCTAGTGATACTAATTAGGAGTAAAATATAATTAGAAGAGAGAATCTGGGTTGTCTAAACGCATATTCTTCGCCAACATGCTTAGAAAGTTTTGAAACGTAAAGACATGCAATGATTTTCATTTCGTTTAGTATAACTTACCCTACGGGAAGTCAATAATATATACATATTTAAAATTGTTATTTGTTACGTCTAAATGATACAATTATCAGAATTGTATCATTTGTTTTTTTAGCGTTAATATAAACTACTTTAAAGGAAAGTTGAAAGAATTGATAAAACACCCACAGTCAATAGATTAATTAGTTGCTTATTTGTATACCGCTTTACAAATAATATTATATCATTTACCATTTGCCTAGGGCACAAAACATGACTTGAATCGATCTGAAATCGCTTTCTGGACCTGAATATAGAAACGGGCCAACAGGGCATTCAAATAGGAAACTTCAAAGAACATAGGATTTGCATGCCACGGCTGCCTCTCTTTCAAATGGACTGCGAAGTATTTTTCCTTTGAATGATATTTTATAGTGTCCGCTTTCGGTATAAAATTTATATGACTTTTCCACTTTTATAGTCAAAGGAAAAACATCCACTTTGCTTTGTGTTACGAGTGCTTTTGTACACAATATATACAAACGTTTAATAGTTATTGAAATATTAATAAAATATATAATAATTGAAGTAAATTAAAATAGTCCAATGAAAAATAATCTTGTGATTAGGGTGTTATAGAAATTTTTGTTCATAATAGGATACGGCGGAGCACAAATGTTCAATTTGACTTTAAGTATTTATGCTGTCTAAAGCTTGAACATAGGTTCCCAAACTTATATGAGTCGTGGACCCCTTAAGCTTTGCCATAGACCCCTTATTCAGCCGATATCGATTTTTTCTTAATTTTGCGTAGGGTGAGTTATAGTAATCGCAAAAAAATCGAAAATGAACATTTTTATATAACTTTACGTTTCAGAGGTTTCAGAAAAAATGGATGTATGTGTGTGTGTAAGTGTATGTGTGTGCGGATACAAATTTTCGTCGACGATTTAGGGAACACGGTTCAACCGATTTCAATTATTCAAAAAACATTCGATTGCTGTTGATAAGGAGACGTGCTGATTAGTTTTTGGCATAGGCAGGTCTAGCCGTTTAATTGAAAATACGGGGCAAAAAGTGCCACAAACGGTAACTTAGTTTTTAAGAGAACGGAGTGTCCGATTTTAATGATTCAAAAAACATTTTACTTGTATTGACAAGATGAACAACAGATTGAATTTTCATGAAGGCAGTGGAAAAAGTAAAAAAATGCCATTTGGCGGTCAAAAATGATGAATTTTGTAGAGATTTTAACAATAAGTATAAATTTTGATTATATTCCTATGGGTTCCGTATCAATGTTTATCCGTTAGACGGCGATGCGGCGCTTACATGCTTCGATATTTTAAAATAAGTTCAGAACTTCCAAAATATTTCAAAATGAAGAAAACATTATTTTTCAAAAAGTCTTTTTTCCAAAAAAAATTTTTGGTACGGGAATTCAAGCAATTTTGCACTAATGAATTCAAGCACTAATTGACTTTAAAATAATAATAATATGAAATAGGTTATAGCAAGACGTTGTGATCCTATCGTGGATCTCTAAAAATCCTTTTTGCTAACGTGGATTCCTTTAAAGCCGACATGGACTCTTGGGGGTCCATATGGACCACTTTGGTAAACACTGGTCTAAACCAAATGAACTACATCACGGCACATAATACTTATCAAATAAACAACTATCTCACTATGTTCAGTAAATTTCCCATCATAGAAATGTGTTTGTTCACTATTTATTTTAAATTTGTCATCTGTCCCTTTTTACCCCATAGGCATGGTTAGGTCCCCATAGGAATGGGACAAAACCAAGGGACAAACACAACCAATAATTTAAATTTTGAAGGGATTTTACAAAATAATATCATCAATATTCAACCGATTCAAAATATTAATTTGGTATATAATCTTGATCTTGAATGTTACTTGATGGCGGTATGTTTTTAATAGCTCTTTTCATACTTATATAAGTTAATTGAAACTAATACATATATATGCAAACAATATTAAATTATGATAGTATAATGATATTCCCAGAATAGGTGTATACAATTTGTATCTTTATGTAAAAATCAATGTATGTATTTAAGTCCAATAAAGCAAATTTTCAAATTAAAAAAAAGTTTTTGATCTTAAATGTTGTTTACATTATTAATAATAATTTACATTATTAAATTAATTAAAAGGCATAAGTAGTATTTTTTACTCCATCACTTCTTTAGTCAAATTAAAAATAATCACTTGTAAAATAACCAAGTCTTGTGATACAAGTGGCTTGTGCACGATTTATCCTAGATTAAAATATTTATTGAAATATTTTTTACTTTATTAATAATACTTACATTAAATAAAATCAATGTGACACAAATAATAATATAATAATATAATATTTATTACAATTAATAAAGTATATAAGCATATTATTTTCTAATTTACTACTTTTATAGTCGAAAAAAAAAACAACTACTTTGCTTTGTGTGATACAAGTGATTTGTATACAATAAATGCAAAGGTTTAATAGTTTTTGAAATAGATGTTATAATAATTATAATGCCTATATTAAATTAAATTAATTAATAAGGCATGGATATTATTTTCTGGTTTTTGACTTTTATAGTCAAAGAAAAAACAACACATTTGATTTTGACACAAGTTCTACACGATATATACTATTAATTAGTATTATCTATAACATTATTATTAATAATATTTAAATTAAATCTAATTAAAAACAGAGATTTATATAAGAATATAAAGTACATACAGATTGCATAACAAATACAAAAATATTTATTTTTCGATTTTTTTTTTCAAAAAAATGATTAACTAACATGAAATAGTCTGCATTATTTATTTGTAAAATATATAACAGATTTTGAATACTTGAAACACAAATTATTCAAGGCAGGCGGTGAAGAAAAGTGATGTATTTAATATAATATTTTATTACCTTTGTTTACAAAGTAAAGTAAAATCAAATTTACGAATGCTAATTGAATTTACAAGTGCTTTTGACAGAAAACTAGTGATATGCATTCATAGATAATAAATAAGAAAAAAACTGATGATGTTTCTAGTTTCGAAACGTTGTAATTATACATGCTCAAAAACATTTTTTTGTTTGGAAAATAAACATAAATCAATCAATAAAAAAAAAACAAAGTCTGTTTCCAATTCACCAAATATTTATATAAATATAAAAGTTTGATTTCGCATCTTTTAAATTAAAATTTTAATTAATATAATTTTTATAAATACATTGTTTAAATTTCATATGGTTTATCAATATTAGTTCCATTTATGATATTAGAATATCAAATTTAGTTCCCCCCTGAATGGACTGTTACTTTTTTAATTTTTTAAATTAAAATTTTAATTATTGTAATTTTTATAAATATAGTGTTTAAATATCATATGGTTTATCAATGTTAGTTTCATTTATAATATTAGCATAGCAAATTTAATTTTTCACTGATCTGAAAACTAAGGACTGTAGCCGAAATGCATAAATTTAAAATTAATATAATGATTTTTTTTATAATGATACTCATATATAAATTACGAAATTTTACATACTTGTAATTGACTATATCACCACAAATAATTGAATTTATATATTCATTTAAAAAAATCTGGTCACTAGGTCAAATTGTTTCGCAAAAATACATCCATCCATCGTCATCCTTTGCAACTTGAAACCAATTGTGTTCAATGTCTTGTGTTCTGGCAGACAATTCGGGATTTTCGTCTACCTAAAACAGTATTTTTTACAATTTCTTCAACTTCTATCAGGTAGGTAATTCACTTTTTCATTTCTAGTGACACTTCGAGTTTGTTTATGACTTGCCTTTTCTAATTGACCTCTTGAAAGGGATTGTGTTTAGAGGAATTTAACACTCGACAAGTGCCTAGGCGCACGTGTTTTGTTTAAATGGTTTTTTGTATAAATATGTTGGACATATTTAAGCAATAAAATAACAAATTTATTTGTTTGCTTGAGCAGGTCGGATAAGAATGTATTCATGTAGGCGAATTTCTGCATTTTTTTGCGAAAATCCCAAATAAGGCTCTGAAATATTTAAAAAAAATCAATTGAGTTTTAGTGCCTGCATTTTCAATATTATTATTTTAATATGTTACATATACCTACGAATGCAATATATTTTATTTATTATAATTAGTATGCATAATATATTTTATAACATATCAGATTGTTTTTAAATACATTGTAAGTCCCTAATCAAATAAATTTTTATTACATCATTTTTATTACAGTACATTTTTACATCTTGTATGATAACATTTTATGTTTTTAAATATTTATACTTATATTTAATGCATTAGATATAAATTTGTCTTGTTTAACACGCTAATTGCAATGTCAGTCATATATCTCTGACGATAAGAAGTTCTACATGAGCCTTTTTTTAATTACAATATTTATTACAACTGCTAAATAATTTAATATCTAGTAACAATAATAAAACTAACATAAATTTAAATAAAAAAGTGTACAAAATAAAGGATAGTATTTACATTATGATATTCAAACATATATGTCTAACATACGCCATTTGTTAGTAGGAAAAAAGTTTGGAAAAAATTGATTTTTTCTAGAAATTTTGACAATATTTTTTTCTTCTTTGATATATTATGTTTCCTTGTTATATTTTTAACTAAATTATCTAATAAATTCACCATACTCATGTGAAATTTTATCTGATATTATCTTGTTAAATACAACGTTGTATAAACTGATATCATGAAAGCAATAATATATTTTTTATATTTATTATAGATTAATACAACTTATAAATGCATAAAATTAAATAAATAATATTTTGTTCGTATATAGTGAAAGAAAAAGCCAATCCTACCTTTGGATTTTCTTATATATAAAATTATTATAATTTTTAATTTTTTGAAGGTGCTCCTTTACTTGGCTATCAATGATTCGATTATTGAATTATGAAAGAAAGGGATAAAACCTTCCTACAATTTACAAAAAAATCAATGTGAACCTGCTCTAAATATAAATAAAGAAATTAGCTCTTTAAAAATAAAATTGTCAAGTGCTCAGGGATCGCGTAAAGGATGCTGTAATATCTTCAAACACATCGTAATTTAAATGGATAAATATATTTTTATAAAGTAAACATTTAATTTAGTTTATTTGTGTCAACTTACATTTTTTGGTTCAATCATTTTAATTTATATTTTCATACTTCAGAAATGAGGTCTCCTACTCCTTTAATTGGAAGTTAACTCCTATTAAAAAAATCATTCTAAAAAGTTTTTTGATCAAGTGTTCGATTTAAGTGTTCATAATTTAATAATTTAATATTAATTACGGTAAGTTAGAACAGAGTGCAGTGCTTTTATGTAATTATGTAATTTAATGTAATAAACATTAGTAATCAATTTTGAAAAAATGTTTACAAATACTTTTTTATGTAAGTAGTTAATAAATATATTGGCAAGAAATGATATTAATTTATAATAATTTTTTTTTATCATATTTTAATAGCAATCAGAACCTTACGTCTTATAAGCTGTTGGGCTGAAACTTCTTACGTCGAATTTTTAGATGGCAAACCAACGATCGTTATATCCACATTTGATTACTTTATTATTAAGATTTATCTACTAGTGCAGCCAATTATTCAATTAAATATATTTTCATTTGAAAACAGATTTAATTCCTATATTTCCAAGTAAAAATTGATAACACTACTGCTTGATATCAGGGTTGGCCGTGACGGGGATTAAACCAGCGACCATGCTGGTTGCAAAATTAAGCGCAAATCACTCTGCCTCGAAGGCCCAATAATTTAACAGTATTATCTGAAATCTGTAATTTCAGGTACAGGTAAGTTAAGAAATGTTGTCTTTTAATATTGCACAACCTGAAGTCTTTTATATACTCGTATTGATAAGAAAAATAGTTTATTTCCGATCGCCGGTGAGTTAACGTACTTTGATTGTTCTTGCTTAAAATATAGCATTTTTTCGACATGAGAGAATATTTCGAACTAGGCGATATTAATGCTGTAGAAAAGTTTTGTAATAATTTTTTTAATAATAAATAAAATTTTAGTTTGTCGCTCAATCAATGCATCAATTTGGTTTTGGTTTAATTTTGTTTAAATAGTGAACTGAAATCTGTTGGTGTCTTGACTTTTTATATTATTTATTTGCGAATAGTTTGTGAATTGTGAAATAGTGTAATACATTGTGAAATACAATTATTTATTATTATAGTAAAAATTTGTTTCATTATAAACAAGAAAATTATTTAAAAATTTAAATATACATATATGGGTGAATTTGTTTTCGTTTTTAGTGAAGATATGATTGTTTAATTAATTGAAGATATTTCTGAACCAGAGCAGGTGTGTGATTAAATATACATATTTATGAATTTTTATTTTATTTGTGGTAAAATATTTCAAGTTACATGATTATCACCGCTATCTTGGCAATTTATGACAATGTTCAAAAGTAGACCTCAAGAAATCTAAATTCTAAACTTCTTGTCTAATTAAATGATGGTTACCATTGGCGACTGCAGGGTCATCACCATTGTCATTTTTTTTAGACAATGGCTATTTCTAATCTAAATTTTAATTAATGGCATAAATTTTAAATTGTTACACCTTTTAGTTAATAACGATTATATTTCATAAAAAAATTTTTTGAAGCAAATTTTTATATGATGTCTTGTATGGTGAAAGTAAAATCAAGGGGCTAATTCTACGATAAAATAGAAATGTTATGTTATGGGTCTGTAATCGTATCATATGAATCGAAGAATCGTATGAACTGTTAAAAGTGTTTTTGCTCAGCAATCAAGCGTTTTACACATAAAACCTAACCTCTAAAAGAACAAATATCATAATTTTAACATTGTATCATCAAAGAGACATCAGAATCGCACTTATGATAAAATTGTTATTTGACATTTCTGCCTTTTGAAGGTTAGGTTTTATGTGTAAAACGCCTGATTGCACAGCGAATACATAGCTTGTTGATTGAAAAATTTTGATTTTATTGAAGAATTGATATCCAAATTGATAAATGATTATATTTCACGAAAAGTACGTTTGAAAGAGATTTTGTTGCGAATTTTCGAAATGGCGGTAAATGATGAAGAGGTATAAATTAATTGAGCTCTTTTGGTTTGTTTTTACACTTTTTAAGAACCTCAGATTTAATTTTAAATTATTAATTACATAATTTTGTGCTAATAATTATATATTTTTGTTGACGAATAAATCATTACTGTTCAATATTGCACCCTACCTTACCTAGTTTACCCCGATTGTAAAAAATTATAAGAAGTTTTATATTAATGAGAGATTTGGCATTAAACTTATTACTAACTTTCTTTAATATAGGATCTTACTATTACATAATAGTTCTAAACATTGGAAAATATAGGAAATGGCTAGCAGAAAAAGTGCTGCAAAGAATTCTCATAAAACAGTGAGTTTGTTTATGTTAATTTATTTATTATATCATTATTTCATGTTACCCAATTTCAATCATTAACACGTTAATAACCACGATAAAATCAGTTTTTTTTTACATGGTGACTTTATTAGATAATTTAGTTAAAAATGTATCAAGAAAACTCCATGTATAAAAGAACATTTATTTGCCAAAAATCTTGGAAAAACAATATTTTTTATGTGACACACATATATTTCTAGCTCATGTAGAAGTTTTTAGGGTCATACAACGGATAGGGCGATCAACGTGTTAAAATAATTACTTGATAATTACACAACTTGACAAGTTCAATTATAACATTTTCATAACTAAAATATTTATATTAATGTTTCCTGTAAAGAGCATAAGAGGTTTACGTATAAATCACAGTCTGTCTATAAATTGACATTAAGTAATTGGTTTGAAAATTATCAGTGGCTTTTTGAATGCACAACACAATGGTTTACCTTTTAATTTTTTATTACGTTCTAATCGTTTGAAACGTACTTTACAAAAAATGAAAAATGCTACGAAATATGATTCTCAAAAGCGGATCCACGCGCATACAATATCTTCTACTATAGGAACTATTTGTATATCGACTACAAATGAATGACCAATGAACCACGTATGAAAGTCAAAATAATCTTTAGACAATATTCGAATCCTATTCCTATTAAACTGAAACAACAGTTTTAATCGGTAATCAGTAATCAGCGAAACATTTTGGGAAACGAGCCGCTGCTGCGGTCGTTGTTAAAGTCCTATTAAAACGAGACGTGTTCAAAAGTCGAAATTTCCCATGTGCTCTCGAGGCTGTTCCCGTTTAATCTCATTGTTCCCGAGGGATACCAATGCTTATTATATCCCTATAGTTTGTATTAAAAATAAAAATTCGTAGTTATGTAACATTTGCACATGATAAGAGAATTAACCCGCTTGGTATAGACCAAAGGCGGGTTTGACTAAATATATTTAATTATTTTACTGTTTCTGTTTCATAATTTATACATGTGTCTGTTGTCAATTAACATTAAATTTTTGAAAATATTAACATTGGTATTTTTGATAATTCTTTTTCTTAATATTGCTGCAAGATTCAAAAATAATATATATGTAAATTACAAAATAATACATATGTTAATTAATTATATCAAATGATAACTACACAAAAACACCTAATATGTAAATTCATAGTGAAGTATTTATTCATTTTAGATACGGAAAAATTGTTTGTTAGAATTTTTTTACCTTTTTTATTTAAATAAAAGTAATATATAATATAATATTTAAATTAATTTATTTGAAATATAACAATATATATACTTTTAAAATATATTCACATTGTGTTCATGTGTATGTGTGTATGAGAGATGATTTTTGAACAATCGTCACCGTTTTCTCAAAAAGGCTTGAACCGATTTTAAATACTCAAAATTCGATATAATTTGATATGGATTGGCAGAAAAGTTTAAGACATTTTGTCCATGTTTTAGCCAACAATTTTGAATCCCTTAAATACTTTTTTAATTCAGATTTTTTTTTGAAAATTTTGATGAAACTTTGCATCATAATAAATTTTGTAGCCTGAAATAATAACATACTAAAATATTATAGGCCTAAGATGAGCGGATGAATTATAAAAAATCATCAAACTTTAGACTTAGAGTTTGGCAGCGCGTTTAGGGATTCTAATAAGAATCTATGCCGAAGCAAATGCACGTTCGAACTTGAAATGAAATGAAATACGTTCAACAAACTAATTTAATTTATACAATTACAGATGTTATGAGTATATTCAAAAGATAGCAACTGGAAATTGTATTGATTGATTTCAAAAATTTTATTTGCGAAATAAACAGTTAAACATTTTGCCTAAATAGCTGAATCTCATTTCTTATAGATTAATCTGATTATGCATACATATAGGGGAGTTAATACAACTTGCTTCATAATAACATATGCTACTTACAATAAAGTAACAATTTACGTTCCTTTTTTGCTTATAATCTACTTCCATTTTTGAAATGTTAGGAAAAAGCGACATCTATAAGTATTTCATATAGCGGCGTAGCATGCATTGGCGGAGCCCTGTATCAAAAAATTTTTGAGAGCCTTTACAAAGGGCTAAAATTTCTCGCAGAGTAAAATCAAATTGCATACAATTAGAAAAAACTTGATAGATATTATCATCTGCAATTAAATCGATTACAATTCAAATTCAATGTACACACATATTAAATCATTTTTAGTTGATGGTGGATATAATATTTAACTTCTAAGTAGATAATGAAGCGATACGAACAAGATTCTAATAGAAACTGACGCATCCCTACTACATTCTAACTGAATTCTTATAAGATTTCGACAGGATTCATAGTAGATTCATATCAGAGTTGTTTTAGGTTCTGATATATCTGTTTGAAAAAAGTCTTAACTACTAGTTTTCTATTATTTACTATTTGCAATTTGTAAGGGTTTAGAAACATGATTTATGAATTAAAACTAGTAGTATATGGCATATTTCCTTGAGGCAAATTGCTGGAATTTCCAGAATGAAATATTCGAGGAATATTAAATGTTTTCGAATAGATTATAATAAATACTGTAACTTTCATTAGTATTATAGAAAAAATATGAAAGCTTATGAATTTGACGGCGACGTTTATATATGTATTACAGAAAAGTAAATAAACAAAACATAATCATTCGTATTTAAGATGATGGACGTTGTCTAATATTTACAAGAATTGCATAAACTAAATTGAATTTTAACGAAGTTGAAATTAATTATACAAAGTATACCGTAATGTTTGGAACTTTAACTAAAACTTGAATAAAAATCCGAATTATTTTTGATATTTAAAAAAAAAGAAATGTATTAATTTTCTTTCCCGTAAAGCAATCGTTTTGTCAACATTTTTTAAATTATTTTTATCGGATGCTTAGTTCTCTCAAAAACTGTCATTTTTGCACATTTTGCTCCGTATCTACGAAACGGCTTTGCCAAAAACTAATCACCACTTCTCGCCACCATTAAGAATTGAATGTTTTTTTGATCATTCAAATCCGATGCTCCGATCTCTCAAAAACTCGATTTCTATTTTCTGCATTCTTTGCTCCATATCTCCGAAACGGCTGGATCTGCTATTGCCAAAAACTAATCAGCACATCTCTCTATCAATAGGAAACAAATGTTTTTTGAACCATTCAAATAGGTTGATCCGTGCGCCCGAAAACGTGGACGAAAAATTGTATCCATACATACACACACACATCCATTTTTTCTGAGGTATTGAGAAACCTTCAAAACGTGAAGAAATGTAAAAATTTTCAATTTCGATTTTTGAACGATTGCAATAACTTACCCTACGGGAAGTTAAAAATAGACTTTTATTTTATATCTTCAAAACGGCTAGACCTGCCTTTGCCAAAAACTAATCATAACGTCTCCTTATCAATACAAATCGAAGTATTTTAAAATTCAAATTGGTTGACTCGTGTTTCCGACATAGACAATAAACATTTTTATCCGCACACACACACACACATATACACACATACACATCCATTTTTCTATACATATTAAATTTATTGTAAATACTATTATAACTTATAAAATAAATATATACAGTTATCAATAAAGTGTTTTACAATCGGTCCTTCGAAAAGTAAAGGGAAATTCAATCAAAACAACATTCTAAAAAACAGTATGCTTAAATGTTTATAAACCTTTCAAACGTAAAGATATATAAAAATTTTCATTTCGATTTTTTTGGGATTACTATAACTTACTCTACGAGAACGGAGCGCGGGGGCCAAGAACCATTAATGTAACGACGCCCCTGTATATTTCATCAATATTATTTAGTTAATATTGCATTTAATAAATGTATACAAAAGAATAAAAATCTGAAAGTACCGTTGAAATTTATTATAGTATATAACTGTTACTAGTTTATTCCCGTGACCCCCGCCTAGACCTTCTCCAACCTTATCCCTCGAATCCGCTTTCCTCGGAGGGGCCGCGTTGATAAAGCGCCCCGCGAGATTTGAAACCTCTTGTTAATAAAGTTTGTTGCACGCGCACTACCTTTTCCTTCGTTACATCCGCGAGCTTTAAGCTCTTCGCATTAGTTACGCAAAGCTCGTTAATCGGTCGACGCTCGTGCCGCGATAATTCATGCTAGCCGTATATATCTTGATCTTCTTTCAAGGCAATATGTCATAATCTTTCAGTAGACACGCGAATTATTATTCTGGCAGCATGGACAGACTTCATTCGACATTTTAAGAAAGAGTGGAGGTTGAAATATTGACAATATTGGGGACTGTTGGGGTCTGGTTTCATTGTGACGAGATAGTAAAATTACAATGCTTAGAGATTTGAAATTGAACACCATTTTTTTTATTATTATTATATGGGGAATAAAGCAAGTTTTGTAATTGAGACAGAAACAAAATCACTTGTCATTTTTATATCATGAAATTTTATAATCAATAAATGGAATTTATATTTTTATATACATAATTATTTTCATAATTATTTTAATTACAATCTGTCACACTTAGAAAATTCAGTAATTGTTTTGGCTTTTTTATTATATTGATCTTGAATGGATGGCAACCAGTCCAGTTATGACTAATTAACTATATGACTAATTAATTATCTATACTCGAAGTATTTGCTGACATTTTTTATTATATATGCAACTATACCCACGAGAGGCGATTTTCACTTGAAATTATATTGTGATCTATAACCCCAAGTGAAAAATTGACATCAAAGCTGCCTGATGCAGGCTCTGGCGGTAATATTCATAATAAAAGCATTTTTAATTGTTAGTAGCTTTTTTTATTTTGACCTCCTTTATTTAGTTAATGTCACCTAATTCTAATTTTTAAGTATGAGTTATTTGTTTCGTAAAAAGTATTATTTTTATGTTAGATTCAATTTTTTTTTTTCATATGGCCTCTATAAAAGAAGGTAAATAGGACCAACTGAAGATTAACCCTAGCTAAGATGTGAATGATGATAAAAAAATATAAATTAAGTTAAAAATAAGCAATTTCACATAAGATAATTTGAATTAATGGTTATTTCAACTCTGCTGATGAATATTTCTTACGAAGTATCAGTCCAAGATTCTATATACTCTGATCTTTGTAAAAAATGTGTCCATGAAACTTGTATTTTGCTTTAAAATAATGTAGCTCTAGTATATTGTTAAATTCCTTTATTATTTAAAATAGGATTTTGGGTCTATTTGACCACTGTTTGTCTTTTTTCACTCGGCTTATGGAATAAAATGGAACAGAAGACAAATTAAGAAAAAATCTAATAAACTTATTCTTATAATTATTAATTAATTGTGAATTTTACAAAAATTAGTTCAATGGTTCTCTATTTAATGCGTGTCATGTATTATAAAATAGTTTATTTGGTTTAAAGAGTATAATTACTGAAATTCAAATTAGACCTTTTTGCCACGCCCAACCTTATAGTTTGACCTTCAAACAAGACAAAGTTGTTTACTACCTGGCTTTTGTTTTCAATGATAAAAAATGCATTACCAAAATTTATAAGCAGAACTTTGATAATTATAATACTGCATACACGTCAGCTCAAACACTCAAACAAATTTGAAATTTTGTTTTTTGATCATAAGTACATACATTGATTTTTACATGATCATATTATTAAGAGCTAATAACGCACTTGACAATAATAATCATAATCAGTAAATCACTTAACAATAATAATCATAAGCAGTAAATACAATTACCATTATTACTAAACTTATCAGGAATTATAAAATCTGTTTGTAATGGATTGTGCAAATAAAATGTTATTTTGTGACAAACAATTTTTTATTCTATTCGCAGTGCTTTATAACAACGAGTGCATATTTAATATTTTTTGTTTAATCACTCTACCGTGAACCTTAAATATTAAATTGCATAGTACCTATTTATTATTTATATATTTATTTGCAAATAACATCCTAGTTGATATATTTTCTATCCATTCTGTTGCTACTAAAATCGTGATTTATTCAACCTTATACAAATTTAAAGTAAATTTATGCAGTTTGTGCATAGCTGTAATAAATTTTGTATCGCTTTGCAAAATGTTTTGGTGGATTATAATATATTGAAAATTTTCGCGTAAACACTTTCATATATTTTTAGATACCGTATAACATGTGATCAAGCGCAAATAATTGAAATTATTATTTTTATAAAATCATAATTACAATGACAAACTCAAATAATGTTTTTATATAATACTGTAATTAATATCTAATTAGTAATTATATTACTGAAAAATCTAATTATTATAACTGATTTAGAAAAAATCTTAGTGGATTCTTCCAAGAATCTTATTAGGTTCTTACCAGGATACTTCCATTCTTTTGCTAAATCTTTAGCAAACTATTCAATGAATTTTGATTTTTTAATTTGCACAATCTATTCGAGAAATGACTTAATAAAATACTAATTTGAACTTAGAAAACATGTGACAAACAATAAAATGTCATAACCCTCTAAAATTATATTTGTACGTTCAGCATATCTTTTTTTCTCGAAATTAAACTTAGTTGAATCAAAGTTTACGGAATCAATTTGACTTTTGTTATTTACGAATAAAACAAAAATTGGTAAAATTTTATTTTTACTTAAGCACCTGGAGGGCTAGCGTAGCCCGAAAAAATGATAAAGATATATTTTTACATTTTTCTCGTTTTTTTCATTAAGTTTTCATAATTAATTTGCATTTTGCTAATTTTTATTAATTTTTTTTAACTTCCCATAGGTTAAGTTATAGTAATCGCAAAAAATTGAAAGAGAAATTTTTTGCATATCTTTACGTTTCAGAGATTTCTGAACATTTTGGCATGCCTCAGAAAAAAATGATGTATTTGTGTGTGTAAATGCGTGTGTGTGCGGATACAAATTTTCGCCGACGATTTCGGGAATACGGATCAACCAGTTTGAATAATTCAACAAACATTCGATTCGTAATGATAAGGAGACGTGCTGATTAGTTTTTGGCAAAGGCAGGTCTAGCTGTTCCAAAGATACGGGGCAAAAAGAGCCAAAAATGGTAATATAGTTTTTGAGAGAACGGACGATGTAATCTGAACAATCGAAAAACATTTTATTTTATTGACAAAATGAAGTATTGTTTACATTTTTGGGAAGGTATATCCAACGGTCTCAGAGATCTAAATCTATCAAAAAAGATCATTCGATATATGCACATCAAATTATCAGATATTTTATAGAGATTTTTTTAAAAAAGTCAAATTTCAAAAAATTGCAAAACTCTCAAAGTTTTCAAAAAGATTTAAAGCTTTTTTTAAAAAATTAAATTTTTGGTACGGGAAGTTCCAGCAATTTGCGTTAAGGGTAAGGCACGATGCCATACAGCACCAGTTTAAGCACGTTGGTGGTCTCCGTAGTCCTCTACGTCGGTACGACATCAAAGCATACATTTTCTATTTTTTTGGCGAAAAAGTCGCTTCCTCACGCAATACAACAATAACTCACAACAATATACAATTATTGACAATCAGCTAAGAGTTCTGAAACTATAATTAAAAATTTCCCGCGCTTCGTAATCTGCACATTTAATAGGTCAACGCGGTTTGCGTGTCAAATTTAAAATTACATAAAAAGTACCTCGAACTGTATAAATTCAACCAGTGCTATCGACATGCTGTGAAAATCTGCTTTAATTAGTTTAATGTCGTGAATTATGCGTTAACCCTTCGGCAATATTATTTCTATTAAAAGTTTCCTGAGAGCAGAACCCTTGATTTTAACGCGACATTAGCCCTTTGTAAAGAAACCAGTGAGAAGGAAAAATTCTTGGAGAAAAACAATTTTGATAAGTCAAGATTTTCGGGAAATAAAATTATTTTAATCAATTAGACTACGGATATAAGGCGTTTTGAAGTTGACTTCACTCAGAGATCTTCTTCGTTCTTTTTAATAATAATCAGGGAAATGGAAAAGTGTTAGAAAACTGTTAAACTGAAAATTAGTTAGAAAAATGAAAATTTTGTCTTTTGTTCTGGAAGAGATACATATAATTAATTTAAAAAATTAATTATAAGAAGATGTAGTATAAAAATGAGATTTTTAATGTAAACCAGTACCAAGAAAAGTAATAATTAATTTCCAAGATTAGCTAAGTGATAAACATAACATACAAAGATAAACATAATTTTTATTTAATAAATAAATTACATAGATATTATAATGTGACGTAATTATGACTATAATAATGCATACTTGCAAAATGCAAAAATTTAAGAGTTTTATTAATCACTTATATTTTTCTGTTTTCATATATATATATATATATACATATATATATATATATATATATATATATATATGCAAATGCAAAAATTTAAGAGTTTTATTAATCACTTACATTTTTCTGTTTTCATATATATATATATATATATATATATATATATATATATATATATTTAATTACTATATTTGTTACAGCTGCTAAATAATTAATATCTAGTAACAGTAATAAACAATTATATAAATTTAATGAAAAGAGCTCAAAATAAAGGATAGAATATTCAATATAATGATATCTGTAGTATGTTGATTTAATATAATAATTTTTAATACAATAAAATAATTGCTTGTTAAAAGATGTAGTATCTCCTATATATATCATATATATAATACGAATTTTGTTATTAATATATAAAAAGCTTTATTATTTAGTAGTCGTGAATTCTCAATTAAATTTCTTTATGATTGTTATCAATATTATCAAAAGTTTTATTATCATTATAATCATTAACAAAAGTTTCATTATCATCATAATCATTATTAGTATTATTGTTTTTCTTGTTTTTTTATTATCATTGTAGTTTTTGAAATTATTATTGTTATTACTGTTATTATTATTGCTATTATTCGAGTTATTATAATTATTATTATTTCTATTTTAGTTCATTGTATGTCTGTTAAACATTTTATTAGATAGGGTTTGTTTTATATCATTATAATGGACAATATATTGTATTTCTCACTTTGTAGTTGAATTTTGTTTCAAACAACATACGTCATATAATATTTTTACAGAAATAATTTTAGATACTAATCAGTTCCTCAAGAAACTAAACATTGCAACTTTATTTTCTAGTATTTACAAAATAATTATTTCCAAACTTTTAGAATAAATTATATGAAATCTATCAAATATTGGCGACAGATTATTACAAGTACCTATATTTTTCCAATGATCAAACATAATAAATAGATATTGAAATGAAACTAGGATTTCTGTCTGCCTTATTTCTGACATAGATGTAGATAAATATGCGGACTAAATTCTTCTGTCAATCTTACATTCAATTTCCTCCCAACTATCAGAAATGCAGGTGTGTATTCAGCGTAGTTTACAAAAAAATATATAATATTGTGAATATTTTAATATTTACATTATATATTATCCTATTTATATTAGTTGTTTCTTGGCGTAACGCTTAAACGCACAGCCTTGTGTGTCAGGGTTGTGCGTTTAAACTCCCGCTCTGGATAACTTGATATCATGCAGTGGTGATATCAATTTTTACTTGAAAATATAGATCAAAAATGTTTCCAATGGAAAACAGCCCATTTCGGGCGGTGTGAAATGGCAATGGTAAATTTCTCACACTATTCTTCCCTGAATCCAGTTGGAGTTTAACCTAGATCACAGAGCTGCCCAAGGACTACACTAACCCTATTATTTATATTATAGCGATGTTCATTAAATATCTTTTTGTATACAAATAAATAATAATCTTTAATTGTACTGGCCAAATTTATTCTCTTCACAAAATTTATTAAATAAATTTTAAATTTAACTCACTCAGTTTACATTCTCAGATTCTTTACTGGCTGTAAACTAATAGCTATTAGTTTACAGCCAGTAAAGAATCTGAGAATGTAAACTGAGCATACACGTGTATGCAAGCCGTTTCTAGAACTTTTTATATTATAAACAAAGAAACAATTTTATGTTTTAAATTAACATATAAATTCTACGGAACTTTGTAAACAGCAAACATTATTTAATAAAGGAATAAGCAATGATATTTTTTGGGTTGGTTTGAGAATTTTGAAATATAATTTTTTATTGATAATTTGGACATATTTATATCAGAAAAAATTAGATGAATCAGCAATTTTTCCCGCCAAATGTTTGTTTTGAGTAATTTATTCTTTTCAACTTCCAAGCTGATTGATCAGCCTTCGCTAAAAATTGATAGGTTAGGGTAGAGCGGGGCTAGTTGAGCATAGGAGCAAGTTGAGCAATCGAAATATCTCGAAAACTATTCACCGTCCGTTTAGGCTTTATATGGCGGAAAGATAGAGGTTTGGAAGAAATAAACATCCCGCGATCGCTAGTGGCCGCTGGACAAATGAGTGAGGCTCGCGGGCGTTTTGTTTATTTCAAGACCAAAAAGTAACTAGTTGGTTTGGTATTTAGCCTTGAGGCAAGTTACATGAACTTCCCGAAATGTGTAAATAATCGACTTAATCAAAAAAAAATGTGTAAATAATATACTTCATTAATCCTATTTTAAAAAAAAACGATAATAATTTTAGCAAACTTTGACGAATTTTTAAAATTAAACTACTTGTTGTAAGGCCGTAATATTACAGTAAGTTCTATAAGACCATGATGTATATCGCCAAAAAAAGTTTCATGAAAAACGGCTTAATTTTTTTTTTAACAGTTAATTACAAGAAAACGGCTCGGTAGATTTTCACCTAAAATTAATCAGCATCATTCCCAACTAATATCTTTCGAACAGTTTTTGATTTTTCAAAATCGGTTCGGTAGAATGAGCTTAAATGTCGACGAAAATTTAACACTTTTTTTCAACAGTTGATTACAAGAAAACGGCTCGGTAGATTTTCACCTAAAATTAATCAGCATCATTCCCAACTAATATCTTTCGAACAGTTTTTGATTTTTCAAAATCAGTTCGGTAGGATGAGCTTAAATGTCGACGAAAATTTAACACTTTTTTTCAACAGTTAATTACAAGAAAACGGCTCGATAGATTTTCACCTAAAATTAATCAGCATCATTCCCAACTAATATCTTTCGAACAGTTTTTGATTTTTCAAAATCAGTTCGGTAGGATGAGCTTAAATGTCGACGAAAATTTAACACTTTTTTTCAACAGTTAATTACAAGAAAACGGCTCGGTAGATTTTCACCTAAAATTAATCAGCATCATTCCCAACTAATATCTTTCGAACAGTTTTTGATTTTTTAAAATCGGTTCGGTAGGATGAGCTTAAATGTCGACGAAAATTTAACACTTTTTTTCAACAGTTAATTACAAGAAAACGGCTCGGTAGATTTTCACCTAAAATTAATCAGCATCATTCCCAACTAATATCTTTCGAACAGTTTTTGATTTTTTAAAATCGGTTCGGTAGGATGAGCTTAAATGTCGACGAAAATTTAACACTTTTTTTCAACAGTTAATTACAAGAAAACGGCTCGGTAGATTTTCACCCAAAATTAATCAGCATCATTCCCAACTAATATCTTTCGAACAGTTTTTGATATTTTAAAATCGGTTCGGTAGGATGAGCTTAAATGTCGACGAAAATTTAACACTTTTTTTCAACAGTTAATTACAAGAAAACGGCTCGGTAGATTTTCACCTAAAATTAATCAGCATCATTCCCAACTAATATCTTTCGAACAGTTTTTGATTTTTTAAAATCGGTTCGGTAGGATGAGCTTAAATGTCGACGAAAATTTAACACTTTTTTTCAACAGTTAATTACAAGAAAACGGCTCGGTAGATTTTCACCCAAAATTAATCAGCATCATTCCCAACTAATATCTTTCGAACAGTTTTTGATATTTTAAAATCGGTTCGGTAGGATGAGCTTAAATGTCGACGAAAATTTAACACTTTTTTTCAACAGTTAATTACAAGAAAACGGCTCGGTAGATTTTCACCTAAAATTAATCAGCATCATTCCCAACTAATATCTTTCGAACAGTTTTTGATTTTTCAAAATCGGTTCGGTAGGATGAGCTTAAATGTCGACGAAAATTTAACACTTTTTTTCAACAGTTAATTACAAGAAAACGGCTCGGTAGATTTTCACCTAAAATTAATCAGCATCATTCCCAACTAATATCTTTCGAACAGTTTTTGATTTTTTAAAATCGGTTCGGTAGGATGAGCTTAAATGTCGACGAAAATTTAACACTTTTTTTCAACAGTTAATTACAAGAAAACGGCTCGGTAGATTTTCACCTAAAATTAATCAGCATCATTCCCAACTAATATCTTTCGAACAGTTTTTGATTTTTCAAAATCGGTTCGTTAGGATGAGCTTAAATGTCGACGAAAATTTAACACTTTTTTTCAACAGTTAATTACAAGAAAACGGCTCGGTAGATTTTCACCTAAAATTAATCAGCATCATTCCCAACTAATATCTTTCGAACAGTTTTTGATTTTTTAAAATCGGTTCGGTAGGATGAGCTTAAATATGTACGAAAAGTTTTTTCGAATTACAAAGAAACGGCTTGTCAGATCGTTGCACAAAACTGACAAACGATAGTCCTCACCGAAATACATCAAATGGCTTTTAAATTTCTAAAATCGGTTCAGGCGTTTTTGAGAAAACGTCGATCAAAAGTCTAATTTTGACAAATGCCAAAAAGACCATACTGATTTTTGCAAACTTTGACGAATTTTTAAAGCTGAACCAGTTGTCGTAGGGCCGTAATATTTTAGTATGACCTAGAAAACTATGGTATCTTTCGTCAAAAAAATAATCATAAAAATCGTCAAAATTTTTTTTTTAAAAACTTTATTACAAGAAAACGGCCCGGCCGATCTCTACCAAAAACTAATCAGCACGATTCCCAACCAATATCTTTCGAACGGTTTTTGAATTTTCAAAATCGATTCAGAATTGCGGGCTAAAACGTAGACGAAAAATTTTTCACTTTTCTGCCATTTATAAAGAAACGGCTTGGCCGATCGTCGCACAAAACTGACAAACAATAGTTCTCGTCGAGATACATCGAATGGCTTTTAAATTTTTGAAATCGACCCAGCCGTTTTCGAGAAAACGTCGATTTACGGCAAAAAATCTGTTGGTGCACACGCACACACACACATACACACACACACACACACACACACACACACACACATACTTTTTCCAAATTTGGTCTCATTCGATTCAGAATGGCTTGAAACGTCGAGAAAACATAAAATTAGCGAATCGGATTTTTTGATGAAAACATAAACTTCTCCTTCGGGAAGTTAAAAATGTAATTCACCACGAGTTTTCGTCTGGTTTAGTCAAATGTTATTTATTTTTAATCAGGTAAATGTTATTCTTTCATATAATTATAGTACTTTTAAGATGCACAGAGATTCTGGATATAATTCTCACGGTTTTTTTATAAACTCACTTTTATTTTGAAATTCCGAGTTGGGGTTAGTTGAGCATAGTTGCTAAACTTGTACTGCCACTAAGGCAATTACCATTAACTTAAGATTTAAGCTAAGTCTATGAGTAATAATATAAAGAAATAATGATTTTAAACAAAAATACTGAATATAATGGTAAAATAATTCCTAAGATACGATATTGTTTTGTTGATTCTACTTTTCGTTAATTATTCAAAGTAAATTACTATAAGTTTTGTTTTCTATGCCAATAAAGACTATAAATATAGAACTGGCTATTAAAAACTTATTTTATTTCATCACTAATCGACATTGAACCTATGATTTCATTGTATTTTCTTAGTGCTCAACTTGCCCCACCTATGGGGTACATTGAGCATACTTGACTTTTTGCATTTAAACAGCTGTAGCTTTTAAATTTCACTTATTACCGAAATATAGTATTAACACTTTTGTTAAGCGATAAACAACAAATCCATTAAGCTGTATAGCAATTTATTAAGACTTTTCATTGAGGAGCTACATCCGTTTAAGTAAAAATTTGCTCAACTAGCCCCGCCCTACCCTAACTTCAATATTAATGTAATCAATTCAGTTTACTAATCACTGTCAGTGAAAAAGTTCAGTTGAAAATTCCAATTTGACATTTGTCAAAATTTGAATCCATGACCATTGGGTTGCATTTTAATAGTCATATATTCAAAAACATTCATGAAATAGACTGATGATAATTCATATAGAATAAAACCAAAATAATTTTATTTTTCCTATAATTCCAATAGATTTTCCCGACAAGTATTTTTTATTTTGTTTCACAATTCACAACTATCCTTAGTGGACATTTACAAATATTGTGGCGACATTTAGCAAATAAATGGCTATTGTCGCCTGAAAGACCATCTACACCTAGAACTCAACCACCACCTTCGAGGTCTATGTAATTTGTAATACTACATCTTGGGGTCTAGGACAGTTTTTTGAGATTCACTAGTAAGTGTTTTACAGTCCTCTCAAAAGGTCATATCTTATCGGATATGTGTTGGGCCTCAAAAAGACAGATCCAGCTTAAAGTCAGATCGATATTGAGTAGTTATAGCTATTCTCCCCATATATCCATTATAGAGTACATAAATAATTATGTACATTAGTAAAATAACATTACTGTATGTCAATACAGTCATGTCCATAAAAACTTGTAAATAGATTCAAGTTATTAAATAAATTTATTACAATTTGTAGTTCTGGCTTTTATTTGAATATATTCCTTAGCTACTAACCTTCATAAGTAATCGCAGGTGTTAGAGTCTTAGGAAAATCTCTTCGTATTGGGAAATGCAAGTAAAAGTTACCAGTAATATCTCTACTTGAATTAGAATTGAATTACAACTGAATAAGAGTGAAAATAAGTTCGTATATAAAACAGAACAAATAGATATGGAATTGAGAGGCCGTTTTTGCCGTAAAATAGGCCAATGTTATATAGGGCTATGCTACAATGCTCTTATAAAATGGTACTAAATACTGTCAAAATGCCACATGGTTACTGTAGAGTCAGGTGTTTTATATAGAATTAGCCTAGAAAACGAACAAATTTTAGATGCACAATGTTTCATAACAGCATCGTTGTGATATGGCATGATAACATATGAGTAAAGTTGCATTTTATGTATAAAACGTCTGATCCCATAGCAAATATATGGCATTTTATCAGTATTTATTAGCATTTTTTTCAAAAATTTGTTTTGTGTATCAAAAATAATTCAGATTTTATTTTTAGTTCTGGCTAAAGTTTTAAAGCTCACTTATATACTTTATATAATTTTCATAAATATTACAGTATTTACAATAATATTTTTGAAAACATTTAATATTACTCGAACATTTCGTTTCGGTACGGGAAGTACCAGCAATTTGCCTTAAGGCATGATGCCATACACAACTAGTTACCATATTGTATAAGTTTATTTTACAACAGAATCAGCCCTCGATTTTCTATACATAACAGAACGCTTGTGGTTTTGTTAACAGCCAAAAGAATTTGGGCTAATTGATTAGTATGGAACATCGGTCTTCCAATCTACACCAAGTTGATAACATTTAATTTAACCATTTTATTAAATCTTTGATAACGATTAAAGCTCTTTCTAGTTTCATAATTAAACCTCAAAAAGACTTTGATACCGTTATAAATTGAATCCTGAAGGAATTCCCATTTAGAATTACATCGCGAAATACGTCCGAGCGAATGTGCACTCCGTCGCTCTGCCGTGTAAACCGCGGAACCGCCGCGATAATATCTAATGCCTTGGATGTGTACCGATGTAATTTGTTGGATTTGGTATAAATTGCTAACCGGCACAAATACACCGATAAAAGATTCATCTATTATAGATAAACAGCTAGTAAATAGGATTAAGTCCAAGGCGTAAGTGGCGTTCTGCCCTAAGGCAAGTTGTAAGAACTGCTACATCTCTGGAAATAATGGAGTTGATCTAAAGAATTGATATTAATTTTTTATTTTGTTTGTTGTAAATTCTATAGCAAGACCCAGCGGTGGCGTATTCAGTTCGGACGTAGGCTAGCATAATTTAGTCCGAGTTCGCCTCGGCTAAGACTTACATTAGACAGCATTGATGTCAAATTTCTACTTGAGATTATAGATGTTAAGGGATCGTTTAAGTATTACGTAAGCAGATTTATTACAATTATTTACCTCCCATCCCACTTGTCAGAAAAAGTAAGCAAAGTTCTTAACCCCCTACACCCATGCTTACGTAAACACTTTGCAATTAATGTAAAAAAACAAAAATTTAACAAAAAATCACAAAATATCACGTGGGGAGGACGGGGTATACTAAAAACTAAATTATTACGTGTATTTATTATTTACCTGATTTTTTTTAAAAATCTTAATATTTTCAAAAGAAATCAAAAATTTTATTACACAATTTTTCATCGCAACTAAAAATACACGTGATTTTGCAGTAGGGTGGGTAATTTTGAATATCACAAAGGGAGAGGGCGTCCAAAAACTCTTAAAAAAGTGATCAAGTGATCATTGGATTCCCCATAAAAATTTTAGATTATATCTAAAAATTTCTGTATGTCCATGAAGTATAATGTAATATAAGTTTTGTAGATGTTTTTCTTATAGAATTACGTTCACTGCTATTAATTTGCTAACTATCTTAGTTAGATAAATCTAAAGACTAATTATTCTTTAGTTTTTTTTGTCGGTGTAAAAATATTAATTATTTATATTTTTGGATTGGGATGTTGTTCAACATTCATTTGACAATATTGTCAAGCCTCCTAAATCTTAATGATTTTCTTAGTTAATTGTAGGTAAATCTAGATCTTAAGTTTTATGAATTATTTCATGACATAACTCCTATAGCAATTTTCAAAGCTGTGACATATTTTTAGTTACTTGTTCATGTTTCCTAAAACTGATTAGAAGAATTTTTGATACCTTTCAGAAAAACTTTGTATTTTCTGGAATTTCCTAGAAAAACGTGAATGTTAAATTATGCTTTAAGTTGTTAATTACGAGAAAATGACTCAGCTAATTTTTACTTACGTGCAGTGACGAAAGTTAATAATGATCGATACTATGTCTTTAATAATAATACAAATTCTTAGTATTTATAAACATTGATCACGTAAAAACAACTTGGTTGATAAGCTAGAATTGAAACATAATTATATTTTTTTGTAATAATTATATATTTTTTATATTATATGTTAGTATTCAAATTCAATATTAGTAGATTTTTAAGTTATAAAATTATTAGTGTAATGTTATAAATTTACAGTACATAGCCGATTGGCGTGTATATAAATAAATAAATATATAATGAATTGATTTTAGATATTTTAAAATACCTACAGAATGGTTTAAAGCGATTTTTATCAAACTATTGCATTTTATAATTGATATCTTCTGAACGCTTTTTGATTTTCTAAAATCGAGTAACGATATTTGAACTAAGATAAGATCCATTAATCTATCTTACAATATGTTTCTTGATTAGATAATTTATTAACGATTTTAATTAGGTATTATCAAGAGGTCATTTCCTTTTTAGTCTTGGGTTTTGCAACATGTCCCTTACAGTTTGATTTGAGTGGAATAGAATATGATAATTAAAATAGAACATGTTAACATTTGTATGACAAATTTGCAATTGGTACCCAGCTCTCTTATTTCGAAGAAAACACATACTAAATACATTTTGTGCATTGAAAAGCGCATACATAAATCTCTCACTCAGAGCTACTGCCGATGAAGTTTTCTTGGAGAAGGAAATTTTAAACAGAACTTATCCAATATCCTCCGATGAACCGGATGCCTCGGTTTGAAAGTAAAGGCATATTTTCCTTAATTCTGCGGTATAAGTATGAAACACAATTTCTGTAAAAGACAGCGAAAATAAAATAGAAAATTTTCTGACACTTAGTGATTTATAAATGGTTTCAAATATATTATGCAATCTGAAAAACCAGTTAAAATTTAAAATTATACATTTATATTATATATATTTTATCATTTATTATATTTTTGCATCTTCTGTAATAATTTATAAAAATTGCTTACCTCTTGCAACTATTCTATGTATTAACTTATTAAATTTAATTCATTATTTTGAACTGGTAATACAGGATTTTAAATCTTATTTACGCCCCGCATCTTAATGTATTAATAATATTGAATTAATAATATTTAATATTATATTGATTTATCATTTCAATACTAAATTATTATACTTACAGAGCCTACATGGGATTGAGCTTTCCTCTGGCTCAGTTATAAGTATTTAGACCATAAATTCCCAAACTTGTTTGTGCCGTGGACCCCTTGCAATGTTTTTTATTTTGTTATGGACCCCCTATATTAAAGTGACCACACGTACCAGTTTCGCCGGAACAATCACGGATTTCCATCTGGTGAACAGGGTTTTTATACAATCAATTTTCGGCCCGGATTGTGCCGCGTTCTCAAAAAGTATAGGTTTAAATTGAATCTTTGCAATGCTTGATAGGTACTAAAATTACAACTACCCATCAAATATCTGGAAACGATATATTTCACAACGCTCAATAAATCCGTAGGATAACTAAGAAAAAACAATTTTTTGCCTTTCTTTTTTATGCAATATAGTTTCTTCGAAGACTCTATAAAAATTATAGCGAACTTCAAACTTTTCCAAACCATTTTTTTAGTACGATTTGTACTTTGCCACAAAATTCAGTTATCATCTCATTATTTGGTAAAAGTTTCTTCACAGCAAGCATTCTTTTGAGATCTGAGATCGGTATATGGTCGCTGGGAAACAGATCTAGAGAATATGGTAAAATGGAAAGCAATTCGGAGCCCAATTCATATTTTTCTATTTTTTAATTTTTGTGACCAAAATTTAAAGTTGGTCATTCAATAGTTTTCAAGATATGCGAGGTTGATGGGTGGCGCTCAATACTGGTATTGAAACAGATTGTACGTTTTTAAAAATGCATAATTCGATTTTGATGAAACATGACATACATTGTTACTACACTTTATTAAATATTTGACAAAAATTTGAAGTTGAGTCGTTCAATAGTTTTTAAGATATGCGAGGTCGATGGGTGGCTGGCTCCGCTCTCAATACTGGTATTGAAACGGATTGTACGTTTTTACAAATGCATAATTCGAATTTGATGAAACATGACATACATTGTTGCTACACTTTACCTAATATTTGACAAAAATTTAAAGTTGAATCGTTCAATAGTTTTTAAGATATGCGAGGTTAATGGGTGGCTGGCTCCGCGCACAATACTAGCATTTAAACACATCGTATGTTCTCAAAAATGCGATTTGAGATTTTGATGAAACTTGATACACATTGTTACTATACTTTGCCAAAATTTAAAGTTGGAACATTCAATATTTTCTGAGATACGCGAGGTTGATGGATGGCTGGCTCCGTGCTCAATACTAACATTTAAAGTTTAAATCATTTCTAAATATGCCGTGGAGCCCCATTTTCATTTCGTGGACTCCCAAAATTTGTTTTCCCTGCCGTGGACCCCTGGGGGTCCATGTGCACCGCTTTGGGAATCACTGATTTAGACTTTCAACCGCAAGTTTTTTTGCCTGATATCAAGCAATTGTGATATCCACTTTCACTTCTAATCATAGGTCTAAAATCTGATTCCAAGTGAAAATATTTTTTTGGGATTGGGCTGTATTAAAAATAGTCCATGTTAGACAACTTTGGATAATTAATATACATCAAATATAGATAGACCAATCATTGGATTGCTTTCTATAAAAGCAACGTTGCTGAGAAGAACTTTTGTTACAGAAGCAGGACTGTAATGTTCTGATTGCTATATATAAATCTTTTTCTCTTATAAACATTATAGGAAAAAATATTTTTTTCGATTATAGCAATTGTTTAATGTATTATAAAATAAAACGAATGCTGAGCATCCAACATCTCACAACCGTCGACTTCTTTTGTTTTTACTTTCTTGTCTTACATCACCTTATTAGGTAAAAGAGTAAGTTTTTCCTAAAATAAATTTATCAATGTCAACTCCATATAATAGCAGAGTAGAGATATTTAATTTGTCTTAGATTCGCAATTTATTGATACACCCTTATATGCAAATCATCTTGTACCACTAACTTTTCGTCTTCATATAAGATCTTCTCCAAGAGGCGAAGGCCGAAGGCATGTTACAAGATTAAAGTTCAAAACATTTGCATACTCCACTGCATCGACTCAATCGGAAATTAATTAAACCGCAGACAGGCAGAATGTTTTAATTAATTTTAACATCGTTGTATCTTACATGACCTATCTGGAAAATTATCAAGGGATTTATTTTCGACTATTGGAAATGGATAGATCATTAGAATAAACCTCGTTAATAAAGCATACAAGCATTTTTATACCAAGCAGTTACGGATTTTGTCTACCACTTCTACTATTACATTATGAATATGCAATACACTTTGGTAAATTAAATAATTGAATAAAATATTTTTAAATAATTTTTTTAAAACATTAGCATTTTTATATCTTTTATAAAATATTTATTACTACTATTATACTTAAAATGAAACTTCACTCATACGATATCAAGCCATATCTCAAAAATCAAATTATGATAACATCGTTTTTTGACATTTGTGCGTTTTCTAGGTTACATTTTTTATATTAAAAGCTCGACTGCACAGCAACCGCATACGATTTTGACAGCTTTTAGTACCGCTTTATATGAAAACTGGTATACGTATAATATAGCCTTATACATAATCAACCATAATTAGTTATATACAATTAATTATATATAGTAACATAATATAATGTATTATCATGCAATAAAATAACATGTAAATGTTATTTTGAAATGAAATTCTATGTTATTTATACATCTGTTATTTATACATAAGTATTCACACATATTCACACATGCACATATATGTAAACTCATTTCCAAGAAGAATGAATGGCACTTATTAACAGAAAAGTATAATTAACAGAGAAAATCATAGCGTTCTAGATCCTCCTCCCACGAAGTAAAGCTTAACCACCGTTATGACCGGGTTGGGAGACCTGAGAAAAGCGGAGTTCAGCCCGACATACATATCTAATCAATATCAAATATCTAAATCTGGCAAATACAAAAGTATTTCCTTCTCTATATGAAAAGTAGTGTGTGGTAGAGTTACTAGACTCATACACAATAGTAACACTACCAAATTCTAAATGACTAACTTGACTTGAAACCACAAGGTTTTTGGATCAATCCTTGGTTCGGATTGATAGGAGTCATACATGTTTTCATTCGAAAACAGCCTATTTGAGTACTGCAATGAAGATAAATAAATGGCAATAAAAAATGTCTTACTTGTTAATAATAATTGAATTCGGAGGGTGTCTTTTATTATTATGATGAATTTTTGGGTAGATAATTTTTTTTGGGTATAAATTATATTTATATTATTATTATATTTGCATCTTTTTTTCATTTTTCTATTTTGTATAATAATGATGATCCAGTTTCTATTGAAAAAATTAAATGGTTGTATTAATAGTTTATATGTTGGAGACGTGTCCTTTATTTCAGTTGCTGTCTGTAATATATGTCCTTTTATGTGTTATGTGTATATAAGATTGTTAATATTAAAATAAAGACCACAAATAAGTAAGTTTTGGTCTACAACAGATGTGTTTCGCATTTAGTGCGAAATCAAGTCGAGTCACGTAAAGTAGATAAGTTGTAGATAAAGTTCTGACAGTGGCGAGCGGCTTAAACAAGCCGCTGCACACACTAAATTCTATTAATCAGAGGGCTTTCCTTTCAGAACCGTTTCAGAAATTAGAACCAACAAACTAAATTACACAAAAATTTATGGTACGACATTACACAAACTGGAATTCTTTAATGAGTGACTTATAGTAATAGTTTTACTATTTATCTAAAGTTCTGATTTTAATACTTAATTTAATAACTAACCGAAGGAGAAGTTTACGATTTTGCCAGAAAATCCGATTTGATAATTTTATGTTTTCTCTACGTTACAAGACATTCTGTGACGATGGAACTCGAAAAGAAATCGCTTTGATTAGACGATCGTCCAAGCTATTAGAATTAATTTTTGGCAAAATTCGCCTGAGTCGTTTCTTCACAATTAAATTCAATTTTTTTACGTTTCTAATTGAATCAAAAGCTCACAAAGCTCATGATGTGAATGGACATATCTAAAATATTAGAGGCTTACAAAAAGTGGTTATAGATATTTATTGAAGTTTAGAGTAAAAGCTGCGCTTTTAAATTATACCAGAGCGTGCTTTTTCACTGTAATTATTATAAATATTAATTTTTATTAGGTTTCTTTGAATGATATCAATTGGAAATTTTATTAATTAATTTTTGGTTAAAGAGACAACTTTATTCTTAAAATAATCAGTAAGAAAATTTACATAAATAATTAAATCTTAATGTTTATTCATTGAGTCTATTTACAGTATTAGGAAGTTCATACAGTTTGCCACCTGCAACTAATTTATAATTTTTATTCAATACTTAAAATACTGTTTATAAAAAATCAAAACTTTATTTAATGAATTGCTAAATTTATTAAATATGCTCGAAATTAATTATTAACATATCGAATTATTTTTAACTTTCATATAAGCAAATTTTCTGTTTTGTGGACGTTTTAATTAATACTTATATAATTTATATGAGTATTAAAATTTTGTTTAGAGGATTTTAAAAGATGTAATAGGCTTCTGAAATATTCTATATTCTAAAATATTTTAATGTATACATGATAATAGCTTCAAGTTACAGGTTCCACAAAGATCCAAATTCTAATAGCAACTCAGAGATCGAAGACCCAACACATTCTAAATACGATTAGACTTCCTTATTACTATAAAATTTAAAATATTTTTTAGTTTAGATCAGACAATTTGAAGTTTTTTTCTTCTAAAATATATATTTCTTCTATCTGGTACATTTAATTCTGGTATATTTTAATTTAATACTCTAAATTGTGTAATGCAAAAAAATACAATTAGTAAGATCTCGAATTCATATAAGTGAAATTTTCGTGTTATGGACGTTGTAATTGATACTTACATAATTTATATAAGTATTAAAATTTTGATTAAAAGATCTTAAAGGTTATAATAAGCTTTCAAAATATTGTACGTACATGATAATAGCTTCAATTTTCATGCTCTAAAAAGATCCAAATTCTAATAAGAACTCAAAGATCGAAGACTCAAATGCAGTTACATTTTTTTTGACCAGGGAACTACATTCTGTATATATATATATATATATATATATATATATATATAAATGTATATCTTACTTAACTTCATATTATTCATATTATTTTTAAGTTTAATTAATTAAATAACTTGGATTATTTTAAACTTTTAGATTAGAAAATGTGAAGTCTAACATGTAATGTAAGACATTTACCCCTTCATCTATGAAACAAGTAAAGATTAAAATTAAAATAAACATTTTTTCTATTTAGTATATTTAAATTATGTAGTATACATTAAAATTATGTAGTATATATTTTTCAAAATTAAATTATGTTCAAACCGAAATGTTTAAGATTGTGCATCTTATTCACTTATTTTTTTAATTCTTCTATATATTGCTTATAAAATACAGAATTTTTAATAGAACTTTAAGCTATTCTATCTGACTGTATCAAAGTTACTTTACCTATAAAAAAATTATTTATGTATTATTAGCTGCATAAAATAAATCGTTAAACAATCTAAATCATTCTTGTTTTACGCTTCACAAATTTTACATTTATGTATTTTTGAGAAAATGATAAAAACTTGCAAATACAGTTATTTTTCTGCAGAAACTATTTTGGAAAAGTCGTCTGAAAATGCAGTGTTTTTAAATAGAAAATGCTTACCGGCTTTATCGAGAGCATGTGATCGAAAGCAATTTAAAGTTTCGAGCAACCGTGGTGGAATAAGTTTTTTTAAACTCTTTTCGAACTATTTGCAAAATCGTAAGAGGAGAGATTGAAGTTAAAATAGATATCAAAAATCTACAAAAAATTAAATCTTGTTTATAACAAAAAATAATAAAATTTATTTTATTAACTTCAATCTATTCTAGGCACACAATTGACATTTCATTACATGGAATTAGTTTATTACTGAATTGGAAATTATTTACCATCAACGTTTCTATGCAAATTAGGTGGAGATCTTGTAGCTTTGTTTTCTACTAAATATCCTCCTCGTTCGCTTTGAATATTATTTCAGCATTAAATAAGCATATAGATTTGTGAGCTAAAGTTATACATGGTTTTTGAGTACACATAAGAAGGATTTAGATAAGTTATTCATGTAGAAGATTACAAGAATGTTAAAACGACATGGTATATAAGTCGAATATTAAATATTTCTTACACGAACACGGATATAGAACCTCGCAATGCAATCTAAGCAAATAAATAAATAAATAGGAAAGAAATTAAATTATGGATATCCAACAGTTGGTTTTATGTGATAATTATTGCATATTTCAATTAAATTAGGTTCATAATGTTTCTCACTGAAGATGAGTCAAATCAAGACTTATAGTATATGCAAAAATCAAAATTATGGACAAAAATCTGTGCTTGATATATTCACCTCAAATTATCAAACTAGTCATAATTTTAACAAAACCTAGTATGTGTAATTAATCATATAGAGAAGCTGAGGTTTGTTGTATCAGATTTTTGTTAACTAAATGAATATATCTCGAGATCCACTGATTATATTTCTACAAAATAAAGATGAATAGATGCTATAACTATTTTTCTACCGAATCCATAAAAAATATTCAAAAATTTATTGTTAATTATTTCACTTTTTTATATATATATATATATATACATTATATATATATTATATATATATATATTATATATCTAAGATAGACAGAGGTCCCTGGTATAAGAGATTATAAAAACAGTTTTTCTATTTTAATTATTAATCATTTTTATAGAAAAAGTATGGTGTTACAACTTACCCCATGTTTGATGCAAGTTGTTACATCTATCGGAGCAAGTAGTAACAACTAAAAACAACAATAATACCTCTGATAAATTATTATTTGATCACTTTTAAGAAAATTGACATGATGCTAAGTAATTCTTTTGATAAATCAACTTGAACTAATTATTAATTAATGCAAATAATATACAGTGTCTCCTAAAGCTTTAATTGACACGTGCCCATATACTACAAACTACAAATTTCACCCAATTCAAATTAAATCTGTATATAGTTTCTGTATATTACAACATCAAGTTTTTGTTTCAACTAACCCCAGGTGTGATTTTATTACATTAATCAAAATAAATATTTAAACAATTTAGCAAACACAAAAACTGTCACATATTATCAAAAATTGATAAATTTTAAACAAACTTGGAATATATAAGATATAAAATTAGTCTACAATAATAAAGTAACCCAAGTACAATTTTATAATATTTCTCAAAAATGACGGACCAGCACAGTTCTGTTTAGTGCTTCGGCCTGTGGGACAGTATCTCTAACAATATTATGTAGGACAATATTAGTAATATTTTACATGTCCAACGGAGAATAAAATTATTTTAATACCTTGATTCAATTGAAAAAAAAAACTCTTGTTACTACTTACCCCTATTACAATGAACCACTATTGCCCCTATATTATTTTATAATTTTTTTATGTTTTATTTAAAATCCATTCATCTACACTAAAGTCCTATCTTGTCAATCAAAAATGGCTAAAGAGTTTGATACTATACTATTATTATTAATAGTAAATTATAAGCTTATAAAACAATACTGTTAATCTAAAATCTAGAACTAAAACATTAGGGGGCGTCTATTAATCACGTGATCGATTTTTTAAGGATTTTTGAACCCCTACTCTTCCTTGGTGATACATGGTGATATTAAAAATTACCCCCCCCCCCACCAAACATTACGTGTTTTTTAGTAACGAGAAAAAATTGTACAATTCATTTCTTTTGAAAATATTTGGATTTTTTTAAAAAAATACAGATAAAAATTAAATACACCTCCCTCCACCACGTAATATTGCGTGATTTCCCCCTCCTTCTAAAAACTTCTCGTGATTAATGGACGCCCCCTTATAAAATTACTTGATAATACAAGGAATGTAAAGTTTATACTAAAAATTGTTATACAATGCATTTAGTAACATTTTTTTTGTTCTCGATAAGTGTGATTTTTGTTTGTTTTTATTATTATTTTTATCTAATATTATAGTATATTATCATTAACTTTCCGTAGGGCAAGTTATAGTAATCGCAAAAAAATCGAAAATGAAAATTATTATATAACTTTACGTTTCAAAGGTTTCTGAACATTTTGGCATACCTTAGAAAAAATGGATGTATGTGTGTGTGTGTACGTGTGTGTGTGTGCTGATTAGTTTTTGGCGAAGGCAGGTCTAGCCGTTCCGAAGATACGAGGCAAAAGGTGCCGAAAACGGTAACTCAGTTTTTAAGAGAACAGAGCGTCCGATTTTAATAATTCAAAAAACATTTTACTTGTATTGACAAGATAAAGAATTGATCAAATTTTCATGAAGGCACGTCTAATATTACATTTTTGATCCAGAAATAATTTCTACTTAACTAAAACAACTGAATTAATTTAAATCCAACAAAAGAATTTGATTTGTGTCCATGATTCATGAATGTAAGAAAACGACAATGCATATAGCCAAGGCGGATCCATTACGATATTAATATCAGAACTTTGGCAGTTAGAGAACTAATAAAAAACTATTCCGGATTGTATTTAATTTATTGCCCAACTACAAACATTAAGTTGAAACTTGTTGATTTGTTGCGTTCTTTAAAGTCGACTGCCAATTTCTTCTGTTAAATAAAATTTAATAATTTTTTCAAATAATTCATTATATTTGTAAAGGGTAGGGAGGGGGACAAAGGTGCAATATCACACAAGCAACACATTACACAAACAACTATCTGACTATGTTCAGTGAAACATTTCACCTAATTCATCATCGCAGTGTTTTTTGCTGTTTTTGGAAAATTTATCATCTGGTCCTTTTAACCCAATAGACGTGGTAGTATGGGACAGCCAGGGGCCAACAGGTCCAATTTCTTATTTTTAATTTAAAAGGAATATTACAAAATATTAGCTTCATTATTCAACTTATGCAAAATATAAATTTCATAGGAACATATTTTACATAGAACACTGTATATGACCTTGATCTAGTATTTAGTTAAAAATATTCATGAGCAGAGTTGGCATACCTATTGATTTATTTTATATCTTGTAAAATTTCTTTTTTACATGAATCTAACTTAAATTTAATAAAACATCATATAAAACAAGTAAATAACGAATACTTTAAAATTAGGTTTAGGTCTCAAATACTAAACAACAGTGTTCACAACCAAATTCGTGTTAGTCTAAAAAACAAATTGAATTTTTTCCATGTTATTTTCATAAAAAAAGATGGAGTATGGACTATCTTAAAGTTAATATTGAGAGCTAAAATTTTCAGGAAAATTTGTTTTATCAATTTGGAAGCATTTAAGCCTCTGGAAACAAACATTTTCGAAAATATCCATATTAAGAACCGCCCTAATATATATATATATATATATATATATATATATATATATATATATCTTTTTCTAAATTACATATCTATTACCTCAATTCCTAGATAATGCTCTACTTCTTCGACCCGAGCCTTTTCAAGTCCTCTACCCTTAGGATTCAGTAAATATTCATAAAGGGCAAGTATAAAAGTGTTAATATCCATCTCAAACGCAAATATATACACGTTTTCCAAAAAGTCACTCAACAACTCTGCATATACTCTGCACATTCCTCCTCACCTCATATTAAATACAAACATATAATATTATGATTCGCAGAAAGTCTAAGGGTTTCCATTTGAAGTGGAAATTTCACATTTTGCATTAAGAGAAGTGATACTCTTTTGCTCTTTGAGAATGCTAATCTGTAATGCTTATAATATCGAGGTGGAGAAATGGATATAAAAAGAAATTGCTGAAAAATTATTTTTTTACGAGAAATGGTAACTTTAATGCATCATATCAAAGCTTTAAAAGTAAAGAATAAAGTGGGTAATATATTTATATTTAAAAAAAGCATTATTCTCTAAAGCGGCTTTGTTTTATTTCAAGTTACCAAATTTTTACAACAAACATACATAATTTTTATATGCAATGACTCAGTTCGTATTGAAGCGTCGAATACTTTAAATCAAGAATGAGCAAACTGCGGCCCATCAACTTCATTTTATTTATTTTATCAACTTTATTTCATCAATAAATGAATTAAATGTATTCTTTTCTTGTTGCATTAAATTTTGAAATATTAATTTTATTTTGTAATTTAGTATTTTTATGTTATAATGTTTATAAGTATATATCAAGCTTTGTGAATTATTAACAAGTGCGGCTCGCCATTATTTTTTATGTCTGTCTGTGAATTAAAAAGGTGACTTGTTCTTAGATTAAAACTATGCAGAGATAGCATTTTTTTCAAAATTCACTATTAGTTATTTTCATATTTTTTACCCTTTTTTATAATATAATCCTTTTTTTCTAAATATGTTTAAACGACATACATAGAAAGACCAGCATATAATATGAGTAGTAGTTACCATTTCTCATTTTTAACATTGACTTTATTTTACCTTTTTAAAATAGCTTGATCAAATTTGCCAGAGATTATCAGAGCCGATAAATTCATTTCTTAAAAATTATTCCATAAAAATCGTTTAAAAGTTATATTACTAAAAATAAATAAGAGGTACATATATACTTTGACTAGAAAACTTTCTGCGTAAGAATTCCTGAAGATACTAATTGCAAAAAAATGGGATCATGGTTGGATTTTTTTTATAGATTGCAATTTTGTGTTGGTTTTAATAATGATATTAAAGTTTGAATATAAAAATACAGAATGACATTAAAACTACTGTCGTTAAAAAGTTATTAAGAACTATATACTTTTCATATGCACAAGTTCGAGTTTTTATATTAAAATTATGTGAATGAACTATATTGTAATGTATTCATACGATGCAAAATTTTATTCAAAATATTTCATTACAATTGACAATCAAGAATAAATTGAGGTTATGTATACTACTGCATTTAACTGGCACAACAAAGTACTACCATCATATAGATTATTTGAAGTATTTTTTGTATGTATAGCTAATGAACTTGCTATAAGGCCTATAAACTAAAAATGAAGTTATATATAATAAAGTTAACAAACTAATTATAAACTACTGGTGCGTGGCATCGTGCCTTAAGTCAAATTGCTGGAACTTCCCGTACCATAAAGAAGTATTCGAGGAATAATAAATGATTTCAAATAATTAATTTTGAATACTGTAACTTTAATTATTCGTATTTGAATGATAAAATATTAGAGCTTATAAATACGGCGACTAATATATAAATATATAAGAGAGTTTTAGAATTGTTGCTAGAGTCAAAATTAAAATCCAAATAATTTTTGATATTTAAAAAAAAAGAAAAAATATATATTTTTTTGTATAATTTAGCTAAAAAAAATTTTGCCTTCCTCAAATAATCGTTTCTTCATAAGCGAAATGTTTTTTGAATCATCAGAGTTGGAATCTTTGATATCTCAAAAACTTCTATAAAAAGTAGGATATAAATAACGTGCAAATACATAGAGTATTTAAACTGATTCATTCGATATTTTTAGTTCTGATACTGCGTCCAATTTTCAGAATTGTTCTAAATATCTAGAGAAGTGCAAATTCATTGGTGGCAGGCTTGATAAAACGCTGCAGACCGATCAAGAAGGCCCCGTCTCAAAAAGCTGTTCAGAAATATTTGTTTCCGAAAGAATTGCTTTTCCTCTTACCACACTAGGTTTTCAGTCTGAGTATGTTAAACTTATTATAAATAATATCATCCCAAATCTCCACTTATCTCTTATCTATTGTGCCCACGAAAACCGCCTACAGACATTACTTCTGGGGGGATGCTTTAGAATTCTATGATTCCCATTCTTAATTATGTGTAATTTTTTGTGAGAAACGCAAGTCATAACGTGACTAGATATTGTAAGTAGTGAAATGCTATAGAAAAGTCAATATATTAGTATAAAAAAAAATATCATTTTTGACAACCAACATTTCCCTGTAAAACTTTGACTCAAACAAGAATTCTTTGCGGTAGTAATTTCAAAGATCAGGAAAAAATGCCATAATTTCCAATTTGCTTCATTGTCGTTGAATCAGAACCGTATTTCATGCAAACAATTCCACATTCATTTTTCTTCTCGTTACTGTTCGTTTGCGTCGCCACCAGCCCGAAAAGTCGTACATTTATTTGGCAACGCGACTTTTATTTTCGCACCATCCGTGCATATTGTCGCGCCGTACTTATTGTCTTCCGGCAGAATTCCAAATTTATAACAGATACGACACACGCACATATCCAAATGAAAAACTCACATATTTTCCGAAAATACTATCATACTAAAAAACGAACCTACATACAACCTCACATTAGGCTGGTATGTGACTTTGTGTCTCGAGCCAAATTGCTGGAACTTATAAGTAGATATTAAATAAAGAAAATTGACTAATGGTATTAGTACTAGATATATATATATATATATATATAAGGGTGGTCCTTTATATAGATGTTTTCAAAATTGCTTGGTTACGGGGGCTTAAATGCTTCCAAATTGATTTGAAAAAAATATCTGATATTTTTAGCTCTTAATATTAACGTTAGGATAGTCCGCATTCCAATCAAAGTTTCTTGGTTCTTCTTCAAGAATAAATACCTATTTTATAAAATATATTAAATATTTGATATATTTTTCTTTATTTATGATTCTAATAAGCAAATATAATGTTATACTCAAAATTGTGATTCACTTGTCGCTAAGTTATAAAATTTTACAAAACAAATGCAAGTTTACCCATGTTATTTTTATTAGTTGAAGTGCGGACTATCTCAAAGTTAATATTAAGGGCTAAAACTTTCAGAGCCCCTGGGAGCGAATAAATTCGAAAATATCCTTATTATTGACCACCCTAATATATATATATATATATATATATATATATATATATATATATATAATAACTGAACTTCCCGTAGTGTAAGTAAACAGGTGGACAGGTGGACAGGTAGACAAACAGGTAGGAAAATAACATACTTACTCCCATAGAGTAAGCACACAGACTGGAAGAATGGTAAAAAAGTAGACAAGTAGATACGTGGACTGCTAAATAGGTAAACTGATTGGTAAACAGGTAGACAGATAGGCAGGTACAAGAGTAGATAAGTTGAAACATATACATGTTGACAATTATAGGAAGGTAGTCACTTAAAAGATAGACACTTGGTAAGCAAACCAGTAGACAAGTAGAGCAGGTGGACTGCTAAATAGGTATACAGACTTGTAAACAGGTGGACAGGTAGTCAGGTACAAAAGTAAATCAGTTGGAACTTATACATGTAGACAGTTATAGGCAGGTAATCACCTAAACAGGCAGGTAATTAGCAGATAAACGTAAAGTATACTATTTGGCAAGTAGATAATCGCTTATTTACACATATAGGAAAGTCATTCCATTAAGACAAAATACCACTTACACTTAGCTTATAATTATATTTTGAACATTATTGAGCAGTTGCACTTAGTGTATTATTCATTGATGATTGTTGCAGAAAGTGGTTGAGCAATCATCACAGGTGAAGAAATCACCTGGTAAAATAAATTTTCAAAAAAATGTAATTTGCAAAACACTTAGTTTTCTGCCAATTCAACACACACCTCGTGCTAACCATACGAACCATCCCTCACAATTTCCCTTCAATAATAAATCCAATTCATTTCCATTGACAATTATTGACATGAATGTAATTCATGTGTATTTAGCACCTGTGCCAGTTCAATGCAGACAGTTCTGAAAGATTTATTCGCAATTTAGCAATCGAATTGTATCGTTAAGATGATCTGTCGTCATATATCAATCCGAATCCGAATTCGAATTCGAAACAGACGAACCTGATATCTGGTTAGTTCAATTACTCAGTCGGCGATCGCGTGTACGCCATTACTTTGTAAATAATAGATTGCTGGATAAATGGAGAAATTCTTGTGTAAATGCTTATTGATCAATTGATATTATTCGCGTTTAATTTACTTAGTTATTTGCAATTTGAAATTCAGAGGTAGATATTGATTTATATGGTAGGTACTTCTGCTTCACGAGTATTAGCAGCACATCAAAAATTCAAACAAAATAATATAAATACTTAAAATTGATCACCATATCTTATATATTATCATAATAAAAATTCAAGCAATTTTTTTATTCACTACTACATTTACAACTGACTAGTTAAGGACATTTAGCATATTTGTTGATTTACAATTGTAAGCCGTAATAGGGATTGCATATAATTATTAACCCAATAGTTGTTTTTCCATTTGTTATAAATAATAGTAACATATTTTAATGATAATAACATAAACTTAAATATTTTCTCATAAATAATAACTTGATTTGTGTTCAAAAATTGAGTTTATTTCGATGATTTTTTTTTTAAAACTGTAAAATATCTTTTGACATCCGCCAATAACCACTTTAAATTATTAACTTCCCAAAGGAGAAATTTCTGTTTTTTTTTCAATAAATCCGTTTAACATGTTCTAAGTCATTTTGGATTAAAATTGAGAAATGTAGATATATTTTTGTATATGTGTGTGCATGTGAGCCAAAATTTGATTTTTTTTCGATGATTTCTAAATAAAACTGCAAAATGATATGTTAAGGCACCTGCCATTAACCACTTTTAATTATTAACTTCCCAAAGCAAAAATTTCTGTTTTTGTCAATGAAAGCGTTTATGACGTTCCAAATCATTCTGAATTGTGTGAGACCAAAATTGGAAAATGTAGAAAGCTTTTTATATGTGTGCGAGCCAAAATTTGACCATTTTCCGACTTTTTTTAAAAGAAACTGCAAAATGATATTTTAAGACATCTGACAATAACCACTTAAATTTATTAACTTCCCAAAGGAGTAAATTCCGTTTTTGTCAATAAATCCGTTCATGGTGTTTCTGGACCAATTAATATATGTTTTTGTATATGTGTGCTTGTTAGCCATAATTTGATCTTTCTTTGGCGATTTCTAAAAAACCTGCAATTTAATATTAAGACATCTGCCAATAACCACTTTTGATTATTAACTTTTCAAAGGAGAAATTTTTGTTTTTGCAAATTATTCCGTTTATGTTTCCAAGAAAAATTTCGAAGTTTTAAGTGATTCTGAATCGTTTGATATCAAAATTAAAAAAATAGGTATGTGGTAAAAGTAGGTAATTTGACCTTTCTTCGCCATTTTCACAGAAACTGCTGCCCAGAATTTCAATAATTTTAGAGTAATTTGATGAAAATCAACAAGGACTTAATTTTTGAGACGATCGACCAAGACGCTTTTTTCACAAATGGTAAAAAAGTGCAATTTTTTTCGTTTATGTTGTACTCAAAAATCCTAAACCAATTTTGAAAATTTAAAGATTGTTCGGAAGATATCAGTTGAGAAGCATGCTGATTCGTTTTTGGTAAAGATCTGTCTAGCCATTTCTTGTCTCAAATTTTTTGAACTGATTGGCTGAGTGATAAATTTTAGTTAATTAAATATTTTTAATGCTATGTGAATAAAAATATAAATTAATAATTATAAAATTAATTTACTAAAAATTTGAATCAAATAATATACCAAATGTTGCCTCGAAGAGTAACGGTTTTTATAGGAAACTAATTAGTCAAGTAATTAAAATATTCTCTATTCATAAATAATGATCAAATCTGCAAAAATATATATGGTTTATCAATAACACAAATTACAATATTATTAACAATAATATAAAATGAACATCTATAAAAACCTACAAATCGAGTTGTATATTTTCTCTGTCTATTTCCAATTGAGTGATTTATTTTTTTCTGAGTATCTATTATAAAGTATTCATTTCCTATATCTATATAGGAAAGCATAAGTTCTCCAAAAAGCTCTATATTATCACGACTAGCTTAAATAAGCATTTATCATGATGATCGTATTGTGCAACCATGAGAGAAGAAAATTGAGATTTATTTCTGTCTAATAGAAAAACATCGTTCTTTAAGGGAAAAAAATATCGTAGGTTGAGGTGTATACTCAAAATTATATGGTATCAATTTGTGATTGAGAAAATAAATACATACAGGTGTATATACAAACGGAGGAATAATTATAAAATATAAACTAGTGGTGTTTGGCATCGTGTCTTAAGGCAAATTGCTGGAACTTTCCGTACCGACTTTTTTTTTTAAAGATTAACATTTTTGAAAAAAATTTAGTCTGAAAAAATTAGATTTTTGAGAAACTATAAATTTGTGACAAAACTTACTTTTTTTTGAAGAAATAGACTTTTTAAAGAAAAATATATTTTGAAATATTTTGGAAATTCTGAACTTTTCTTCAAAGCAATCGTACTACTTTAACTGCATAGAGACGAAATATCGAATCGTTTCATGAAAATTTGATCAGTTCTTCATCTTGTTAATACAAGTAAAATGTTTTTTGAATTATTCAAATCGGACGCTCCGTTCTCTTAAAAACTGAACTACAAATTTTCGTCGACGATTTCGGGAACACAACCGATTTCAATAATTCAAAAAACATTCGATTTGTATTTTACTTGTATTGACAAGATTAAAAACTGATTACATTATTGTAGAGGCAGGTCCAGCGGTTAAGGACTCTCAATAAAAATATGTTAAAAAAATGTCATTTGGCGGTCAAAAATGTTTATTGGACATATGCATATCAAGTTATTAGATATTTTATAGAGATTTTAATAATGTGTACACATTTTGTGTAATTTTTTTTTGGGTTCTGTACCAAGATTTTTAATTATGGTGCGGAAAGTTCCAGCATTTTGCCTTAAAGATGTCATGTGCCCCACTAGTTTAAATTTGGAAATATATTATTTCTGAATCAACAAATATTTAAATCCAATAATATACCAAATCTCGCTTCAATTAGTTGAATTTTACTTAAGAAAATTATTAGTCAAGAATAATCTAATCAATTAATTTTTAATTTACATTTAAATTGATCACTTTTAAGTGAAGACTGAATCTTCTATCAGAAAGCTAACTAAGTCTTCAGATCAGTTAAATTAATTTCAACGTGCATTCATAATTTCAGAGGAATAATATACAAAACTTGAACCTCGAAGAAACGAATTGCATTTTCACCACCGTAAAAATTATTTGATTATTTTTTGTTCATATGCATCCGAGCTCAAACGGCTTTTGCGGAGTTGTAAAATTGTCGCATTTCGAATTCTCTGACAAAACATGTTGCTCAAAAATAAATCTGCACTATAGAAAAATATTTCTGCAGCTGACGTGCAAATGTAAAACAAATCTGATGGAATGAACGCCTCTTCAAAAATGAAAGAAATAGAAGAAAATCTGAACATTTTGTCTTTTCTTATATAAAGGAGGAGTATATTCGTCAATCACAGTTAATTGGTTAATAGCAGAATGATCAGTCCCAATTAATTTTTCATTTACCAAACTTTTACCTACTCAAATGTATCTCTACTATAGTAGATGTTTGTATAGGATCATCTATTTCCCAAAACTAGGTATCCCATGTCACTGACCGTTTAACCGACGTCAGTGTTGTTTAACCAACACATTTTGTGCAGTCAGCAAATGATATATATTTCTAAATGCACCAAATATCTCTTTATTTAGTGGTAGGCCCAGGTCGAGTTGACACCCTTGGGGCTTGTAACTCAAGAATTCAGGGCTGCTCTCCAAAGGGTGATCTTATCGGTACTGAGGGACAACTGTAGTAAAATGATATAAAGATATTCGGAGAAACCATCAGGAAGATGAATTATTTGAGATATATTTTAAATTTGAATATAAAAATATCGATGGATATGAACAAGGATTTTGTTGGAAAATATGCATAAGCAAATACAACGATTGATACTTTCTTTGTGATGAACAAAATTATGAAAATGTAGCACTACAACTATTTGCTCCATTGCATACAATATAAAATATTTTATAAATAGCCCTACATAATCAGATAAATTATAAATATTTACTTTAAGGCAAATTAGTAAGAAAAAAAGGGGTTTTGGTGAAGGGATAAAAAACATAAATGTGAAGAATGATTTAGAAATAATAGATACATTATAAAAAAATTAGATATAGTTGCAAATATGTGCAGTTGTGCTGGAAAGTGGGAGGATAAAAAAAATTGCAGAAGGCTATGGAAGTCTTAAAGATACTTACAAGAGATTACAAGTATTTTATAGAGGGTCCTGAAAGTTTTTCAAAATGTTTGTTTGAAGAAGACTACAAGAGTTTGCAGAAGATTGCATAATGATACCTGCGTTTACAAAAGATTAATAGAGGTTAGATAAGGTTGCAGGAGGAATTAGGCCAAAGTTCCATTGATATATATTTCTGCAGCTTTGGTCGAGGTTCCAAACGTTTGGTGAAAATTTCAATATGGTTCCGAGACTTCTTTTATAGAGGTTCCTAGAAGTAGCTAAAAGAACCCAGGATGTTTTTGCAGCTTTGGTAGAGGTTTCAAACGTCTGGTAAAAAAAATTCAAGATGTTTTCGAGACTTATTTTATAGAAGCTCCTACAAGTAACTAGAACATAAAATTACTGGATGTTTTTACACAAAACTGCAAAATTTCCAGAAGATGCATATGTTTGCAAAAGTTTAAAAAAGGTTAGATGAAGTTGCAGGAATTATCAGGATGTGGTTAGATCTTTAGTTGAGATTCCAAACGTTTGGTAAAAATTTCAAGATGGTTCCAGAAGTTTTTTTATAGAGATTCTTAGAAGTTTCTAGAAGTAACATAAAAATACTGGATGTTTTCAGGAGATTGTATAATGATGAATATGTTAACAAAAGATTAATAGAGGTTATCTAAAGTTGCTGGAGGTATTAGACGAGTCCAAGATGTTGTTGGAGTTTTGGTTGAGGTTCCAAACGATTGGTAAAAATATCAAGATGGTTTCGGAGGTTCTTTTATAGAGGTTCCTGGAAGTTGTTAGAAGTAACATAAAAATGCTCGATATTCTGACACTAAACTGCAAGAGTTTCCATGAGATTGCATAATAATGCATACGTTCAAGAAAAATAAGAAAAGGTTAGATGCAGTTGCAGGTTTGGTGAAAATTTGAGGATGATTCCAAAGGTTTTTTTATAGAAGTTCCTAGAAGTTGCTAGAAGTGACATAAAAATACTGGATGTTTTTGCACAAAACTGTAAGAGTTTTCAGGTGATTGCATATGTTGCATACGTTCGCAAACGATTAAAAAAGATACAAAAAGATTTCATAAAGTTGCAGAAGGTATCAGGTGAATCCAGGATATTCTTAGAGCTTTGGTTCAGGTTCGAAACATTTGTGCAATCATCTGCAAGAGTTTCCAGAAGATTGCATAATGTTGCATACGTTTACAAAAGATTAAAAAAGATTAGATAAATTTTCATGAGGTATCAGGCGAATCCAGGATGTTGTTGGAGCTTTTGTTGAGGTTCCAAAAGCTTGGTGAAAATTTGAAGATGGTTCCAGAAAGTTTTTTATAAGTTTTTTATAAAGGTTTCTGAAGATTGTTAGAAGTAACATAAAGATACTGGGAGTGTTTACACAAAACTGCAAGAGTTTTAAGAATTTGCAGGAGGTATCAGGAAAATCATGGATATTGTTGGAGCTTTGGTTAGGGTTCCAAACGTTTGGTGAAAATTTCAAGAGGGTTTCAGAGATTGCTCGTGGTTTTAGGATGTTACAAAATATTTAGAAGCGTTACTATTAAAATTTGCAGAAAATCACAGTGAGGTCTAGAATTCCGCTTATTACTACAAGTATTAATAGAAAGATGAAAAATCGATGGAACCACAAAAATTGTATATAGGTCTTATAGCAGTGTGAATTAGAAGTAGAAGGATATGATTATGTGGTGAATATATGGTAGAAAATGATATTGCCTTACCTGTGAATAGTATAGGAGAAGATTTGAGATTGTGAGGAGAGATGAAATAATAAGGAATATTGATTGGAAATTATGGGAGACGAGATAGTGGAAACATATATGTTTTTCCAGATAAAATCAAGTATAGTATTTGTAGGCAAACTGTTTTTGAAGATTTGAGAAAAATTAAAAGTATGGTTTTCAAAAATTAGTATCTATATATATAATTTTACATTAGTATATGTGTGTACATTAGTTTATAAAATTTTCAGGTTTGTTTTATCTCAAAATACTTTATTTTTGTGTATGAGAGAATGAAATGTTTGCACGAAGTGAGGCTCATGTCCGTGACTTTATTACAATACGTGCTCGGAATAAAATAAATACTGAAAACTAGCATTGTAACTCTATTCTTAGAGAAGTATCTTTTTAAAAATATTTTGACTGTTCTAGATTTAGCAGAATATATAGACAAATATTCAAACGCGTAGTGGTGATATTCCATTATTTTTTACATGTATTGTTTACTTGTAGTTAAAATGCAAATTAGTATTGCCTTGAAATCTAAATTTTCATTTTAGACTAAATACTAAATAATTTCTTTACTTTTTTCACATTGATGTTTTAGTATTTTTTATGCTACCAGATTTTTTAAAAATATTATAGAGATTTTTTGAGAGTTCACATAGTATAAGTAAAATAGCTTCTAACAAAACTATGATTAAATTCAATATAATAACTAGTGGGGCGCATGGCATCGTACCTTAAGGCAAATTGCTGGCAATTCCCGTACCAAATATTATTTTATTTTAGAAAGATTATCATTTTTGAAAAAAAAAAAATACTTTGAAAAATTACATTTTTGAGAAACTATAAACTTTTGCCATTTTTTTTTTTTTTTTGAAAAAAAAACTTTTTGAAGAAAAATTTATTTTGAAATATTTTGGAAATTCTGAACTTTTTTTCAAAGCGATCGTACTGCTTTAACTGCATAGAGACGAAATATCGAAGCGCGTGAGCGACGCGCCGGCGTCTAACGGATAAACACTGGTACGGAACCCATAGGAATGTGAACAAAATTGATACTTATTGTTAAAATCTTTATAAAATATCTGATAATTTGATGTGCATATGTCTAATGGTCATTTTTGACCGCCAGATTGCATTTTTTTTTACTTTTTTTACTAGATCTCCGAAACAGCTAGACCTGCCTTTATGAAAATTTTAACAGTTCTTCATCTTGTTAATACAAGTTAAATGTTTTTTGAATTATTCAAATCAGACACTCCGTTCTCTTAAAAACTGAGTTACCGTTTTTGGCACTTTTGCCCCATATCTTCGGAACATTTTGTTACCGTTTTTGGCATTCCTTATCAATACAAATTGAATGTATTTTGAATTATTCAAATCGCTTAATCCGTGTTCCCGAAATCGTCGACGAAAATTTGTATCCAAACACACACACACAAACACATACACACACAAGCATACATCCATTTTTTCTAAGGTATGCCAAAATATTCAGAAACCTCTGAAACGTAAAGATATATAAAAATTTTCATTTTCGATTTTTTTGCGATTACTATAACTGACCCTACGGAAAGTTAAAAATATACGCAGTTTGAAAAATTATTTTAACAATTTGATGATTTGATTGAGCTGATTTTATGATTTGATAATTTGATTTCACCAAGATAAAATTCTGTATATAATATATGGTTTAGGTATAACACACTGTTATCTCTGCACTCATCTATCTATCATTTGTTTCAAATTGATGAATTGGAAATTTCATGCTAGTTTAATTTGCATGATGCATATCCGAATGAACGGATGTCGGTCATACGCACTGCCACGAGATTGGATCGTTTGCGATGATAACGTTCAAAATCATAGATTATTCAACAATAAAGAGAATATGAAATGCGTGAATGGAATATTCTGTAGGCGATGCATAAATTCAAGAGCATCCGATATATATTTACACATATTATTGATGATGGCACAACGACCAACTGAATGGACAATGCCAGGTGATGTCAAACTGGACACGGAGAGAAATAGGAGTATTTTGAATACTTTGCAGTTCAACTTGTTGACGCTGTAAGAAGCAGATCTATTTGTTATTTTGAAGTGCTTATTTTACAATGCAGTACCATAAAACCTTTATCAGAAAAAGCATAAATATTCTTTATTAGATTAATTTCTAATACACGGTACGTTCTACATTTAAAGCATTCTTAGTAGAGATTGACTTATTGCAAAGTTTTACATTTTAGGTATACTTAGCATATGAAACAATCCTAAATCTAACTAGTTTTTCTTTGAGGCATGTTACATGAACTCCCGATATGTGTAAATAATCGACTTAATCAATGATAAATAAATGAATTTATGAGGAATTAGAAGTATTCCCAGTGGATTTTTTACACATAATTCAAAATGAATGAACACGCTAATTAGGAGTATTTTCTAAAAGCAAATTTTCAAGAATCAACCATTTTTATAATTGAACCAGTTTCCGTAGGACTTTAATGGTTTAGTATGTTCATTAAGACCAAGTACTCTATCGTTATACTAAGTAAATCGTCTAATTTTAATTTTAACAAACACAAAAAAAACTACTCATTTTCTCAAACTTTGATGAATTTTTCAAATTAAACTACTTGTCGTAAGGCCGTAATATTTCAGTAAGTTCTATAAGACCATGATATATATCGCCAATAAAAGTTCCATAAAAATCGGTTTAAATTATAATTTTTTTGTTCTACAGTTAATTACAAGAAAACAGCTCACTATTATTCCCAACTAATATCTTTAGAACAGTTTTTGATATTTTTAAATCGATTCGGTAGAATGAGCTTAAATGTGGAAGAAAAGTTTAACACTTTTTTTCAAATTACAAAGAAACGGCTCGGCAGATCGTCTCACAAAACTAACAAACTATAGTGCTCATTGAGATACATCGGATGGCTTTTAAATTTCTGAAATCGATTCAGGCGTTTTTGAGCAAACGTCGATGAAAGGTCTAATTTTGACAAATGCCAAAAAAACTATACCAATTTTTGCAAACTTTGACAAATTTTTAAAGCTAAACGAGTTGTCGTAGGGCGGTAATATTTTAGTATGATCTAGAAGACATGGTATATACTGTAAACAAAAATCATAAAAATCGTCGAATATTTTTTTTAAACTTTATTACAAGAAAACGGCTCGACCGATCTTTACTAAAACTAATCAGCACGATTCCAACCAATATCGATCGAACAGTTTTTGCATTTTCAAAATCGATTCAGAATTGCGCGCTAAAAGGTGAACGAAAATTTTTTCACTTTTCTGCTATTTACAAAGAATGACTTGGCTGTTCTTAGCGCAAAATTGATAAACGCTAATCCTCATCGAGATACATTGAATGGCTTTTAAATTTTTGAAATCGGTGCAGCCGTTTTCGAGAAAACGTCGATTTACGGCAAAAAATCTTTTCGCATACACACACACGCACAAACACACACACATACTTTTTCCAAATTTGGTCTCATTCGATTCGGAATAGCTTGAAACGTCGAGAAAACATAAAATTAGCAAGTTGGATTTTTTGACGAAAACATAAACTTCTCCTTCGGGAAGTTAAAAAGTCTCAGAGTGCAATTTTTGATTAGTTATTACTTTTCATAGTTTTTTAATATAAAAAGTCGTGAATGTCGTAAGAAAAGTACGGACAAAATGACATTGTATTTTGTTTTTTTAATGATGCCTTGCTCAGAACAGAAAAAGAGAGTCTTGCAACAAATGCAAGTCTAATTTTTGCCAGTAGACTTTTGGTCTGCTATTAGCAATTATTTCTTGAATGCTTGGAGTAGAAGTTAAAAGCCAAACATCTTTCACAGGTTTTAATTTGTTTGCTGTCCTTGCAATTCTTGAAAAATAGTAATGACGTCATTTTGTTCATTGCATAAGTATGCCGTTTTGTCTAAAATTGAACAAAAGTGAGTAATTAATCGAAACTTATCTGAACACCAGATTATTGCAACAAAATTGTTCCAAGTCCACTAATATTATACTGGCATTAGGTAATTGATCTTAATTGCAGTAATTACGAATAACAATGAATAAGTCCAAAAAAAAACTGGAAAAAACTACCTACATTCATATATTACGCATTCATATATTTATCTTTAAAATTTTAACCATCCCCGTTGTCCCAGTCGTTACATGAGGATGACCCGTCCGCGCGTACATTTCCGAGGCTTACGTATTGACATGTCAGCCGACAATTGATGGGTTCTGCGTGGCCGGAGCATGGAAATGGCCGATGACATAAATTGGCGCTAATTTGCGCGTTTCGAACTAAGTCTCTCCCACATCAGATATAACATCATAGTCACCGACAATTATTTCACGATTTCACTATACCTTCACTATGTGGACAATGTAACACCGCCTGCGAAATGTGGTTAAATGTGTCAAACGTGTCATTAGCTGGTGTTAATAAATATATAAATGTTTGATTTTAGATTATTCTATATGCCACGACCATATTATAACGACAAATGATTATGAGATCAGATGCAGGTGGTATTTTGCCATAAGGCGATAGTTCCCAAACTGTGGGGGAGCCTTCATGGAAAGCGCTAGGCTGTTACTATTTGAAGGTTTCTGAACATTTTGACATACCTTAGAAACCAATGGATGTATGTTTGTGTGTTTTGTGTATTCGCAGTTTTTCGTCCACGTTTTCGGGCGCACGAATCAACCTATTTGAATGGTTCGATTCCTATTTATAGACAGATGTGCTGATTAGTTTTTGGCAAAGGCAAGAGCAGCCATTTTGGAGATACAGGAATAAATGTGCACAAAATAGCAGTTTTTGAGGAAGCTAAGCATTTGATTTGATTGATTCAAAAAGCTTTCTGCTTGTGTTGACGAAACAATTTCTTTACAATTTTTTTTATTTTAGAATTAAATTTTTTTTCAAAGATTTTTTTTAATCGATTGGGTTTTATTTTTAATTCTGCCTCAAAATCGCCACTAGTTAACTTCTCGTGGGGTAAGTTATAGTAATGAGCCAAAAACCGAAAATGAAAATTTTTGCGTATGTTCACGTTTCAGATGTTTCTGAACAATTTGGCATACCTCAGAAAAAATGGATGTGTTTGTGTATGTCTGTGTATGTATGTTTGTACGTGTGGAGACAATTTTTCGTAGACGATTTTGGGCGTACGGATTAACCGATTTGATTTATCCAAAAAACATTCGATTCGTAGTGATGGAGAGAGGTGGTGATTAAATTCTGGCGAAAGTAAATTAAGCATCCGATTTGAGTACATGTATTTATAAATTGAACTTGTTGAAAAAATTAAGGTTGGCGAAACATTTTTTTTTTTTGACGGGAAGGCTAACTGCCTTGCTAAAAGGGTTGAAATCACTGCCTTAAGCATGTTGATTATCATACTGATATCTAAAAATATTTGGATCAATAAAAAATGAATTATTTTTGAATTTGAAAGCCGAAGTATTAAGTGTTGTGATGTAGTTCATTTGATTTAGACAGTATAATTAATGAGAAGAACAAAATAGACCTTTGTGCCCCGCTTTTCCTACGATAACAATTTTCAGATCGTATCCATAATTAACCCCTACAAATATTTAGAAAACTGAGATAGCAAATAAGGTCAACTTTCATTCATTAGTAACAATAATTTCAAGACATCCTCAAAAAACGACCTGAATAATTCCTGTTACCAGAACTTAATCAATCTTCCAACTGCAATTTTACATTGAATATCTTATATCTGAGTAGAAGTTGCTGATAGATAAACAGTTGTGATGTAAACTGTTAATTACAAAGAATCGGTTGGGCCAATATTTACCAAAAACTATTATTAACAAATAATGGGTTTCGAACTGTTTTTGAATTGTAAAATGGATTGCAGATTTTTTTCGAAAACGTTTATGAAAAATTTTCATTTTTTATTAATATCATTTTGCGCAACTAATCAATAGGTACTAGTTTTAATCTCTAATATCCATATTTTGTTATTCTTTCAAATAATATATTTTGCTTAGATATGATAAGAAATCACAGATATCGTATAAAAATGGTATTCCTTGGTATCCAAACTTATAACATTTATTATTGTACATCTGATGCCATTTAAATATTTTTAAATAAACTTCACAACAAATTTAATTTCCAAAGTCATTCTGTTATAATTAGTCAAATTTAAATAAACAATTGCATTACTTAGTAACAATAATTTGAAGATATCTTCAAAAAACGACCTGAATAATTCCTGTTATTCCTCTTTTTTCGTCGATGTCTTAATATTTTTTTTATGCTACCAGAATACGGATCTCATGAATTTACAATGAAGCATTGATTTTATCCCGAAACTAATTTCCATATTGGCACGAGCATATTTATATATTATTACTCCTTAAAAAAGATTTTTGTTTGTATTTAAGGAATATTAGGGAATATATTCTAAATTAGGATATAATAACAATTTATACGTACTGGAATAATAAATAAATTAATATAAGCAAATAAATTTATAAAGTACATACATATTATATAAAGGAGCAGATTCATAAACAGATTGCTTTTGTTAATCAAATTTAAACGATTTTAATTAAATACATGTTTTGCAAGAATATGGTCAAGTTTATAAACAGTTTGATAATTAACTTACATGAAGATTTAATTCCAACTGTATAATATGTATTATACATTTTAATAAACTAACAGATTTTCATATTTATTTCGCAAAATCAGTTTACCTATTTTTTCTGATCTGAGCTTCCTGATTTGAATATAGCATTGTGTCAGAATATTTCTCAAAGCTTGACAACAGATTTGAATCTAACAGATTTTCATATTTATTTATTTCACTAATAACTTGTTTATTTGCAATAACTTTTTTTACTGACGAAATCGCAACATCAGTTTACCTATTTTTTCTGATCTGAGCATCCTGATTTGAATATAGCATTGTGTAGGAATATTAACGGTGAATAGTTTTCGAGATATTTCGATTGCTCAACTTGCCCCTATGCTCAACTAGCCCCGCTCTACCCTACTTGTTTAATAGTAACGGTGATGGAGCTTTCTACCCGCGAAACTTTAAGACGAGCTCTACCCTATTTAAATCTATTAAATTTAATTCACAGTCATTATTCGTTTTTCCCTATGTCTTAAATTTCATTAAGCATAATTAATTCGAAAAATTATAAATAACAGCCACTTTAAGATTATCGTTGTAAGAAAATATTTAATTAAAACTTTTATAGCTCATAATGTTTCCTTTTTTATGAATATACCCATATTATGTTTTCATAAAAAAGTGTATAAAAATATTGCCGGATTTTTCTCATTACGTAACCCATAGAAGTACACGAATGTGTGTAAGATAACTTGATTATTTTACATAGGCGCGGATCTTTTATATTGTGCACAAGGGGCGAAGCTCTAATTTATCTGCCCGGGGGTACACTGTGCTCTATATATCCAGTTCAGTATTAAATATACCACAGGAAATGTCTATGCTGGAGTGGATAAATATCAGATATTTATTTAATATATTTTTTTACAAATTCAGAATAAAACTAGTTGGAAGTGGTATTTTGCTTTAAGGCAAGTTGCATGAACTTCCCGAAATGTGTAATAATTGACTTAATCAACATCAAATTGTGACATAGATATTTAGATAACATTTTCAACAGTTTACTTCGAAAATAAAGTTTTTTATTTCAATTAAATCTTAAAATTACGATATCCAACTGATGTTTTTCAAACACATTTAAATTATCTGTAATTATATTAATTTATTAATAGCTTATCATCCCAAATTTTAATTACTTAATTCAACCAAATTTTAGTTCAACTATGTTTAGTGAATTCTCGACGTTTTGTAGATTTCTGAACATTTTGGCATACTTCAGAAAAAATGGATGTGTGTGTGTGTATGTATGGATACAAATTTCCAGTCACGTTTTCGGGCGCACGGATCAACCGATTTGAATGGTTCAAAAAACATTCGATTCCTATTGATAGGGAGAAGAGCTGATCAGTTTTTGGAAAAGGCAGGTCCAGCAGTTACGGAGATAAAGAGCAAAGAGAGCAGAAAATAGAAATCGAGTTTTTGAGAAAATGGAGCATCCGATTTCAATGTTCTAAAAAACATTCAGTTAGTAATGATTGGGAGAAATCGAGTTTTTGAGAAAATGGAGCATCCAATCTCAATGTTCTAGAAAACATTCAATTAGTAATGATTGGGAGATTGGGAGAAGTGTTTATCAGATTTTGGCAAAGGCAGGCCCAGCCATTTCGAAGATACGAAGCTAAATTTGCAAAAAATGGCAGTTTTTGAGAGAACTAAGCGTCCGATTTAAATGATTCAAAGAACTTTCTGCTTGTCTTAACAAAATAATTGATTTTGGAAAAAAAAGTTTTGTTTCAACTTTTTTCTTTGTTTTTAATTTTTTTGTATATCAAAAATAATTCAGATTTTATTTTTAATTCTGAATAAAGTTCTAATATACTTTGAACAAATAATTTCAACTTTGCAATTCAGTTTATATAATTCTTATAAATATTGGACAATGTTACAATATTAATAATAATCTAATTCAAAACATTCAGCATTCCTCGAACATTTCGTTACGGTACGGGAAGTTCCAGCAATTTGCCTTAAGGCACGATGCCATACACCCAACTAATTTAATATAGTTTTGCTTATATGTATGCATATTTGAATGCAATATCGTCTCCGTATAATACCAAAAAATATTCGATTTGAATGTAAATTTGCTTATGCTACTATGAATATGGTCATCATTCGTTTTATGATAAAATCAGGAATATTTATTATATATATATATATATATATATATATATGTGAGTGTGTGTGTGTGTGTTTTGTTTTGAAATGGGTAAAACAACCAATGCGTCAAAATAAACAGAAATATTTATTTTGGATTTTACGTTTTGAGACCAAATGTGTTTCATAGTTCAGCTGAATGAAATATTTAATTATTTAATACAAAAATACACTTTTATAGTAATAATAGGTACAAAAGTGAGATTATACATACCTGACCAAGAAAAAAACTAAAACTGAGGCATAACCAATGCAACTAATCTATTGAAAAATCCAACCGCACTAATTGTAGGACCACAAATAAGTGACTTGTAAAAAATATTATAAAAATAATGACTGATTAAAAACATTCTTTAAAATTGAGGTTATGTTATCTCTAGAGACCATGTAAACACCTACCTAAAAAACTGACAATGTGCAAAGAGGACATTTTGGATGTAGTCATGGAGGATGAGGAGCCAGGGGTAAAAGAATGGATCAGATGTACAAACGTTAATTAAATTGTGACCACTTTCAGATAATAAACAAAAATTTCGATGCCTCGTGCCTTAAGGCAAATTGCTGGAACTTCCCGTACCAAAAATTATTTTTTAAAGATTAACATTTTTGAAAAAAATTTACTCTGAAAAAATTAGATTTTTGAGAAACTATAAATTTTTGACAAAAACTTTTGAAGAAAAATTTATTTTGAAATATTTTGGAAATTCTGAACTTTTTTTCAAAACAATCGTACTGCTTTAACTGCATAGAGACAAAATATTGAAGCGCGTAAGCGCCGCGTCGCCGTCTAACGGATAAACACTGGTGCGGAACTCATAGGAATGTAAACAAAATGTATACTTATTGTTAAAATTTCTATAAAATATTTGATAATTTGATGTGCATATGTCAATGATTATTTTTGACCGCCAAAGATCTCCGAAACCGCTTGACCTACCTTCATGAAAATCAGTTCATGATCAGTTCTTCATCTTGTTAATACAAGTAAAATGTTTTTTGAATTATTCATATCGGACGCTCCATTCTCTTAAAAACTGAGGTACCGTTTTTTGGCATTTTTTGCCCCATATCTTCGGAACGGCTAGACCTGCCTTTGCAAAAAACTAATCAGCAAGTCTTCTTATTAATACGAATCGAATGTTTTTTGAATTATTCAAATCGCTTCATCCGTGTTCCCGAAATCGTCGACGAAAATTTGTATCCGAACACACACACATACACGCACACACACACACACACACATACATACATACATCCATTTTTTCTAAGGTATGCCAAAATGTTCAGTAGGTTTTAAAACGTAAAGATATATACAAATTTTCATTTTCGATTTTTTTGCGATTACTATTACCTGCTCTATGAAAGAAGAGAAGTTAAAAATAGAATTTAGAAAAATAAAACAAGATTCAGCAAATCCTCTAAGATCAACATTTTTTTCTCCACATAAAATGATTAGAATTAAAATAATGTTTGATATAAAACAACGTTCTCTGAGCAAATGATTAATCTCAAATATTCTTTCAATACAGATCATTTTATTTATTTATATAGAAATTTTATAAATTCTAGCATGGACATTTCCTTATGCTATTTTTAATACTGAGCAATAAAATGCAAATGGTACACCTAATAATTATATTATTCTGAACTTTTTGTCCAAAAATCCGAATTGCTAATTTTATATTTATCGACGTTTCAAGCCATTCTGAATCGAATGAGACCACATTTAGAAAAAATATGTGTGTGTGTGCGCGCTTGTATATATGTGCCGACGTGTTATTGAAAACGGCTGAACCGATTTCAAAATTCCGAAAGCTATTCGATGTAACTCAATGAGGACTAAGACTTGCCAGTTTTGCACGAGGATTATTCGAACCGTTTCTTTCTTAATACCAGGAAAGTAATAATCTTTTCGTCCACGTTTTAGCATACTATCCTGAATCAATTTTAAAAATTTAAAAACCGTTCGAAAGATATTGGTTGGAAATCGATCTGATTAGTTTTTGGTAAATATTCGCTGGCACAATTTCTTGTAATTATATTAACTATTGAAGAAAAATATTTCGATGATTTTCATGATTTTTTTGCGTTAGATATTATGGTCTTCTAAAACATACTAAACTATTATGATTCTACAAGTGATTCATCAAAAGTTCATCAAGGTCTAAAGAAATATGAGTTTGAAAAAATATGACAGTTTTCAAGAAGTAAGACTTTTTATTAAACTATGAATTTTAAAGAGTTTTCAAAATTGGTCAAACTTGAGAGACCCTTCATTAAAAAAAAAATGCAGTAAAACGTGTTGGCGGGTTTCATCAAATACTTAATGAATAAATCGAGTAAAATATAAAAACCTGAAAATAACATAATTTTACAAGTATAAAATAAATATAAATTCTATAAATACTACAAATATTTAAATATTGAAAACAAATATGTTGAAATCAAAATTTTATTAATATATCTACAAACAGAATATAAATCAAATGTATTTATCCAATCAATGTATCGAACAACAATTGCATCTACCAAATAATAAATTCTCCTGTTTTGCAACAAAATTTATTGTCCACTAACAAGACAGTTTTGGCAATGCGGTTCAGAGTTTGTCGAACCTTTTACACAATATTGGAAAATCGTATTTTATTATAAAATTTATTACTATTGCTGTGTGGAATTGAACACGTTTCATTGTGGAAAATCGAGAAGTATCAATAAATTTCTAGGATTTAATACCATATTAGTTGCAACGCACGTAGGAAGATTTAATATCTATTCAGTCTTGTGTGAGCATTCGAAGCGTACACATCGTGCGAAATAAATTTATATTTTTTGAAGTTTAGTGAAAGTAAACCTTGTACCTGTTGTGTTTTGATAGTGAGCTGATAACAAACAATGGAGTCGAGCCCGTTCGGGCACGAGGGCGGACGGCCGCCTGATAAAGGCATTACACAACATTCAGATTTAGGCGCAACCATTGCAGGTGCAATGCATGTGCTAAATGACCTTGAAGATTTTAACAATGAAAGTAGTATGGATTATAGCATAGATGATCAAGAAATCGATTTAAGTAGTTGTGAAAGTATTCACAATTTAGATAGTAAATCTAATAAAATCAAGATTGGAATTAATAAAACTAATCCCACAAAAGTTAATAAAAAAGAAACAATGCTAAGGAACTCTAATTATGTAAATAGTGATAAAGAAAATAAAATTAACAGAACAATGAAATTCATTAAAAAGGTGACTAGCGCAAAAAATAACAAAGTCAAAAGATTAGAAAGTGGAGTCAATTCAAAAGTTGAAGTTCAGAAAAGTAATGATACAATAAATAAAAATGTAAAGGCTATTCAACGCAGTAGTAATGATAAAGTAAGGGAAGAATCTGATAGTGTATCTAATGCGAATAATGAAGAAAATGTTAATCAGAATGAATCAAATTCTATTAACAATAACATGGTTAGTGAAGAAATGGTTGAGATGAATGAAGTAAAGTCTAGTAACTATGCTCGAAACAATAAAATACGATTTGAAGAATGCGATAAAGGACCATATCATATATATGTGGAATCAATAAATAAAAATATTGGGAGGTTACATCACATGGCAATTGGAAGGATGTTATATAAATCAGTTCCAAAATTGAAGACGGAATTATCAGAAATTGTACAAATTGGAAAAAACAAAATAAAATTAGTAATTAATAATCGAGAAACAGCCAATAGTTTACTGGAAGATGAATTTTTCAAGATGAATAATCTCAGGACCTACATTCCTAAATATCTAGTAGTAAGACAGGGGATAATATTTGACGTTGATATTAATTTATCGGAAGACGAAATAATGGAAGTTATAGAATCTGATTATCCAGTGGTGGAAGTAAAATGTTTAAAGTCAAAAAGAGGTAATAACATCAATTATAAATCGCAATGTGTGAAATTAACATTCAGGGGCTCCAAATTGCCGGAGAAAATTTCAATATATTCAGTCAAATGTAGGGTGAGTCCATACATTAAAAAAGTAGTGCAGTGTCATAATTGTTGGTTCTTTGGTCATATAAAAGAACAATGTAAAAGTAAAAAAAGATGTCCGAAATGTTCAGAACAACATGGAATAGAAGCCTGTACTGAAATTTTAAACTTAAAATGCTGTTTATGCTCCGGGGAACACGTTGCAAATAGTACTGAATGCCCTGAATTCAAAAGGCATAAAAGTATTTATGAATTGATGGGGACTCATAATATAGCTTTTCATGAAGCGAGGAATATTTTGCGAAATGACAAATATTCAAGAGTTGTTAAATTTAACCCTTATACCATAGATAAGGAAAAAGATTTTCCGATGATAAAAGAAAAAAAGAGGGATGAATACGGACTAGAAAAAAGTTACTGTGATAAAAATAAATATAACGAATTATCAAAATTAATAGAAGAAGATAAGGATACAGAAGAAGACATAGTATGGATTAGAAAACCAAAAAGGTCACATGTCAAAAATGTAACAAGGGTAGGAGGTCAAGGTACCTCTAAAGTATCTAAGTATAATAATTTAAATAAAGAGACGGATATTAAAAGGGTAAGTAATAGAGATATAATTAGTAGGAAAAGGCCGATTAAAACGTCGGAAGATGATACGGATCAAGAAGAAAATGAATCAAGAAAAGAAGAAAATGATCCACTCGAAATTCTTAAACAGTTAGTTACACAAATTAAAATAATAAATAGATCTGATGATTCTTCCATAAATAGATTACTGAGTATTGTGATAAGTAAATTGGAAAAGGATAAGAGAACTACAGGAAGTTTTATAAAATAATAGAAACAATATACACAATATAAATAAGCCAAAATGAATTTAAAAATACTACAATTAAACTGTAGATCATTGAAAGCAAATAAAGAAAGTATAGAACATTTCTTATACAATAATCAGATTTCGATAGCGGCCCTTTCCGAAACATGGTTCAGTCCTAATGCAGTATGCAAAATTAAGGGGTATAAGATTTTTCGGAAAGATAGAGAAGATGGATACGGCGGAGCAGCCATCATCGTCAAAAACAACATAGATTGTGATGAATATGAAACAATAAACAACAATAAGAATATACAAATATGTGCGGTAACAATTAAAACAAATATAACCTTTTGCTTAGTTTCCATTTATTGCTCAAATAGAGAAGAAATAGATTTTACTGATGTGAGGAAAACTATAGAAGGGATCCATTTAAAAACATTGATCGTTGGAGATTTCAACAGCCATCACTTTGCATGGGGAAGTATGGCGAACAACACATCAGGAATAAAATTACAAGAAATCATAGAAGATCATTCATTAATAATTCTCAACAACGGCAAACCCACAACAATCGAGACAAGAAACAGAAAAGCGACGAATATCGATTTATCTTTATGCTCCAGCAATTTCACAGATTATATCAGATGGGAAATACTTGAAGAATCTCTTGGATCTGACCACTTACCAATTATAATACATATTTACACAAATGCAATTTCAAACATCAAAATCTTCCCTACAAAAAAATGGAATACCAATCAGGCCAATTGGAAAGGATATGGCGAAGAAATTTCAAAAACTCTCCAAAACTCTAACATACCTAATACAGGAAAACAAAAATATGAATTTCTAATGAATTGTATAGATCATGCTGCAGGGAAAAACATAAAAAATGCAAAGTGATAATTAGCTCAACCTTCAAACCAGCTGCATGGTGGGATCAAGAATGTGATGTTATGGTAAACGCAAGAAAAAACGCACTTAAACAAATGCGCAGAAAATATAATTATGATAATTTTATCCTATACCAAAAAATAAATGCACAAACCAAGAGATTTTTAAAGAACAAGAAAATACAAAAATGGGCGGAATACACAAGTTCAATTAACAAAAACACAAATCCGGCTACAATTTGGAAGAAAATCAAAATATTCAACAACAAAAACACAAATAGGAACATAAATCCAAATTTTATGGAAGAATGTGGACATCAAATATTACAAAATATAACACCAGATTATGTCTGTAACAAACAAGATAGTTTTAGTAAGAATAATAATGAAGAAACAGAATTGATGTCACCTTTCAAATATAATGAATTGAGAAGAGCTCTAAAAAACAGAAAGAACACGGCTCCAGGTAAGGATAACATTTCATATAATATGATCAATAATAGTCCAACTAATTTTAAAATGGAACTTCTAAATGTATTTAATAATATGATCACACACCACTGGATTCCTGAAAAATGGAAAGAAATAATTGTAGTACCAATAATTAAACCTAATAGAAACCCACAATCTATAGACTCTTATAGACCAATATCACTAATATCATGCGTAGCAAAGATTTTCGAACGAATGATAAAAGAAAGACTGGAATGGTACATTGAAAATAAGAACATACTCCATGATACCGTATTTGGTTTTAGAAGCGGAAGAGGAACAATAGATTTATTGAGTACCCTTACTACCGACATAAATATATCGAGGTCAAACAATGAATATATGTTGCTACTGTCAATAGATATTGACAAAGCCTATGAAAACGTAGACCATAATATTCTACAGAAAAAACTACGGAATATAAATATCCCAGAGAATATAATTAAAATAATATTGGAGTTGATATCACCAAGATATATTTATCTACGAACTAATGGAGATATGATCGGCCCTAGATCAGCATACAACGGGATCATACAAGGTTCCATTTTAAGCCCTACATTATTCAACATATATACTGCGGATTACCATAAGATACCTGATACAAGTGTTAAAAAATTACAATATGCCGACGACATTTGTTTATACATATCAAGACCGTCAATAGAATCATGTATAACGCAAATGAACTATGCTATTAAAGAAAACATAAAATGGTTATCAAGCAATAATTTAAATATATCACCAACCAAAAGCTCAGCAACGATTTTCACTAGACACAGACTCCCCCAGAACATAGGTCACATAAGGGTTGGAACTCAAGATGTTATAATAAAAGACAACGTGAAAATACTAGGCATAACCTTTGACGCCAAAATGACATTTAAAAAGCATATACAAGAATTATCAAGAAAATGCGAAACAGGCATCAATATACTTCGTAAAATAACAAATACTAGATGGGGAGCACACCCAGAGACATGCCTTTTACTGTACAGAAATTTGATTAGAACTCAAATAGATTACGGATGCTTTATATATGGAACAACGTCAAAAACTGAACAATATAAACTTGATAAAATTCAATATTCCGCAATAAGAACATGCATAGGGGCATTTAGATCAACACCGACAAATGCGTTATTAACAGAAGCAGGAGAACCTCCTCTGAGCATAAGAAGAGAGATTCTAGCAAACAGATTCTTGATGAAAAAACTTAATGGATCATGTAAATTATTACCCAAACAGTTAGAAAAACTAGCAAGATTACATTACTCCACACGCTACTGGACAAACAAACCAGCTCCATCACTAATAAATAGTTTTTATACAATTAAACCTCACGAAGAGAACATCATAATCAATGATAAAACTCCATATTACATCTACCCACCGCTAAACGACTACATTAAACCATACATCGATATAGATAAGAGCACAAATATAGCAAACACGGACATTTATATCCGTGAATTAGAACTTCATATCAACTCAAATTGGCCGGATTATTTGCAAATATATACGGATGGCTCTAAAACATCAGAGGGAACCGGATGTGCCATACATATTCCAAGAATCCATTACAGTAACAAAGTAAGACTTCCAAACTATACATCCATATTTTCAGCGGAACTTATAGCGATATACACTGCAGTAAAATATGTGAATGACAATAATATTAACAAATCTTTGATACTAAGTGACAGCAAATCAAGTCTAACAGCCATAAAACACGCCAATAAACATTCAAATATAATAATATACAAAATTATAGAAATCATAAAGAAAATCAATACTGATGATAAATCCATGATTCTTCTTTGGATAAGGGGTCATTCTAATATAAAAGGCAACGAGATGGCAGACAATCTAGCTAAAGAAGCGTGCACGAGCGGCGATCAATTTGCAAAAACGTCTGCGCTAGATTTAAAACATTTAATAAAACAACAAGGTTTGGAACTATGGCAGAAGTCTCACTCAGAAACTACAAAGACAAAAGGATTCACATATGCACTGACGAGAGAGATTGTTTCACCAAACACATGGTTTAAAAACATAGAAGAAAGTCGAAATTTTATAACAGTAATCTGCAGATTGAGACTCGGACACTCCTACTGCAAATCGCATCTGAAGAGAATTGGTATCTTACAGGATCCGAAGTGTGACTGTGGAAGCCTAGAAACACTCGATCATTTATTTTGGGAATGTAATTTTTATCAGCAAGAAAGATCAAAATTATTTAAGAATTTACAAAACGTAAAGATTATTTTTCCCATCAATGTACAAATACTTATATCAAGTAATGACATAAGGATATATAAATATTTATATAATTTTATAAGTAATAGCAAAATTAATTTATAGCATAATTATTACTATATAAGTACCAATGTATTGTATAGAACTGCTACAACTGTATAGATAATTGTAATGGCAAAATGATGTAAATCAGAAGCCAAAATAAATAAATAAAAAAAAAAAAAAAAAAATATCTATTGCTATTGTAAAATTTATTAAATAAATTTTATTTTGAAATAAAATTATATTTATACTTACAGCATAATTACTTAAAATGAAATTGGATTTTTGTGCCATACACTTAATTAGTATCTACATTACAATGAAGGCTTAATATACCCTAATTCCTTCATTAAACTATAACTATATTTGTGTTTAGGGTTGTTGTTTCACCTCAGCTAACAATTAGATTAACTGTCCTAAATTAGTTGAAATTTCTGTCACTTTTCCTAAACAAATAATGTTATAATTTGCCCTCTTATTAGAAACATGTTTAACTTTTCGCGAAGTATTATTTACATAAACTTGTGACATGGGTATACATCGGATTGCTGCCTTGTACATAGAAAGTTTTTGTTTGTTTAATTAATATTAATGATGATTATATATATATATTTATTTATTAATACATTAATTATTAAAATATATCTTGCACGTTTCAAATATAAATATGTGTGACTATTTAACTGCAAATAGTTACAAACCTAATCACTAACTATAAAAAACTAACTATGCATACAAAGTGAGAAAAAAAAATTTTAAAGAATGTTATCACTGCATAGAATTTTCTTTGAATTCTTCAGAATATAACGTTCAATATTTCAATTAAAAAATAAATATTGACAATTTATTCATACGTTTCAGCAATAGGTATGTGTCATCATTCAGCTGGGATAATATAAATAAATGTTAAATATACAAGCAACAAAATGAATTATGAATAGAAATAAAATATTGTAAATCAAGTAGGTGAGGTATCTCGAAATATCAATATGACAAAAATACAAAACCATATTGACAGCAAATTATAGCACTTTTTATGTTTGTAAATAAATAATGTAGTATGGCACATCCAATTAAGTAACTTATAGAAATTAACTGTTAAATGAGTTAAAAACACAAATTTGAAGGTACAACATATTAACACACAAATTAATTTCTGAGAATAAAATTTGATGAATTGAATTTTGATGAAATCAATTTGTCCTAGGCCTATCATATTCTGATAAGATAATTATGATTAATGGGCCTCATCATCATTTTTTTTTATCATAATCGCCAATGTTTAAAATATAATTAACTATAAAGAATCTTTTACCCGGCTGGTTTTTGCCAAAACCTATTCAAACAATTTTCAAAATCGGTTCAAAATTTTTACCTAAAACGTTGACAAAAATTTTGCATTCAAAAGTTAAAAGTAAAAGTAAAAAATATAAAGTTACATATTTAGATAAACATTGCCTAAACTTATAAAATTATCATAAACACCCAAAAATTAGAAAAGAATTTGAATAAATAAAACAAGATTCTGTAAATCTAGTTCCACCTTTTATTTATATCAATCGATAGAATGATTTAAATATATTTAAATGTATTTTAAAAGTTAAAGCAACATGTTAAAAGTTGAAAAAATAATAGAACGCAGTTTTTTGAACATATAATTATTAATCCATTCGCTACGATCTACGAGCGTCGTCTATAGACGACATCCGCTTGATAATCTGTGCGTCACCTATAGATGACATCAAGTATGTAGACTTGCACTTAAATATTTGTCACTCTTAGTTTGTTAAATTATTGAAAATTTAATTAATTGTTTATATAGTGTTATTTAGTTCTTTAGAAGTGTAATTTTTATTTTATAATAAAATTTTTATTAATAAAGATTTCAAAATCTTAAAATATTTTGTTTAACAATTACTTGGCCGGTTTTTCTCGCGCGGAAAATACTTGTAGCAAATGGACTAAACATTCTCTTATTTCAAATCATCCAATCAATCTATATAAAGAAAAAATGTTGATCTTGGAAAATAATTACTAATATTTAACTTCCAGAAGGAAAAGTTTATATTTTTGTCAAGGCATTCAGAATCGTTTGGCAAGTGTGTATGTATGTATGTGATCTTTATTACATCATAGCATTCGAAACAGCTATTTTCAATTTGAAATTTTTATGTCTCCAACGAAACAATTTATCGAGACCTAAACATCAAATATGTACAAGAAGTTATCAAAGAGAGAAGTACAAAATATCATCAAAAGAGCGCATACCATCCAAACACTCTAATAAAAGACCTGCTAAAACAAGTTCCTATAAGGAGATTAAAAATAAAGTGGCCGCAAGATTTAATAAATTAACAATCGATATATTTATGTAATGAAATTTCCTCACTGGGGAAACCTCTAAAAGCACTGTATCCGTCAGCAAATAACCTCATTGAACCCAAGGTTCAGATTAGTTATAAAAAAAATAAAAAAAAAATGAAATTTTATATTTTGGATCCGCGTGATATCAGGTTGTCAAGAACAGATCTATAACCTGTCAGGGTATACTATATCCTATATAACTCAATTCCAGATATTTTACTAGGATTGCCTAATACATAAAAAAGTGCGAATCTTTTTACCTATGTATAAATAGATCGCCGTTGCCGAAAATTTCGGCCGAGCAGAGACGTCAAGACGTGTGATTCAGACACAGTGTAACACTTGAATATTCAATTTCCTATTTGCCTACACCTGCTTCTCTGGTTATCTTATACAATCTTATACAAATAACGTGTTTAAATCCTATTCCTACCTGTATGCTCTCATACATAAATTCGTCGAGCCAGGAAGACCTTTACTTATTTAAAGACCAAGGAACTGTGTCGGGTATATATGTGGAAAACAGGAAAATACATACATCAGTATGAATTCTAAGCATCAGGGATATCCTATTATTTAACAATTAATAGGAAATGCAAAAAAATATATATTTATACACCTTTGATAATTTTGAATTTGAATTTGAAACATGAAAGAATTCGCTTTTATAGTAGCCATATTTATTTTTCTTTTTCTTTTTTTATTATTATTATTATTATTATTATTTATTTATTATTATTATTATTATTATTGATTCCTTTATGTCACGATAGCTTATTAGATTAAATTGTATCTCGATTGCTATTAATAAATAAATAAAAAAAAACTTTCCATAAAAAAATAGTATCCATCAATCTGTAGTTTTGAAACCGTTTTACTAGATAATAAAAATTTCCATAATTCAAATCTCCAAAACTAAAATTTATTTTAAAAATCATTTTAATAAATCTTAAAGTAATTTTGACTAAAATTAGTTATATTAAGTTAAAAAAAATAGTGGGGTAGAGCGGGGCTTGAAGATCCGCGAGTAAGAAGGGCCAACACCATTATCTCAAAATCAATTAAAGTTGCGAGCTTTTTTAGAACAATATTTGAAAGTAGAGGGAAAAAATGTATAACCAGCCATAACCTTAATTCTAACGATGTCGCTATCAGGAAATAAACTGCAACGATAAAAATCCATAATAAAAGTAATTTCTTGCATTGAAAGTTTTACTGGTTGTGAGCACTGTTCTTTAGTTTATCAGACTTTAATACAAATTGTGCATACGCGTTATTTGTTTTATAAGATGTATTGTTAATTTTAGGCTACATTCGACAATTTTTTTATTATTAACTTTTATAAAAGCTTACAAGTGTATGGGGTAAAAAGGACCAACTGACCCTTTACTCTTGCAAAGAAGTAAACAACAATCATTATAAATAAAATAGTAATTTAGGTTCAAAAAATATTTTTAAAGAGATCAATCACATAAACTCCGCTGAGGAATATTTTTGACAAAAAAATGAGATAAAATACTAGATCAAAAGTATATAAAGTGTTATTAAAAAATTTACCCTTGAAATTCATATTTTTCACTGCTTGAATAGTATGTTATTTCATAAAATTCTTTTAAAATTGAAAATGAGACATTGGATCAGTTTGCCCCCAGGCCGTCCCATTTTACCTCCCATATGGGATAGAAAGAACCAGATGACTAATTTTTGAAAAACAGAAAAAACACTAAAAAAGAGCAAATGTTTACATTTACGATTTCAATTTTGTATATGTTATTTAATCCTCTTATATAACGTGTAGTTGATTTTATGTTAGATTCAAAAGTTCTATAAAAGACCCACCTACGTGTAGGTTGGGGTAAATAGAACCAACTATACCTTTACCCTGACAAAGGTGTAAACAATTAAAAGTAATAAATATAACAGTAAATTGAATTAAAAAATTAAAATTACAATAGATAAATTATATAAATAACAATTCCACCTTTGCTGATGAATATGTTTGACAATATAAAGTGGTATCTCTGTAAAAAATGTACCAATGAAATTATATTTTGCATATTATTTTGTAAAGTCCCTTGAAAATTAAAATTACACATTCGACCTCTTTGCACTTTGGGCGTATTAATTTACCCCCCACCCCCTCCCCTATGAGGCAAAAAGAAATAGGCGACAATTTTTTGAAAATAAAACACATTTCTACAATGATGAACTAGCTCGAAGTTTTACTGAACATAGTCAGACAGTTTTTTTGTTTGATATGTGCCATTTGTTATGATTTAGTTGGTTTAGTTTTCACAATATAATTGCTCAAAGTCAAATTGGACATTTGTCTCTCGACCTACCCTTTGCAATTCTTTCAATGTATTTTTTATATTTTTTTGAGTTCTCAATTTCCGTATACTTTTTCTTCTAGATTGCACTTTCAGTATTAAGTGGATATATAAAAATTTATTAAGTGTCTTTGGGCTTCTTGTGAAATTGAGAGTGAAGTGAATTGACAACTCTGGCAGATGACAGTTTTCACGTGAAAATGTTTTCAATTTCAAACAGTGATATATTGTTTTTCGCAATTTTTTTCATTTATTTTTACAATATTACAATAGTTTTATAGTTCATTGAATCTTAAAAATTTTCCTTGACAAACTCTTTAAAGATTTATCGAAATCCGAATAACCGTTTAAGAGGAGTATCAGTTCATACAACCGTACAGAAAAATGTTATATATAAGGTAGAGCGGGACTTAAAGATCCGCGGGTTATAAGATAAAACCAAGAATATCACCAAAATAAGTTCAGAATATTTTAATAATATTCCTCTTAAGTAGAAGGAAAAAGATTTATAACCATGTACTTATACTAACATGTCGCCAAAATATGCAGATTAGAATTATAGAAATACGAAAACGCATTACACAAAATAAAACTCGATAACCTAATTCACCTGTTCAATATTTATAAAATATTTTTAGTAAAGAATAAATTCAAAAATTAAATCTTAAACATTCTGCAGTCAAAGTTTAATTTGACTGTCAATAGCACATAACCAGTACAATCTCGCATTTACCAAACGCTCACGACAACCTCTCGTCAGATTTGCTTCGGGCTGCATATTGGAAAATTAATTTTCAACATTTCGTGAACAGTAATTTGTAATGCATACAGGCAGATGAGCCAAAACTCAGTGTAAATGACAACGTAATTAAATTAGTACAAGAATAGAATAATAAAATCAATCAAATTACAAGCCAAACCTATTAACTCATGATTAGAGACACTAATAATTATTTATTTTACTTCCACGATATATTTAGTTTATCAGAAAAATGAAACGTATTTAGTTACGCAACGTCGAGATTAAACATCTAAAAAAAACTTACTGTTTTATATTATTTTTATGGGATTTATATTTTGTAAAGGAAACATATATAATATTATTTTACATTTTAACTTTCTGTAGGGTATGTTGAAGTAATCGCAAAAAATCAAAAATGTAAATTTTTATAAATCTTTACGTTTAAAAGGTTTCTGAACATTTTGCCATAACTTAAAAATAGATGTTTGTGTGTGCATGTATGTGCGGATACAATTTTTTGTTGACGATTTTGAGAACACGGATCAACCAACTTGCATGATTCAAAAAACATTCGATTCCTATTGATAAGGAGACGTGCTGATAAAATTTTGGCCAAGGCAGGTCCAGCCGTTTCTAAGATACCGAAGTGCTAAAAATAGTAATTCAGTTTCTTAGAGAACAGAGTTTTGAATTTGAATAAAAAAAAAAATTGATGAAATGATGAAATTTTTGGGGAGGCAGGTCTAGTGGTTTCGGAGATCCCCCCAAAAAAGTAAAAAAATGCCGTTTGACGGATAAAAATGATCTTTAGACATATACACATATAATTATTAGTTATTTTATAGATATTTTAATAAAAGCAAGTTTTGTTTACATTTCTATGGATTCCGTACCAATGTTTATCAGTAAGACTGCGACGCGGCGCTCACGCGCTTTGATATTTCGTTTCTACGCAGCTAGTGTATCACGTTTGCCTCAAAAAAAAAGTTCAAAATTTGCAAAACATTTAAAAGTATAAAAAAATTCAAATTTTTTAAATAGGTCAATTTATTTCAAAAATTTTAAAATTTATTTTTCTCAAACTTCTAACAAAAACATGAATCTTTTGCCTTAAGGCACGACTCCATGCACCATTAGTTGAGTAATTATTTTAAAACGTTTTTTTTATTAATACTTCAGTTCTTAAAGAAGAAGAAGATATTATAAATCCCTGAAACCTAGAGAATATTTTCAAAAACATTTGTAATAAATTTCAGTGCGATATCACGGTTCTAATATGTCGATTGCAAAATAGGAAAAATGTTATTGACAAAATTTTACGAGTATTTTTTACGATGCGACGACAACTATACTTTCTCGTTAGCTAAAAATGAAAAACATAAACAACAATAATTTCGTAAAAAATAAAACTTTTCAAATGCTTTCGCATTCGTTGTACATATGAGTAGTAAATTCACAAAACGGCATCGTAAACCATAACAGATTAAACACATTAACGCCATATGAAATAACGCAGCGGGTGCAACGTTTGTTGGAAAAATATATATGCAAAATATTTTTGTTTAATTATTTTTTATGCTTTTCACAATGTTCGTTCCAAAGAGCAACTCGCGGAATTGTCCCACATTTTTCTGGCGATGAATTTATATGAGAAGACGATTTGGTGTAATTCATATGAAGCAAATGAAAAATAATACGTAGAACATATATTGTTATTTTTCTAAAACTGCTTTTTATATTTTATGAGATGTAAACATACTTCAAGACGATTTGTAGACCGCGGATTGTACAAAAGAAAATATTCATGACCTAAACTAATGATTCAACGAAAAAGATTTATGGAGTTCCATGATAGTGGATCATAATACACCTCGTTAATATCTATTTTATTATTATTATGAAGTCAATTAATAAATGTCTTTATTATCTTTACTTTATATGTTTAATATTAAACATTAGTTCAAATACACTTACCCCCCCGTTTTACATGGAAGATACGTTTCAGAAAAAAAACGCGCGACTCGAAAAAATCGCTTTTATGCTAAACGAATCTGACTATAGAAAACCCTTTCTGTAAATAAGGGGTTTACGACAAAAACAAATTTGGTAACCTATGACCTAAAGGAATATCCTAAAATAGTATAGGCCTAGGAGGAGAAGTTCGGTTGAAAATTTATAACAGTATTTAATATTGTGGCGCACCTTTAAGGCAAAATGTCACTTACAAATAGTTTTTATATTGACAATAATTTATAGAATGATACTTATAATGATTATTGACAAATGCAGTAGGGTAGAACGGGGTACAAAAATCCAATTTCACTTGCAAAAACTCTATTGTCTAAAAACTAAATAAAATAAATGGCAACACATAACATGTATCAAACAAACAATTATTGATCTATGATCAGTAAAATCCTCAGTTAACTCCTAATTATGTGAAATACAAATTTTATGGTAACATTTTTTTACAAAGAATTTATTGTATGTTACCTTTTAAAAGAAATATTTATCAGGAGAGGTCGAATAACTTATAATTTCAAAAGTTAGCAATAATTTTGAGGTGATTAATCCTACCTCTCCCGACTCATGAGGTACAGTACACATTTTTTTCAATTTCTCTTATGGTAAGTTATTGTAATCATAAAAAAATCGAAAATAAAATTTTTTGCATATCTTCACGTTTTGAAGGTTTCTGAACAGTTTGGCATACCTTAGAAAAAATTGATGTGTGTATGTGTTAGTATAAATGCATGACTACTTTCTGTCCGCGTTTTTAGGCGCACGTATCTACCGATTAGAATGATTAAAAAAATATTCGGTTCTTTTTGATAAGGACATGTGCTGATTTGTTTCTGCCAAAGACAGGACCAGCCGTTTCGGAGATAAGGAGCAAAGAGTGCAGTTATCCAAAAAACATTCAATTCGTAATGATGGGGATAAGTGGTGTGGCTAAGGCAGGTCTAGTCGTTTCGGAGATACGAAGCTAAGTGTGCAAGAAGTGGCAGTTTTTGAGAGAACTAAGCATTCGATATAAATGATACAAATATGTTTTTGCTCGTGTTGATGAAACGATCATTATTTTGGGAAAGGTCTTTTTTGTTCTTTATTTTAATATTGAAATTTTTTTTGTTCTTTATTTCAATATTGAAATAAAGAACTAACTATCTAAGCTATACTGATTGCTGGTAAATAACTTCTAATATTTACTTACACAATCACAAAAAGTAATCTATCTGTATACAATTAACAATTATGACAAAACGAATTCGATCTTCGAAGAATTTGACTTTTTAAAATCAATACAGATCTTGCAAATTATAATGTAATATTATTATAATGTAAATCACTGACCGAAAACAATAATGGGATCTTGTTCCAACAAACATACCTCATTTTCCCCTTTGGACCTTATGTCAGAATCTGCATAGTTTAGTTGTTATGATGACTTTTACTATCGTACCCTAACACGACCATACCCAATTTTCCTTATTAGTGTCAATAAACATTATATTACTCCGGTACTCCGGTACGTCATGTTGATAAATGACCCAAGTTCCCTGTGTAAAAAATCAATTAATCCTCGTAACTATTGTTGTACTCGCTTCTGTTTCTTTTATTGTCTTGAACAAGATTAATTAACATGCATGCAAATGAAGAAAGTTCGTTAAGAAAATTGTCATCACGGTTTGTCGTGGTTCATTAATTCAAATTGCAGTTTCCCGGAGACGCGTGCTCGCTGCACCCGGAAAGCATCGGGATTCAAGTTTCTCCGGAAGAAGTTTGAAAGAAGAAACTTATAACGAACTGCGTATATAAGCGCGTGATTAACATGTCGTTAGTGAAATACGAATCCTTTGTATTCAAAAAGTTCTAAACTTCGGTACAAGTATGAAAATTAAGACCATTACACGGGAATGTCAAGGGCTTAGAGGAATTTTTCATTTTGTTTGTTTTTATTTTGACTTATTTCTTTAAATGTCGTTCAAAGTTGCTTGGAACATTAATTATAAAATAATGCAACATGGACAATAATAGAAGTTTATGAGGCAACTTTGATGTACAATTATTTCCAGATTTGCATCAATTATTGTATTGATATTATATTATAAGAGGTGGATTGCTAAATATTATTTTGAACTAATGTCTTATTTTAACTTCCCGTAGGGTAAGTTATAGTAATCGCAAAAAAAAACGAAAATGAAAATTTTTATATATCTTTACGTTTCAAAGGTTTCTGAATATTTTGGCATACCTTAGAAACAAAAATGGATGAATGTGTGTATATGTGTGTGTGAGTGTGCGGATATAAATTTTTGTCGACAATTTCGGAAACACCAACCAACCGATTTGAATAATTCAAAAAACATTCGATTTGTATTGATAAGGAGACATGCTGATTAGTTTTTGGCAAAGAAATGTCTAGCCGTTCCGAAGATACGGTGCAAAAAGTGCCAAAAACGGTAACTCAGTTTTTAAGAGAAAGGAGCTTCTGATTTTAATATTTCAGAAAACATTTTACTTATATTGACAAGATAAAGAATTGTATAAATTTTTGGGAAGGCAGGACCAGCGGTTACTCCTAATAAAAATAAGTTAAAAAAATGTCATTTGGCGGTCAAAAATGTTTATTGAACATGTGCATCAATTTATCATCATAAATTTTATAGAGATTTTAATAATGTGTATAGATTTTTCGTAAATTATAGGGTTCCGTACCATGATTTATAATTACAGTACGAGAAGTTCCAGCAATTTGCCTTAAAACACGAAGCAATGCACCCCACTAGTTATAAACTTATGTGATGATACCATAGACTTTATGAAACATATGTATATGGTCTGTGGATGATACATTTCCTAAATCACGTAGTTTCCTAAAAAGCAAACCAATATTTGTTTTATATTTGTGATGATCTTTATTACCAAACCCATTCATTGTGCTCTTTCTTAAGTGATGATTAATTTTACCTTATTGCATTTTAAATTAAAAGTTTATTATCAAGTAACTACTGCTTGATAACAAGCTGTGCGTCACGTTGGGGTTTGTACTTTCTTAAAATATCAATGATAAAATAATACAACGTTATTCATGAACAATAATAGAAACATGTAGGAGATCATTGGTATGCAATATTAAAAAAATCAGGCAACTATCGTATCGATATTAGGTTATTAGAGATGGTTTCTGTTTAATTTTCTATAAGTTGTGATGTAGTATCATTCAATACTCATTTTTTTATGTTAGTTATGACCTTTTGTTATCAGAAAGCAAGCCTATTGATTGTCCTCTTTCCAATAGTGGTGATAAATTTTAACTTCTTGCATTTTCAAACATATTTTCAATTAAAAATGATTTCCCTACTGCAGACTATTTAAATTCATATAGGAAAGCTACTATAAAGTCGAATATTGATTGTTTTATTTATTTAAAGTGAATCTAAACTTTATTTAGTAATTTTTACACTTATCATAGGATCTGTAGGATAAAAAAAAATGACCTTAAAATCTTCTCACCATTGACAGAGTTTTTGAACTTGTCATGGTAGTGTTGGGGCAAAGTTTTCTGGAAAGTGAGCTTGGGTAATCCTCGAGGCGGCTTTTGTCATTTTCTAAATTTGTTTGTATTTTATACTTGTTTGTTATACATAACTAAATTAATTCAAATTTTATTACCAATTTTTATGTTTTCTATATATTTTCTTTATATTTTGTTAATTTATTATATTTGTAATTAAAATAAAAAATCGGTTATGGTTTCGCAAAAAGTTTTGATGCGATTTTGAAAATAAAAACGGTAATATTTGGTAGTTATTAGTTATATCAGGTTTTAGTACTCGTTTAGTATCGTTAATCTCAATTATCAAACAATAAGACATTAAACGTCATTAGGTTTTCCCATATTCACAGCTTCAGGTTTTCCCATATTCACAGCTTCAGGTTTATAATATTAAAAATGTTTAAAGATTTTATAACATGTTAAAAATATGATTATTTTTAGATATATAACGTTTCTTGAAGTAAATTCCACATAAACTTTACAATTTAGTTTTTTCTTTGAATTTCTTCTTAAACAATTTATTTCTTAATTGATTTTTTATTGAACCATCACCTAAATAATTTTTAATGAGTAGTAATATTAAAACTCTAGTTTACTCATAAGCAAATTGATTTCACAATATATAATATAAGTGATTCTAAATATTAATCAATATGCAATATGCATTATTGTAGCCATAATTATGATTAACATTAAGGGCTCTTTGATATAGTCAGTGGTTGTTCCGGGAGGACTCTCCTGAGGTGAATCAAACACTACGGATAGTTAATAGAACATAATATGAAATTAATTGGTAGTAATGATCAAAGCTTCTATTCAATTTAAACAAAATTTACTTTAATAATAATTATTGGCATGCTATTGTTGATTTTGAATAACTCACTGAAGTGGATTTAATAATATTGGAATTAGTTATCAGACTCATCCTTAATATATTTCGCATCAATATTAAAAATGAAATCACAGAAAAAATAATCAGTTTATATATATATATATATATATATATATATATATGGAGGTGTGGTCCATATTAAATACCAAAATGATAGACAATAATAAATTTCATAAAATATTATTTATATTTCGTTTATTTTATATATGATTAATATCCACGACACTATGTGTTGTCATACTAATCGTTAATAAAATGTTATTGGTATTTTCGTATTTATAATTGAAAAGAAAGGTTTTAAGAATCATACATTTTAGGCAAATTCGACTAGGGAGAAACAAAAGCCATGTCCGATCTGACACTTGAATTTCCTTTTGTTTTTCTCCGTGCTGTCACTATATGGGCCAATCTGTCCAGTAACATGTGATGCGTGTTGACGAGCCGCGATGCGTGTTGACAACCCGCTATATATATATATATATATATATATATATATATATATATATATATATATATACATGCATAAACACACCCACTAGTTTTATTTTATACTTGTGTATTATAATCATAATTTTGTTATTAAATACAATACATACTAATTGCATAATTTTCTTCATTTGGTAACCAAATTTCCAACACAACTAATTCGAGTTAATATAGGCCATTACACTTTATATGGTTTTCAAACTTAATTAAAACTTTTTTACATATAATTACATTTAATTTCATACTTATATCATTGAGACAGAAAAACCATCGGGTATATTTTTATTTAAAAACTAGCCGGCCCGACAGACTTCGTCCTGTCAAAAAAAATTGTAATGTGGCTGTGTTTTGTGCCTACCTTTTTTCTATTCTTTGCAAAAAATTATCCTGAACAGAACCGTCACCCTGGTAATAATTCGGTGTGAATTAAAACTAATTAAATAAAACACTATAAGCATTTAAAAGTAAGTAATTTTAATAATGTAAATCATAATTCAAAAATCAGTTCAATTTTCATTGTAGTGCTTTGTGATAAACGATGTTTTTTGTTTGATTACCTGGCGCATAGACAAACAAATCTGATGGTTTTCCAATACGGGAACAAACAACATACAATTTTCCATATGAGAAACATGGGTTTTCTAAATTAATACCACAAACACTTAATGATACCATAAACGCACTGGAAACGCATTGGCATGCAAGGTGCGAGAACATCTTCTGCTTTATGCTATCCTTTGAATATAGTTGGTCGATATTTCGCAACATTATAATTGCCGATCCAACCTTTAATTAAAGATTGTGAGGTGACAATCCTAGCAAATCCAGCGAGTTTAAAAACTCCGGTGGATCGTCTTGGTTAGTTGCCGAATCAACTGATTCGCCTGTAATTTGTTCTTGAATTTTGAAATTTAATTAATTTACATCAATGTTTTTGGCTGCCAATATAGCTTGATTAATAGAAAGATATTTCTATGTTCAATATAAATATATTCAAAATTAGATTATCAAAAACTACACAAAATGTCATGACATAGATCATTGTTTTTTTTACAAATTGCGTTGCTTACTCGATTAAAGAAGAAAAGGGCTGTTTTTAGGGTTTTCCCGGCAATTATTCGTTTTTTTCTCGCCGTAACAACCATCCTTGTTCTTCAACGAACATTTTAAAAAAATAATTGGCCAAATTGGTCCAGGCGTTGTTGAGTTATGCGCTTACCAACACATTTTGCGATTCATTTTTATATATAAGACTGCATCTGATCATCAAAAAAATTGATCTATATGTTTCTATCAAGGTGTTTTTCAAAAAAAGTTTCACCTGATTTGTTCGCTCAATAGTTTGTTAAATTAACAATTTTGTATCTAATTTCCTTACCTAATTGAGATACATAATTACGAGATATAGCAATATGAAAATTAATTAATCTCGTCATACTGAGTCGTCTGCTGATTGATTTCGTGTAATGTATATTAGGAAACTAGTTGCTCTAACTTACCTGATTCCCGTATCACGCCACTTAGAACTTGCTCCGAGTCGTTACTAAGTTTATTATTCATAGATATTTGGCATCAAAGTGAAACAGAACCGATCGTTTCTGAAGCAAATATTGAAACGTTGCATGCAAATTTAATTACTTGAAGTAATTAAATCATAAATATATTTTTATGAATATTTGATTTTTTATTTGATATGGTTGTTAGTAGTTGAATCGAAAAAATATTTAAAATTTTTTTTGCGTATATTTTATGTGTGTTTTAGTTATATATATCATATTTCTTACAAATTTATAGAAAATATTTTGTAAATTATTATAGGGTAAAGTTGTGCACAAAGATCCAGTTTCACTTTGAGCATTTATATTGTAAAAACCAAATCAACTACATAAAACATATAAAACATATTAAACAAACGACCATCTGACTTTGTTCAGTGAAATTTATATCTAATTCCATTGTGGAAATATGTTTGAAGGTTATGGTGGTCCTTCTCATCCAACCATATGTGAGCTTTTTCAGAGCTTATATGAAAAAACTGTTGATCTAAATTAAAAATAACAATACACCTTATAAAACAATTAAATTCAACTTGTACTTAAAAATTATGTTAAGGTGTTATACACTAAATAACACTGCTCAAAATGAAAACTTGCCTCAGTGATATACTGTAGGGTAGGGCGTGGCACAAAGGTCTAATTTGACTTTGAGTAATTATATTATGAAAACCAAATCAAATATATGACAATATTTTTCAGAATTTTTTTCGGTTCTTTTTACCCCATAGGTGGTGTAAAATGGGATGGTCAGGATGAAGGTCTAATGTCTTACTTTTAATTTTAAATGGATTTTTCAAAATAATAGCTACATTATTTAACCAATGCAAACTATAAATTTCATGGGTACCTTTTTAACTTCCCGTAGGGCAAGTTATAGTAATCGCAAAAAATCGAAAATAAATTTTTGTATATATCTTGACGTTTCAAAGGTTTCTGAACATTTTGGCATACTAACGAAGATACGGGGAAAAATGTGCCAAAAACGGTAACTCAGTTTTTAAGAGAACAGGGTGTCCGATTTTATTAATTAAAAAAACATTTTAATTGTATTGACAAGATGAAGAATTGATTAAATTTTTGGGAAGGCAGGTCCAGCGGTTGTGGATTCTCAATGAAAATAATTTTAAAAAATGTCATTTGGCGGTCAAAAATGTTTATTGGACTTATGCAGATCAAATTATCAGATATTTTATAGAGATTTTCATAATGTGTACACATTTTGTGTAAATTTAAACCAAGATTTTTAATTACGGTACGGGAAGTTCCAGCAATTTGCCTTAAGACACGATGCCATGCACCCCACTAATTTTCTTTTCGATTCTTTTAAACTAAATTATTTCCAGTAACATTTACATGGATGTTTTATTTCTTTTGATGTATATGTTTATGTAATATTACTATGCAGAGTTAAACTATTATGGTCTTTGGCAACTTTATGGGATGCTCGTGCAGCGGTTGTAACGTGTGAGGTTGCTAGAAGTCCCTTTGAGAATTGACTCGTTTACAAAACGACACACAGGACTACATACTAAATAGTCTTCAAGTTGATAAAATACGGCCACTGTATCTTATATGGGCATGTTTCAGTAGAAACATAGATAAATAGAGATTGAAAACTGGGAAAAAATACTATCCATAAAATTATAAGAGTCTACAATATGTAAAGAAGTTTTCCGTTAACTACAAATAACTTGGAAGACTGAATCTAATTTGAATCTAGTGGTGCATGGCATCGTGCCTTAAGGCAAATTGCTGGAACATTTTGTACCAAAAATTATTTTTTTTAAAAAAGATTCAATTATTTTTAGAACTTTGAAGAAAAAAATAGATTTTTAAAATTTTAAAAATTTTGAAAAAAATTGTCAATATTGAAAAATATGATTTTTTTTTATATTTTGAAATATTTTGGAATTTTTTTTAAAGAATTCGCGACACGTTAGCCACGTAAAAACGAAATATCGAAGCGTATGGGCGCCGCGTCGCATTATGACAGATAAACATTGGCACGGAACCCATAGAAATGTAAACAAAATTTGTTCTTATTAATAAAATATATACAAAATTCGATGTGCATATGTCTATCTTTATCCGCTAAATGGCATTTTTTTTAGTTTTTTTATTGGATCACCGAAACCGCTAAACCTGCGTTTTCAAAAATTTCATCAGTTTTTGATTTCGTCTCTACAAATTACATATTTTTTGAATTATCAAAATCGGACGCTCCGTTCTCTCAAAAATTGAAGTAACATTTTTGGCACATTTTGCTTTTGCCAAAAACTTATCAGCACGTCTCCTTATCAATAGGAATCGAATGTTTTTTGAATGGTTGATCCCTGTTCTCAAAATCGTTGACGAAAAATTGTATCCGCACATACATACACACACATGCACACACACATACATTCATTTTTTCTAAGGTACGCCAAAATGATCAGAAACCTTTGAAACATAAATATATATAAAAACTTTAATTTTCGATTTATTTCCGATTACTATAATTTACCCTACGGAAAGTTAATTACCAATGCATTTCATAAAACAATTAAATAACGTATACTTGCAAATTATATTAAAGGCTCGTAAACTAAACAACAGTGCTCACAACCAAAAAAACTATACTATAAAATGCAAAAATACTTTTGTTGTTTTTTTTAAATAAACCGTTTTTTTCGATAGCGACGTCATAAGAATCAATGTGATGGCTTATTATATATCTTTTTCCATCTACTTTGAAATATTATTGTTAAAAAATGCTTAAATTTGCTTGTTTTTCTTAGAAATTGGTAGTGGATCTTTTAACTCGGGGATCTTTAAGCTGCGCTCTACCCTGAATCAAACAAAAATTCCTTCGAAAGTAAAATTTATGATAGTAGTGAAAGTTGAAAAATATTTTTAGTATGTTTAACAATTTATATTTAGATTATTATAATTTTTAGTACAATTGTTCAACGTAATAAATAAACTGCATCAAATTGATTAGTAGTCAAGCCTCTTCAAAACTAAAAGTAAAATGCTTGATCTTTTTTCCCTTGGCTATCCCTTATTATCCCGCCTGTTGAGTAAAATGACAGGTGGCAAATTTTTGAAAAATAAAAAAAAAATATGATGAATTAGCTGCGAATTTTACAGAACATACTTCGATAGTTGTTTGTTTGATAGTATACTTATCAAATGATAGTGTTGTGATGCAGTTAGTATGGTTTTCATAGCATAGTTGCTTAATTTTGGGCACCGCTTGAAATACGCTACAAGTAGTAAACATAATTAAATATAAAAATTACAAAATCAAATGAATTATAAATATATTGAAGTTATTACTGGTGCCAATGTAACCAAGCATCCGCTACATAAGTATGTAGTAATCCGATTTTTTTCTCTATCCCCATAATGATTTTCCTCCTCCGACTGGAACTAGACTTGTAATAACTATAACTCGCAATTTCATACCGAGTTTCCGAATCATTTTCCGAGTTACTATGAAAAATCTAATTAGCGCCGTTGTAGTTCGGTAACTGCGAACACGGTGCTAGTAATAGATTTCGAAACTGATTTATCGCTAAGTGGATTACCTGTCCGCCTTGCACGGAAAACGCGGAACCATCGTGGAACCATGGTGGAACCCTTGCCCAGCATGGGATAGAAGCTTTAATTATTAATCAGTGCAAAATGAAAAAGTTTGCTTTTTAATAACTGAATTCCAAAGTTTCCTTGCAGAAAATCAGCGCCTCCTCTACTTTCAAACTTAGTTTCATCCAATTTGTGTTGACGACTGCTAGTTCGAACGATTTTGATTTGATTTTGCAATTAGTTTGCATTTTTTAAAGGAAGTGAAGAATAGTTTTCTGTGTAATTTGTAATCGATATTACTTACACAATTATATGAATAGAAAGTTATATATATATATATATATATATGTATATATGTACATATATTTTTAATTATAATAATTTAAAAACATTTTTTTTGTAAACAAAGTAAATTTCCTTTCAAAGAATATTTTTTCTCCCAGCGACATCTATTTTTCAACTGGGCCCTATTCCTTCTCTTTCCTATTTGATATTTTGTGACTCATCTAGTTGACCTTCATAGAGAATTCAGACTCCGACGATTGTTGGTGGGGCAGTATAATGAACGACTTGTAAAGGATAATACGTAATGCTAATTTTGGTTTCCATATTTTAGATTTTAAATTATAACACATTGATGATGAGACAAACCTAGTCTCAAAACGTTTGTAAAATTATGCAAAAAAGAGTGTTGTTTGTTCATATTTCTAAATTCATATCTATCTGTCCACTCAGAATACATTTGATATATATATATATAATATTTTTACACAAAAACACAAAAGCACAAAATTTTGCTACAACTTGAAAAATCGATACAACTAACCAGTTAATAATCATAAATCTTTATTTGTAAATAGGAAAAATAATGAAAGTTTTGTTTCACAAAAAAGTAGGAAAATCAAAGTATTTTGGCACAGAAACATGTAATCAGCAATGCTTTCCGAGCCAAAAATGATATTTGCCTATGACATTAAAAATAGGTACAACCCTAAATTTTTAATTTTATCACCAACCCCTATTTTTTTATAACCATATTAGTAAGTGGATATTTTTGAGCTTAAAGATAAAGCTTAAAACTTACTTCAAAATAGTATTTACGATATTATATTTTTTTTTAATTTTGTGTTAATTTTTTTTTATTTGAATTTATTCAATGCGGAATTGATAACTCTTTTTACTTCAAACAAGTATTTATTTTTATCAAGTGTTGTCCACCTGTAACATTTTTTTTAATTTCTTGACATATTTTCTTCATTTATATTTTTCATAATTCGAAGTTGAAAAATACATAGGATATATTTTCATCAAGGGTTGTCCACTCCTAACTTTTTTAAATTTTGGAATCATTTTTTTTTTAATTGTAATTTTTATAATGCAGAAATAAAAAATAATTACAAATCTAAATTTTCATCTTCCTTCCACAAATCTCTATTAATAATAATAATAATAATAGCCATTTTGGTAATCACAGTAAATAATTCTTCACCACGCTTTCCAGTCAGTGATAGGAAAGTGTTTTGTACTGAATTTTAATTTATGATGCCTGACCTTATGATAAAGCATTAATTTTATTTAAAAAATAACATTTATTTTTGTTTATTAAAGGGTGGCCACCCCTTTAATTTACCCATTGTACAAATAGTTCCCGAGGCGCACAAACAATAGATAGTTGATCAATGGTTTGCATAATTTTTTGCAATTTTTTTTTAAAAAATAGAGAGATCGAATATTAAAATCTTAAGATGCAACAAATTAAAAAATACAGGATTTATATGTAGTTCCTAATAAAAGTACATTAATAATTTTAATAACTTTATATTAAATACATAAAACGCGACCTCGTCCATAAATCTACCTTCTACATTATTGCATTTATTTAATGAACTACATCTGCATCATTTAAATATCGTAAAAGTTTTTAATTTCCGTTCAATATAGCATGTGAATTTTTCCCCAGTTTCATTATAGATAATTAATTTTGTATAGAAAACGTCACGTACTCGTACATCGTATATCATTTTACAGTTTTGTGTAACATTGTTGTAAAAGTATTCCCGTTTTATAGTTAAATGAGAATGCTGATTAAAATAATTTAATTATTCACGTTTCATTTGAAGTGATTCATTGTGCTTTTAATCACGAAAACTGATCGGTAATCCGAAATGTTTATTTATTATTCGATAGAAGTTTCATAAAATTAATTTGGTTTAAATTACTCGTTTTGTTTTGCAAAATTTTGTGGTTTTAGAATAAATATATGAGTATTTCCAAAATACTTCACATTCAGGACATACAGAATTTATTTGAGTGTAACATTTTAAGCTAAACTGTCAAATTTTATTGAGGAACACAAAAATAAATTAACTATTTGAGATTATGATAAAATTTGAATGTAATATATATATTTCTAACTTTCCGTAAAATAAGTTATAGTAATCGTCCAAAAATCGATGTTTCTGAGATTTCTGAGCATTTAAACATTTAAAAAAATGAATGTGTGTGCATGTATGCATATAATTTTTTGACAATTTTAAGAGCAACACCCAACCGATTTTAGTTAATTAAATAGCATTTGATTTTCATTGATAAGGAGACGTTGTGATTAGTTTTTGGCAAAAGTTGGTCCAGTTTTGAAGATACAGAGCATATAGTGCAGAAAATAGCGATTAAGTTTTTGAGTGAACAAAACTTTTAAATTATTATAAAATTTATTTATATTTTATTTATTCTAAAATTTATTTATTATTATATTATTTATTTTTAAATTTAAATTATTCTAAAATCTTGCCACTTCTATTGACGTAATAAAGATTTGATTAATTATTCAAATTCCAGCGGTTTCCGAGATCAAAAAAAGTCAAACAAATGTCATTTGGCGGTCGAACATCAAATATTTTGTAATTAGAATCAACCAATAGATTAGGAGACTTCAATAATAAAATACTAAAATACTCAAATTAACAAAAAATTAAAACCCAGAAATCTAAACTTGTTTGAAAGCAGATTATATCAATATTAAAGTTTGAACACAATAGAATTCTGAAATTTGTAACGATATAAAAAAATTTCAAAATCGACAAAATGTTTAAAACCATTATATAAATTTTATGAAATTTTATAAATAAAATCCAGAATATTTCAAAAATTTAAAACGTTGAAAATCCAAAGTATTGAATAATGTAACAATATAGATTATTTAAACTTGAATCAACTAATTGCTAAAATTTTCTAGATTTAAATATACAATTATTGCCCAGCATATTTAAAAATATATTATTTCAAAAAAATCAAGAACAATTATCGAAACACACAAATTTTTATAATTTTTGAACAAAGATTTTTTGGACTTTTGCTGTTCTTTAATAATTCAATTTTTTCAATTTTTTCAACACCCACAAAATTTAAAGAAGTTCACGCCTAGATCAACTCAACTTTTATTAATCAAATGATAAAATTTTCAAATATTTGTGAAATAATTAATAATTAATCCATATACAAGATAAAGACTATGTGAGAATTTTACAAATTTAATTTTATAAAATGTTGAAATTTTTACAAATTCTAATAATAATCAAAACTCACACAATTTTAAAATGTTAGAAAGCAGATTATCTGAACATTTGTTGCAAAACTTAAACAATTCACAAAATTTATAAAAAAGTATCTATAAAATTTGTTTGTCACGTTGAAAGATTAATAAAGCTATTATCTCGTAAAATCCCTTTAAAATTAAAAATAATACGATAGATCTGTTTGCTTTTTTGCTGTCCTTTTATAACCCCCCCCCCTGTGTGGTAAAAAGGACGGATGACAAAATTTAGAAAAATAGTAAAAAAATATATTTAGTAATCTACTGGGAATTTTAGTGAAAATAGCTTGATAGTTGTTTGCTTATTACGTGTTAATAGACGTCCATTAATCAAATGAGCGTTTTTTAAGGATTTTTGGTCCCTCTCTCTTCCTTGGTATTATATATGTGGTGATATTTAAAATTATACCCGCCCCCCTTTTTCACCAATTAATACTCTTTTTATATTAAGATAAAAAATAAATATACGTAATATCTTATTAGGTTCTTCACTCCCTTACGTGATATTTCGTGATTTTTTTTATCAAAACCCCCTTTTCACCCTTTTGGGCTCACGTGATTAATGGATGCCCTTTCATTTGCTCTGGAGTTACTTCAATACTGAAATACTCAAAAAATACAATAAAAAAAACAAAACCCAGAAATCTTATTTTGTTTGAATTAAAATTATTACCTTATCATCACGTAGGTTTCAAATTATAGAAGACCATTGGTTCAATTAATATCTGCTTAGAAAACAAAACATGTTTAGTTGCACCACCACTATTCAAATATCCATCCCCCAGCATCTTTGAATACCATAGATCTCAATATTTATTAACTCGGCTCCTTTCCGATACGAGATGACATCTGTCTATGATATAATATAATATTGTGTTATATTATATTATAATGTGTGTGCATCTGTCATGCAAATGAGTCTCCTTTACGTCTCCGCTTTGACGTAATTAGTTATTCCCACATCAATAGGTGTCCCTCAGGCCCGCGGCATCCATTATGTTTTGATAATGCACGGAAATTCGAACTGTCATATCGCTAATGAAAAGACATCTACGACGAGCTGCGGTTTGAATTTCAGACACGGTGCATTAGCCGACGAATCGGGCTGCTAACATTATTCGAAATTTTGTTATAAAATAAAAACTTATAGTTTTGGTGAGTTAGATTGGGTACCCTTGTGCCAAGGTATGGTAGTGACAGTAGTCATAACAGCTAAACTATACTGTAGCATTCCTGCATAAATAAAAAAAGTCAGCCTAATAAGATAAATTCTAATGATAATGTCATCGAAGATGGATGGATTAACTATTGTGTTATTAAGGAGCAGTTTTTGTTCACAGAACGTGAGGTTCCGATCGCTTTTAAGATATGGGAAGAAAAATATTTCTATGTAGACAACTGCTCAATTTATCATTTGATTTACGTTTTTCTAAGTTAACTGATAAATTAACAAAATTAGTGCTGATCAAGAAAGTGGTATAACCGTAGCCAGTCTTTCTTGCAGCTATTATTGTCTGGCCCTTTTGGAAGTTTCCGTTGTCTGGCATCAACTTTCTGCAAGCCATACACCACTAGTTTTAGTGTTTTAATTAACATAGTAAAACAAATAATGCCTAAAAATTTCAAAATCTATGTGTTTATACATATATCTATATAATAAATATTTTCGCATTCAGAGTTTCTTAAGAATGGTTGCGAACTGCATGCAATTGCAGGACTATTAGCGTTACACGCGGGTGTACTGGCTCCGGTTTTTTCAATTTTCCAATGTGTTCCACCAAATTGATTTGAACAATATTTTCAGTACTAAAAGAAAAAACAATAGGCTTTCTAATAACGCTAATTAGAAGGTGGTCCAACTAAGCGCACTACCGAAAAACATCAATCGAAAAATTATTTTATCTTTTTCAGCTAATAATAAATGATTATTTGGCATCGATTGTTCTATATAATGTGGCCTAAGTCAATATGAATAGAACCACGTAATTTTTTTTTCGATATCTTTTATGGTTACGCCAAAAAGTGAGTTTGAAGAAAGGAGCCACTTTCACATATTTTCAATGTTTTTATGAAATAGACCTATATAATGGCGTATAAATTATTTAAATACCAGAATGGGGCCGATTCTGTATGGCAAAGCGCCCACACCCTTTGTTACTAGAATTCCAAAATAAGGACAAAAATATAAAATTCTATGTAAGTAGATTAATAGATTCCCATTATTGACCATAACAGCTCATATGTTGGAAGTTCTAATTACTGTTACAAATGAGAATATTAAAAAAAACTATATTGAATTTCTTTTCTCTGCCAGCACTGCTGCACCTAAATAAAAATATAATAAATTAGGGAAATTGTAATAATAAAAATCGAATCAAATATAAATAGGCCAACCTTCTAAAAATGACATTAATGAGAAGAACAGCACCACAGAAACTATTGTATTTGCTCGTTGAATTGTTATGATCTGATTTCTGTTCAAAATTAAAACTAGCTACTTTATAATGTAAAATAAAATAATTTTTGATTTCTTGTGTTCTCGCTTCCATTTTTTTATATACGAGGTCTGTTCAAAAAGTACCCGGAATTTTCGTTTTTTCAAAAAAATATTTATTTATTCGTCTACATTAATGTGGTCCCCTTCAAAGTAGTCCCCCCCAGATATAATACACTTATGCCAGCGTTTTTTCCAATTTTCGAAGCACCCTTGATATTCACTTTTTGATATGTCCTTGAGCACTCTCAGCGATTTTCTTCAATCGAGGAAAACCGCCGTCCTTTCATGGGTCTCTTCAACTTTGGGAATAGGAAAAAGTCACACGGAGCCATATCTGGTGAATTTTTGCACTTTGCAACACTTTATTTCATTTTTTACGCAAAATTTAATACAAATTCTTTGACTTTTCAATTCTTCCATTGTAAAAATCGCCGAGCTCAGAAAAACACGTCGAACCTTAGCGACTACCACAGACAAAGTAAACAGTGAATATAGCTGAAAATTTCATCATACTTTAGGGGCATGTATACCAACACAATAAAAAAAAAATTTTGACAATCAGACACTCCAGACCCGCGAAATTTAAAAGTTCCGGGTACTTTTTGAACACACCTCGTATAAGTACTCCTAGTATCTATACTTATTAAATTGTTAATTAATTAAATTATGATATGAGTCTTATTATAATACCATTATACAGACGGTTTGTAAAATTAATAAATAAATAAATGAAGCAACAGAAAAGGCATAGCTCAGAATAGGTTTTTGTAATTAAACATAAGGAGTAGTAGACGCAGTATTACTTGAAATAGTGTTAGTTATTAATTCACAAGTTTTATTTTTTTATTGGTATTAATTTTTATTTTTTGCACTTTCATATTTTGGCCAATTGCTTCCAGAATTTGTACATTAACAAAAAGGCAGCGAGGCAGAGGCGGTGCTGATAAATATGGTATGTAACTCATTTTAAATTTATTTGTTCAGATATATATATATATATATATATATATATATATATATATGTGTGTGTGTATATATATGTATGTATTGTTATTTTTATTGGTTTCGTTAGCGTGTATATTTTGCTTCCAAACTAAATCATATGTTTCACATGATTTACTCCCATGTGACAGATTTACAATTAATCTTCATTAAGAAGTGCTTCTGTATTAACAATTTAGTACACTTTCATTTAATATCATTATTTATATGTGTATTTCATATTTGTATAACATTGAATAATCATTTCTTTGATACTTACTTTATTAATCAGTTTCGAAAGAATGCGGTTTCGAAGGACTCCTTCCATGCACCAGAACAGTCATATACATTATAGGAAAAATGTTGAAAATTAGCTCAAACTTCTATTTGTTGTAACAATGTAAATCCTAAATTCGATTCTAACTCTAATTCTCTACAATTCTTCTATGTGACAGATTTTCATTCAGTATCAATTAAGAAATTTCAGTTTAGTATTTTCAGTTTGGCACACTATTATTTAGTATAATTATTAATTTATATGTGTATTTATTATTTGAATAACCTTAAATATTAATTTTTTTGGTGCTTACTTTATTAAACAGCTTCGAATAAATGCGTTTCTGAAGGACTCGTTCCATGTATCAGAACAGGCATATACATGATGATTAGTAGAACATATTGTAAAATATTTTTTTTTTTAATTTTATTTGGCTTCGCTTACTCTGAGCATTCAGCCACCTACAACATTTTTATTTATTTACATTTTAATTTATGTCATTTTCAATCTATTTATGTATCCTATTCTATATTCTTCTTAATTTTTCTTCTTCTTATTTTCTTCAATTCTTGCTCTTTTTTGTCAAATTTCTAATTCTATTAACTTTCAGCTTTATTTCATTTTTTCTTCATTCTTCTTTCAAGTTCTAATATTCCTCTTCTTACTCCTAATTCAATTCAACTATTCGAATTCTGTTAATCCTAATTTCCTTAATTTTTATTCAAATTCTATTTAACAAGTACAATTTTTATTTGATTTCTACACATATTTTTTTTCATAAATTCTAAGTCATTGACAGGATTTGATCCGAAGATCCCTGTCATGTGAATCGAACACGCTACCAAAGAGCTATGCCCGCCACAAATAAAATAATTCAAGCTACGTTACTTCAATGTATGTAAATCCTAAATTTGCTTCTAACTTTAATTCTCTACAATTCTTTATCAAAATCGACACTGCATTTTCCGCAATGACAGCCAGTGTCCTGGTTCCCCAAGTAAGTACAATCGGCTGCTAACCTCCAGCCCAGAGGTGGTTTTGACATGTAATATAGTCACTCGTAACCTCCTAACCCTATTCGCCAAATAATTATTAATAGCTTCAGCGAGTGCTTAATTAAATGTGAGATGTCAGCTTGATATGTGTCAGGATGTAGAAGCTTTTATGTTGGTTTCGGTATTTGGATTGTTATTTTACGTTTGATAATTTGGTGGAAGGAAAAAGTATCATTGAGATTTAGGAAGCAGACATTAATTTGTGAATGAATTCAATTGGTATGTAAAATTTTATAAGAGGTATGACTTACATCAAAGATTTTTTCCAAATTGATATTGCAATAAATACACACCAATAGTATAGTGCAATCATTAACTTACAATTGCCAGAACCCAGTAATACATTATCCTTACTTTCAATAGAGGGTATCTTTATCGGAGAATTGGCCCCTAAATTAGGTTTCTCTTAGGTAATTAGATTTTAGTTTTTTTTAGAGTGTATAGAGTTTAATTAGATTGTAGTGGAACAATACTATTTAGACTGAAAATTTTCAGATTACACTGATAATATATTCACTACATAGTAACTATCATTGCTGAATTAGGTCGTTGAGTTACTGGATGTATATAGTAAAAAATTTCCAGTTCGAGAATCAGACCGACATTTTCCTCATTTTCGATGCATTTTCGCTTTCATAAGGTGACAAGAAATATACTTGCCCGTAATAAATGTCTAAAGTTGTACGTGCTGCAACGTCGTGTGTCATTCTATGACTTGATTATATCAATATTATATGCCACGAACGAGATGTAATGCGAATGCACTCTCATAATGGAAGTCTATGGTATTATTCTTACATTTAATAAATTGAGACATGAGTTGTATGTAACTTATATGCATTCATATATAGAAACATGCGTATATAAATATATATAGAGAAATAATTTATACTAATTGCTAAATGAAATCTTTAAAATTGATTAGAAAATGCACCCGAATTTGGAAAACAATGAGAAATTATAATTCTTCTCTGTTACTCTATTATCTTTTATGATGCAATATTGGGAAATCATGCGAATTCAATTCTCATTGCTTTTTCAAAACTAGGGGCATGTTCGTGCCTGATGCACAAATGTTATCTATCTACTATTATACCTAACACCAACAAAATCATTTACAACCGTAGGTTCTCGGTGCATCATTTTCTATGTTTACCTTGACCGATACTCATCTTACAAATAAAACCAAGCTATTGATTTTTCTACCAATTTTAAAATACTGATAAAAGCCAATTAGTTACAAAGTACATGTGGTCCTTCAAAGTAATTAAAGAATCTGTTTTCACTGTATTTGTGATTTTTCATATATCATTTATGAAAAATACTCCATGAAATAGATATCATGCTTTTCTTTATATATTAAATGTTTCCTTGTCAGTCCTAATTGTAAGTAAAATAGACTTCTAAGGAAATATATGTATCATTATTTACATCGATCAAGATTAGTACGGAGTGATTTAGTTGATATTAAAACGAAACATAAACGTACGTTGCTGCTGTTTCAAGTAATTTATTGCTCGAAGAAAATTACCGTGAATGCAGTCTTGATTTGTAGAAACACAAAAATAAAGAAGTATTAATGGATTGCGTTTAATTAAATATATTATTCATATCGTTTAGAAATCAGGAAATATATTTCTTGTGGGAAGATACTTTTTGCTTTGAGGTAGAGTATCTGTTTATCTAACATTGATTTCTTTACACTTGTTCTAGAACTATAATGTAGATTAGCATTAAAAAATGGAAGTAAAAACGCATATTAATCAATTGAATTTATTATAACTAAACAAGTAACAATTAAATTTTTATAATAAGGACAAATCAGATCCTATAATAATAAATAATCAGTTTTAAGCAGAATACGGCATTTAGACACCGAATTTCTTCTTTGCTAAGATAAATCAATGGCAAGTTGTCAAAGACTTCTGGGGTCTGCGATATAGACCACTTTGGGAAAAACTGCTCTAAATAAACAATCTTTACAAATTCCATAAACGTTTCAGAATTTCTTGGGTTTACGAATCATATTCAGTGATTCTTGGTTTTTGAAGCAGCGTTCCAAAAATCAAACCAGAATCAAATATATTTTTTGTTTTATTTATTTTTTAATGTCTTTACCGATTTCATCATAGAATATAAGCAAATTTTTGGTAAAGGTAAATCTGGAATTGATGGTATCCTGTTTAGGTGTAATGTACTTAACTATACTCTAGTTTTAAATTAAATCTAAATTTGACCCTTCATACTAAATGAATCAGAAGTTTATCAGAAGGCGGTGAAGATGAAGCAAAAAAGTCCAAAATCAAACAGTTTATATATTGAATTATTTCATATATAAACTGTCCCGTCAGAACTGTGCCATTTGAAAATATCATTCGACGTGCTAAAACCCGATATATAGGGGAGACCCACGTAGAACGTGAACAAGCATCGGATATCGGCTTAAGGGCTTATCTTGAGACAGGTCATTCAGTTAATCATGTCCACACGTAAGGCCTGGGCTCACCGTACTAACCTTGCGGATTACATTTAACCTATAGATTATTGGAGGACGTATATTTTAGGTCGACATCATAAGATAAAGTTTCGTATATTCGAGAAGCAAAGACTCTAATCCGGAGAAAGGCCAAAGAAAACTTTACTGGGTTAAACGGTCCGGCTATTGAGATTTCATATTTTCAATAGTTATTGTTATAGAAAATCCAAATCCTTCAGACTGTGAAAGAATATGAATTATGATTATTTATTAAATATTGACTTTTGGATATAATAACGTATTTTTGTAGGCAGTAAATGAATTTAAATTATTATGAGTTTTTAAGGAATTTTAGACCCCTCCTCCCCCTTGGTGATACACGGTGATGTTCAAAATTCCCCCCCCCCCTCTTCTTCCATCAACCATCACGTGTATTGTTAGTTATGTGAAAAACTGTAAAATTTTTGATTTTTTTTTGAAAATGTTTGAACTTTTCTTAAAAAAAATAGTTAAAAAATAAATACACGTGATATCTTACTATACCCCTTCCTTCCCCACGTGATATTTCGTGATTTTTTGGAAAACCCCTCTTCCCCTAAAAACGTCACGTGATTAATGGACACCCCTCAGCAGTAAGAATTAATTCCACTTAAGAATATATAGGATTTTTATATTATAATAATAAATTATTCTAGTTATAAATATAAAATTAGTAAGCTAACTTAGTTCAAATATTTGTCGTGAGAATCAGAGAGTCTTGAAGAAGTTTACTACTACTTTTTATTTCTACTAGTAAAAATCATTTAATCTCACTTCATATCATGCATTTTTCTGTCTCCAGTTGAAAGTTTGGTATTCTAGATTTCTGGAATGCATTTCGGGCAAAATAGATTCTGAAAGTAATAAATTCTGAAAAACCAAATGTAACATATTTATTTATATAGGGTATATCGAGGCACAAAGACCCAATTGCATGTTAATTAATTATACTGTCTAATTTATCTGTACTATAAATAAAACATAAAGCAACAACCTCGAACTTTGTTCAGTAAAATTACTAGTTAATTACTTATGACAGAAATATTTTACTATTATTCTAAAATTTATCATCTTTGCTTTTTGCCTCATATTCAGAATAAAAATGGACAGCCAGGAGCAAACATATTCAATGTTTTTAAATTTTTTACGATATATTCAACCAATACAAAATATAAATTTTATGGACATATTTTTTGTAAGATCAGACTGTATATAACCTTGATCTAGTGGTCGTCAGAATTATCCATCAACAGAGTTGTAATAACTATTAATTCAAATCATCTTATGTGAAATAGGTTTTTTGTAACTTAAAATACTTTTTATTTACTGTTTTCTCATTGTTTACACTTTTGCCAGTGTGAAAGTTTAGATGGTTCTTTTTACCCCACCCACATGTAAGATATTCTAAAAGTTATATAAAAAAATGTTGAATCTAATATATAAAACTTATAAAGCAAGTAACTGATGCATTCTTAAAAATTCTATTAAGGTATCATCTACTAAATAAAAAAGTTCAAAACCAAAGAAACTACCAACTAAAGCAAATACTTTTGTTATGAATATTGATACGTGGCTGTTTATCTCCTGAATGCGACATCATACAAACTAAGGTGATGTCTGGCTATGAATCTTTTGCCTATTACTTTAAAATAGTAGTGTTAAAAAATCTATACTTGTTTTTGAAATAATGAATAAACTACCCTATATGGCATATGCTGTGAATTAAGTAAAATGTAATTATGACTTTAATCTTTTATAGACTTTCAGAATTGGTAGAGAACTCATCGCATTTCACTTAATTATATCTTAATTTAATAAGACAATAAGTATCTCAAACAAAATAAACACTCATACACATTATTATAATGCATCTTTGAAAACTTCTAGTGACGCTTTTCTCAAATCGGAGCACATGTTCTTTGTGAATACAAATTGTAAGTTTAATAGAACGGTAGGTAGAAGTACGTATGAACTTTTTGAAAATTAACAAGTACCAACTGACTTTAATTAAACCTGTAGTAGCTATGTAGGATACGAAGGTGCCATAACTGCAACCCCGAAGTTGTCGAAAACTTTTCGATTCGTGCGAAAATTGGCTTTGTTATGAATGGATATAACCGTGCATAGGAGTTTGCATATTTGCATATCTAGAGTTAAAAAAACATTTTACTAAAATAGTAGATTGCTCTTTGCTTGTTCAGATTCTCATTAAAATAAAAAATGTATTTAATATACTTGCATACAAAACACCTGTATATTCGAACTAATTTTGGTGTTCCCCAAGAAAGCATCTAGAATCCTACTGTATAGCTGAATTTTTCGCAAAAAGAAATACAATTATTGCATTTTGTCATTTTAACACCATTATTTAAAAAAATAAAGAAATTCAGGAAAGTACAATATAAAAATTAGAATTAGAAAAAAACTTCTTTTTATAGTTGTTTAATGAAGGTAAATAAATTGCACTTACATTATACCTATACGATTTATATTAATGATATTAATCTTATATGCTGAAATAGTAGATTATTTCTTGTTTGTTCAAATTTTCATTAAAAATAAAAATAAGTTTAATAAACTTACATACAAAGCACTCGTATATTCGAACTAATGTAATTTCTACTATTTGTGGTATTACTCAAGGACGCAACGAGAGTCCTACTATATGACGTTTATAATTGAAATTTTTGCAAAAACAAATACAATTATTGCATATTGTCATTTCAATACTATTTGTTTAAGAAATTAAAGCAATTTGGAATAGTAAAACATGAACATTTGAATTAAAAAAAAAACATATTTTTATAGTTGTTATTTAAAGGTACATAAATTACACCCAAATAATCGCAGTTTGATGTTTTATCTGATATGATCATCGATATAATGTTTTTATCATAACTATATCATAAAGAGTGCATTAGGACGTATATATGTATTTGAGTTTATCGAGAAGAAAAATACAATAATTGCAACTTGTCATTTTATTATCATTTAAATAGAAAAAATCTGGAGAAGTAAATGTTATAATTAGATAGTTTTTACTAAGAATAATAAAAGGTATTAATGGTGCTTCTATTATACTTACATTTATATAAAATGCACCTAAGTGATACTGTTTTTATTGTAACGATTAAGAGTGCCTCAAGAACGTGTGCTGAGTCCTACATTATGACATATATAAATGACTTTTTCATAAATATATAAATAATAATTGTATCTTGATATTCCATTAGCAAACTAGACATATCGGAGAAAAGTAAATATAATAATTAAAATTATAATGAATTACTTATGATAATTGTTTAATTAACCGTGCTAATGATTCTTATATTATAATTGTATACTTACACTTACATAAAATGCACTTAAATAATATTGTTTTTATAATATCTATACAATTTAGAGTACCTCAAGGACTGGTGCTGAGTCCTACATTGTAACGTATATAAAAGACTTTTTTAGAAATAAAATTATAAAATTTGAATTTTGTCATTTTAATACTATTATTAAAGTAGATGAATCGGGGAAAATTTAAATATAATGATTAGAATTAGAATGGATTTCAAACCATTTTTATAGTTGTTAAATTAAATGTGTCAATTATTAAATTGGATAATAATCACATGTACAAAATAATATTTGTTAAATCGCACGATATAAGTATTTAAAAAGCTATTTATATTATAAATTATAATTATAACAAAACATAATTATTTTATGTTATTGCGATTCAGTTTTGATTCGTAATATAATGTGGCTTTGTGTAATTTTTTCGCAGAAGTAGTGATGGTATTTCACCAACTTTAATTCAAATTAGTTGAATTAATTCTAAGCTCTATATTTGTTATTTATATTATTTATTCATATACAATATTGAACTGCATGATATTACAATTACAAATACTACATTTGCATTTGTAGCTGCATTATTAAAATTTTCCAACTGTTTGCAGTATGTAAAGTTTAATTAAAGTCATCAAGATGAATATAATATGCACATGCATTTTCTTGCATGGAAAATAATTACTTATGAAGTGCAACACCCGCAAGAGATATTTCATTAGTTGTATGAAATTCAAATGCTGAGTGTATATTTCATGATGAGCCATTATCATGATTTCATTATTATATTTCAAACGAAGTTCATGAGATACAAAGATTTACAGTGAATAGACAGTCAAATATTAGCTTTTTTATTAAATATGCAAAGAAGGTGATATTAATGTTTATTATAATATTGAATATAAACTGCACATTACAATTATGGTCATAAAAAGAATATTTGCTTGTTTTTTGCATTTATAGAGCAGTTTTTTAATTTATTATATTTTTGATTAAAAGTAAATTTCTCATCTTGATTGAAACGTGGACAAAATGTTTTACACTTTTTTGCAAATTACAAAGAAACTCGCACAAGACTGAGAAACGATAGTTTTCATCGAGATACATCAAATGGTTTTTAGATTTTTAAAATCGGTTTAGGCGTTTTTATACAAACCTCGATGGAAGGTCTAATTTTGACAAACGCCAAAAAAAACGCTTCTAATTTTTTCAACCTTTTAAACCAGACTAATTTTTAAAATTAAATGCAGGCCGTAATATTTCAGTATGTTCTAGAGGACCAAGGTATCTATCGCAAAAAAAATCATAAAAATCAAATAATTACAAAAAATTGTGCCTGCGAATCTTTACCAAAACTAATCAGGTCACAATTTTTTTACTTTTCTGCGATTTACAAGGAAACGGCTTGGCCGAACGTTGCGCCAAACTGACAAACGATTGTTCTCATCGAGATAAATCGAACGGCTTTTAAATTCTTGAAATCGGTCCAGCCGTTTTTGAGAAAACGTCGATTTACGGTAAAAAATCTGGTCACATACACACACACATACTTGTTCCAAATTCAGTCTCATTCGATTCAGAATGGCTTGAAACGTCGAGAAAACATAAAATTCGCGAACCGAACTGTTTGATGAAAACATAAACTCATCCTTCGGGAAGTTTATTATAACAAAATTAGTACTCATTTTTAAAAACTTCATCAAATATCTGATAATTTGATGTGCCTATGTCTAATGTTTATTTTTGACAGCCAAATACCATTTTTTTACTTTTTCCTCTGTATCTCCGAAACCGCCAGATCTGCCTTAACAAATAGTTTCATCAATTATTCATTACAAGTAAAATGTTTTTTGAATCATTCGAATCGGGTACTCCGTTCTCTCAAAAACTGAATTTCCGTTTTGGGCTTTTTTGCACCATATCTTCTTTGCACCATATCTGACTTTGCCAAAAACTAATCAGCACGACTCATTAATAGGAATCGAATGTTTTTCGAATGATTCAAATCGCTTGATTCATGCGCCCGAAATCGAAGACAAAAATTGTATGAAAACGTACACACACATACATAAATTTTTTCTAAGGTATGCCAAAATGTTCAAAAACCTTTGGAACGTAAAGATATATAAAAGTGTTCATTTTCCATTTTTTTTTTGATTACTATAACTTACCCTACGTTAATAAGATATATGAAATTAAAAATTTAAAATTGTTTAGTATTAAAAATTAAACACCTGCACATTTCTGTTTACTTCGCTATGACAATATTATGACGTATACAGTCAATCGAGACAAATATTTTTATGTTGTTTAAGATCCTATTGAAAAACAACTGTTACTAATCACCCCTGTTATAATAAACTCCTAGCTCTCTAATAAAATATTATAAATCTTTTGTTATAATGAGCCCCCAATAAAATATTATAAAACTCACGAATTACTGCAACTAGTAAATGTATATATTTTGTATACTCTTTTGTTCCAAATATTTTCTGTCACAATATTAGACCATAGATCAAACAACAATATAATGATTTTCTTCCACATTCAGTTTCATTATTCATATGTAACTATCTGTGTACCATTTATGATGCTTTTCCGCAGTGCGCTCGCAAAATGGCAAACATTATTATAATGATACATCGTAATAGGGTTGGAAGTCAACAGGTGGGTTGTTGCAGCTACCCTTTCGCATGGAACGATATGCTTTTATTATATTTTAAGGTCTCAATTTCTGTACAACATAGTAAAGGTTCTATAATAATATTGTGCTATTTTCGTAGATACGTCGGTGAGCTGGTGGATTAAATTTTAATTCAATTCTATGTAAATAGAATTGAAACTTTTTGCATTGTTGTTTTCTTTGCTTTTTTTTGGTTGGTTGTTTTCCCTTCAGGCTCAAAATTTGTTTTTAATTTATATTTTTCACTGGCAATGGATATCACTGCTACATGATAATTGACTTTTGAAATTTGGTTCATTAGATCTTTTAAATTACACTTCAAATTTAAGTTGTTTTTGTTAGACTTTTCCCATTGTTTTTTGCACTGCCCAAAAGATCTATTTTCATTTGGAAGTATGTTTGAATATTTCGTATTTTTTATGCTAGATATATGAACAGCAAGTCGACTTTTATAATAAAACTTAAATGTTTGAAAATTTAAATATGACATGTAATGATCGTATGTAGTGTATATGATCGGTTTGTCATTGTAATTAGCATTTAGAAAATAATCTTTATTAGAGAAATGAAATAATTTCTGATTAATAAATTCTATAATATTTGTTCATACAGTGGATTATGTTAAACAACCCCTAAACAAATCTTATTTTCGCAACTTCACTCACCATGTAAATGTGTTTCAAGAACTTCATGTAATTAAAATTAACATACATTCATTGACTGCTTTTATTTTTTTACCTTTTCGCTGGCGATATAATCTCATTCTTTGAACAGCTGTAATGTCTGTCTTGCCTAAAAATATTTTCCATTTTAATAGCTTCAAAGATTCATTAAAACTACCAATAATATAGAAATAATTTCTAATCAATAAACTTACGTTTTTTGATTTGATTTATTATTCTTTTCAAGAAACAGGATAAAATATTCTTCTGATTCAGACATCTTTCATTAAATCAAGATTAGTACTACGATGTAACTTTAATTTCCTTGTAGATATCGGTACGCATACAACGTTAACGCCGGTACGCATACAACGACAGATCTCTATTCACATACACGACGACTAATCATAATCGACCCATATAGAAATGATATCATCAAGAGCGAATGTCGAATCATTGGCACTCGACTCATATCTTATCGACTCTTATCTGCCGTAACGCACTTCCGTTACATTTGTGCGGATTTACACCCTAGTTGCGCCTAAAGATGTTTTACTTCAGAAACTTCATAAAGATCATATAGTTTACAAATACATATATAGCCTACAAAAATTTCTATTGAGTAATCTACATTCACTGTAATCAGTACAAAACAGTATGGACTCCACACCTTGAGAGCACACCCTGTTTAAATCATGAGGTACTATTTCTTTATAAAGTATGGTATCATAAGAGTATTAAATTTTGCTCCTTTGAATCCTCTAATCGGCCTTTTTCAAGGATCTAGGAACGTAAAGGAATCCAATATAAAATGTTAGCTTTTATCTGAATAAAACGTACCTTTGAATAAAAGATTATTACAATTCACCGGCAGCACCAGTATATGCTAAATAAGTAATACACATAAATCTTTCTATCTGCATGGTACGGAACAAAGGCAGAAAATAGCGCAGTCTTTATACAGAATCTTTACATATTATAGCTTCGAGGGAATGGTTTTCAAGAAAAATGTAAAATATATAAGAAAATAAAAAAATAACACATTCTAAATAAAACTTTAATTTTTTAAATTGTATCATTAGAATATATTCATATTTCAACATTGTTTAAAAAACTGGATGATCCAGTAATTTTCCTTGAGGCTCAATATCGTACAACACGAGTTTATTATTTTTTACAGAACTTGGTCCTAAACACGACCTTTACCATTTTAGCCTATTGCCATTTTAGCATAACAAAATTCCCAATAAAATTGCAATAATCCTATTATAACTATGCGTTTTATTAGACTAGTATAAATGTTACGACGTCGTTTCGGTTTCTTCATGACATGGATAATTCATGGTGTATAAATTAAAGGTAAGCACGTAATAGTCACTGAGGTGTAGTAAATTAAGCAATTCCTTTGGGTCTCGTAAATATATTAGTCGATTAGGAAATGTCTTTGGTTTAGATAAATTATCCAATACTGCATTAGATTAGTGTTTGGACTCAATCTTTTAATCCAGGACTAAATCAACATTCGACAATTTTATAATTAGACAAAAATTAGTAAGGGTTCATTCCTAAAGGAAAGTAAATCACTCTCTAAAATTGTTTTGGCATTTTACATCAAGGAAGGCTGTATGAACTACATCAATACTAATTGAAATTTAGCAACTTCTGTGATATAACATTTCCAACAGTGCAAACTAAAGTTAATTCTAGTAAAAAAAATCAATTTTAATAAAGAAATTTCCAGCTGTTCTGACGAAATATCCTATTTATTCTGTTAACAAAATTTTCATTTCTAACAAACTTTTCTTTTCAAAAATTTTTTTAACGGAATTTGCTATTCTAATAGCCAAATTTTCATTTTCCACAATATTTTAAATTTTTTAACTGTTAATGGTTAATATTTAACTAAAATTGATAATATTCTATTAACAAAATTTTCAATTCTAATAGCGAAATTTTCAGTTCCAATAGCAAATTTTTCAATTTCAATTTTTAAATTTTCATTAAAAATTAGGTGTTGAGATTTCTAATTAAAATCTTTAAGATAAATTTATAATATTTGCAGTTGTATTTATAGTATTTAAAACAAATTTTATTCTACTCGCGTTTTTAATTTTTTTTGTCTTATTGTGCATGTTAACTGTAATCAGTATAAAACAGTATGGACTTTACACGATTTATGTCTTGAAAACGCGACTCTTCATAGAAGAAAAGAAATTTTCACTATTCTTTTTATCAATTTAAAACTTTGTTTAAATCATGAACTGCATTGCTGAAAGTATTTACTAATTCAAACATAAAAATTACAAAAAAAAAATGCTGCCTGAGAATTAGGGCGTAAAATATTGAAAGTAGTGCCTAAATTGAGTGAGCTACTGAGGCTTAACAAAGACTTTATTAGTACAAGTATTTATTTGAAATTTTAATTAATTTTTCTGATTAAACCATTATTCAAAGGCCTGCAATATTTTAAACTGCTTTAGAGTTTGATTGTCAAATCTATCAACATGCGAAGTTTCATTAAAATACCATGAGAGTAAATTTGAGGTTTTCCTTTTCAGTACATTTTTATTAAAATTCGAATTATATCAATTGGATTTTAAAATTTTAAAGTCGGAGTAGCTTTTTTAGAAAGAAAACCCAAACATTGGCTCATACAAACATATATTTTCCAATTTTTATATCAAGTTTAATTACAATATTTAGTTTAACATTAATTAACATTAATTAACAATAAATTAATACATAAAGTGATCAATTTGTTATTTTATTTAGTTTATGGGCAATATGCATTAACACAGTCAAACTAAATTGGATAAGAAGATAGTAATTAATTAATTTTAGAAAGTTGTTCATTTAGGTACTATATAGGACATATTTTCAATAATAACATGAAAAGTATTTTAAATTACATCAGACAAGGCTTATCCTCAATGGCTTTAATAGGAAAAATATCCAAATCCTTGCGAATGCAATTAAAATTTATTTTCATTATTTTTTTTATCCATTTTATTGTGGGATCTGAAAAGGACTATTATCTTAAATCTAAATATTTTTTAAAACTGAACCAGTTTTCATAGGACTTTCATATTTTCTCATGTTCCTTTATAGAGTAGTCAAAAAACAAAAAATTTTAACATTTCATTTAACAAGTCAACAAAATTTCGAAATTATATTTATCGAACGGTTTGCTAAAACATTTTACATTTTGCTGCAGATTCGAAAGAAACCACTCGGACGATCGTGTCGCAAAACTAATAAAAAGAGCCTTTATTTAATTTCAATGAATGGAATTTAAATTTTTGAAATTTGTACAACAGTTTTTGAGGAAATGTCGACAAAAAGTAAAATTTCTGCTCTGCTGGTCTCTAACAATTTAGAATGACTTGAAAGGTAATATGAAATTACTTAGTCAGATTTTCTGGTGAAAACATAAACTTCTCTTCCGGGAGAGGTGAACCAAACATTAATATAATTTCTATGAAAAAAGTACCTATACCTACACAACAATATTTTTTCTAACTATTAATATTAATTTTTATATTACGGACAAAGTATTTATTATAATATATTTGATTCCCTCTGTAATTTAACAAGAAGATGTATAATTTTTGATCTTGCTACATGAAAATATTAATTAAACCGGCTCCAATATCTATAAGTATACATGTAAGCACTATTAGCAGAAGGGAATCATTAATTATTTTTCTCAAAGTAAATCCGTAGCATGAATCTTCTGTAAGATTGCGAATCTTTTTCAATTAAAAGTATAAAAGAATGTAGAAATATAAAAGGATTTAAGAAAATCCTTTAACTCGAGCTCGTAGCGTGTCATTAAAACTTTTTCTACGTACTCGCGTAAGAACACTGCGATAAAAACAAATTATACTAGTTGCTTACCATCGAGTTCCGAGATAATACTTTTCTTATATCATCTATCCATATGCAATCTTAGGAGAAAATCACATTTTCTATTTACTATCTTGAATTGCAATAAGCCCTGATACCTTCCCGAAGAAACAGCTTATGCTTTCACCAGGAAATCCGATATGCTGATATTAGGTTTTCTAGATGCTTTGTCATTCTGAATCATGTACCTTCATTTTGACCCCAAAATTGGAAAACGTATGTTTGTGTAAGTGGACCAAAATTTGGCTTTTTCCTAATGCTTTAAAAAAACGTTACACCGATTTTACAAATTTAAAATCCAATTGATGAAACTAGTTGCAAGTGAGTGAATAGTTATTGCATAGAAAATAAACTAAAAATTGCATGATAATAACTTCAATTCTGGTTTATAAAAAAGACCAATATGAAGTACCTATCTACCTAAAATATATTTCAATAAATTTAATTATACAATGACGGTGCTATATGAAATATTCGAACTTAATATGTATATACATATATCATCAAAAATATCATTCTCTGAGATTCCAAATTAGACAAATTTGCCATGCTTTTTCCCCGATTCGTGAATATTATAAATGCGCGAATTTCATGCACATATGTTACATATCGTATATTATTTGCAAGTTTAATAATTTATGACTGGGTTATTATAATATTCCCTCTATATTACACGCCGACATACATTCTGGTACAATTTTGCGAGTTCTCTACTTGAACAAACACACCATGATATATGTTTCGTTGCGGTTACGTTTATAAGTTTGTCTAAGCTACAGGTCATAGTCGACTATATGTGGAATGATATATTATTTAGATATTAAATTACTATTTTTTTTTCTATAAACGGGTTTATATTTACTCAGCTCAGTTTAGTTCAAAATGATATATTTCAATACATAAAATTAAAGATTTAACATATTGGTGGATTGGTACATAAGTCTACTCTGAGGTGTTATACTTCTTCATTTGATATTTTACATTAGTACATTTAAATGTAATATAAGAATAGAAAACAGTATATTGTATCTACCTATGCGACAAAAAAATATAGTTTTGACCATTCTTAAAAAAATCACATATCTAATTACATCTGTGGGTGGATCACTATTTACTTTGGCATGTCGTTTTAAATTTGTCCAAAATATATTAAAGTTTATAATGGCCTCTTACTCAAAAACACTTGGTGCTAAATACATATAATTATGCAATTGAAATCCACAAAAACACCAAACCAAGCTGTTTCATATATATTTTTAATGTATGATAACAATTATAATAAATTTGGCATTAAACAATGTTGAGAAGTTCAAGTACTTGAAAAGTGATACAAAATATTGACATTGACAACATTTGTGGAAATCGTATATCGTCGCTAAGTTTAGTCAAAACCAGTAATAAACTAATTAGGATTATTTACTTGTTATTGAGTATAATATCTCATCAATAAATTTTTAAGTCTTAAGACCATATAATCAAATCAATATCAGCTTCTTCAGTTGCTGGAAAGTGTCCATCATATTATTTCTTTTTTACCTTTCCAAGGACTAGTTTGTGTTTCTGCCAAAAAATCCTAGTATTGAGTTTTTTAGACGTTTCAAGACATTCTAAATAGTTTGATACTTCAAAGTACTGTTTGATAGTACTAGAAAAAATATGAGATAAATATGAACTTCCTAATCAAATGGCTTTCTAGTTTTGGATATCGGTGCAGCCTTTTTAGTAAAAATGTCGACGAAACGACAATTTTGCAGAAATACATACATACATGTATAAACATACACACTTTTTCCAGTTCTGGTCTCAAACGATTCAGAATGACTGAAAACATGTGTTGACGTCAATAGCATACGGATAGAATAGCAAAAGAATAATATGTGTGAGTAGATTATATATTGTGAAAGGCAAATAGTGATAGATAGAGATGAATATTGTAGAGAGTGTAATTAGAGACAACAAACGAGTAATTGGAGATAAGGTGTGTTAATAGAGACAAACAAAGTTAACACAAGATAATACAGTTTTCAAGTCGATTTTTTTGACAAAAACATCAAATTCTCCTGCGGTAAATTAAAAATATATTACGTGAATAGAATATTCTTAAAATACTTATAAGAAATACTAAGAAATACAATTATTGAACTATAAAAAAATAGTAAGTATAGGAATGTAAAATCAGCTTAAGAAAGAATTATGTATGCAAGAGATAAATTAATATAATAGTTGTTCGAACTCTGACGATGAATCCTTCTGATAAAGTTCCATACGAAAGTTGTATCCAGTACGATCATCAAAACTATATTTTAAACAAAATTCATATTTATCTCATTTGTAATTATTGTCTTTCGAAAAACAATAAGGCTGATTATGATAAATTAACCAGAAATAACTACTAAGAAGCAATAAGTCTGATTAAGATAAATCATTTAGAAATTACTACCAAAGCAATAAAATTTGTTTATTGTGTTTAAAAATCCATATTTAGAATATTATTTTTAATTTCGTTTTTCAACCTAAAAATTAAACTGCATCACATTGATTGAATAAAGTAGCTATTATTCTATAAATCCTTTTTAAAATTAAAAATAAAATGTTTGATTTTTTGCCAGTACCTGCCCGATAGTCAGATAGTTATTTGTTTGATTTGTATTATTTGTTGTGATATATTTGGTTTTGTTTTCACATAATTGCTCAAAGAGTCAAGTTGGGTCTTTGTATCCCGCCCTACACTATAAAAACCTGTAAAATATAATTTGGTTAAATCACGAATCATAATAGAGTTTTTCCAAATAGAGATGGCATCTACTCTTCAATAATACATACTAGATGTAGATGCAGTTTATTTCTATGAGCAAAACTTTGTCACGTTTTTTTTAAACAATAATAATTTATTGTGTTATTAAATAGCATGCCATATAAATTAGCTTTTATTGAACCAATAATTAAATAAATTAATGTAGTTTATATTTTACAATAATTTCAATATTTCATTCTAATAAATGTAATATAACAATTTTAATTTACCTAAAATAACTTACATGTTACACTAATTCCAAATCTAGTATCAAAATATTTATTTGGTTTGGTTTGATGGACTTTTTGAAGGACCAATGATTTGTTGTAAAACACTTTATTTGTAATATTAATTACGTGTTTATTTTTGTATTTTACAAAATTATATAAATTGTATTTGTATTTTAATATTTTCAAAGTTTAATTGTATTGTATTGATTGATTTAATTTGTGTTGATTTTTTATTAGATTTCTTTTGTTTTAAATCATAATAACGGATGCTTTGATTTTGCGTGAACAATATTATGTAATCTCCTTTAAATCATATACTACATATTTTTTTAAATTTATGCGTAACCTAAAATTTTAGCTATACTAGGGTTTAATACTAGAATGGAGGTGTCAGAGAAGTTAAAATATAAATATTCATTAATCTAATCTATATCTGTATCATATGCTTATAATAAGTATCATACGCTTTACCTTGATTTGATATTTTATTAATTTTTTAAATAACAAGAATACGTTTTCAGAATCATAACAGAATAAAAATTATTGGATGCAATTTATGTGCCTTAAACTATACTATTAAGTTTTTTTTCTAATTCTAATTTTTATATTGTACTATCCCAAATTCCTTTATCGTTTTCAAATTCAAAAATAGTATTATAATGACGAGATGCAATAATTGTATTTCTATTTGCAAAAAAGTCAGGTCCAAAAATTGTGATACATAAATATAATTTTTCAGTAGACGAAAGTTAGAAAACAACTTGGCTTATCTATGTGTATATATGTAGGTATACAAATATACATATATATTTATATGTATATCTGTATAATTTATCCACGGCAGATTATCACCTCACTTTAGCACCATCACCAGGCATGAGAAATTGCTTTGGCCCGGTCGTCCCGATCCTCATTCGACGTTTCCTATTATTGTCATTCTAGAAGTTCATCAATCTAGATACAGTCAGAGTCGCTTTTGTGTCGACAACTAATGAATTTGACACCAGCTTTCACGCCTGGGATATATTGTTTGATAAAATCCAGATGTAATCTTATAATCGAAGAAAAGGCCATTTCTCGCACGCGTGCGGAGGAGTATGTACCGGGAAAAAGGAGCTGGTAAAGACTGATTTTAGGTGATTTCAATAATTGGAGTAAAGGAAAATTTAGTAGAAATGTGATATTACTCTCACTTTTCATGATTGTCTAAGACAGGTCAGTCGTTTCCTGTAGCCTACCATTCACAAATAGGTGGACAACATTTTTCTCTTCATACTTTTTTAACTTATATCATACTTATCGTAGGGTAAGTTATAGTAATCGCAAAAAAATCCTAAATGAAAATTTTCATATATCTCTACGTTCTTAAGGTTTCTGAATATTTTGGCATACCTTAAAAAAATGAATGTGTACGTGTATGTGTATGTGTGTTTTCGTCGACAATTTCGGGAATACGGATCAACCGATTTGAATGATTTAAAAAACAATAAATTTCTACTGACAAGGAGACGGGCTGACCAGTTTTTTGTAGAGCTGTTTTCAAGATAAGGAGCAAAAAGTGCCAAAATTGGTAATTCAGTTCTTGAGAGAACGAATTGTCCGATTTCAATAATCCAAAGAGCATTTCACTTGTATCGACAAAATTAAGAAATTATTAACTTTTTGGAAAGGCGGGTCTAATGGTTTTGGATATCGAGTAAAAATAGTAAAAAAATTGCAATTTGGGGGTCAGATATTTAATAGAAATTTTAATAATAAGTATAAAATTGTTTACTTTTCTCTGGGTTCCGTACCAATGTTTATCCGTTAGATTACGCGCTTCGGTATTTTTTCGGAAGATTTTGAAAAAAAAGTTAAGAATTTTCAAAAAATTTCAAAATATAATAAAAATCTTTGTTTTCAAAAAGTAACCTAAGAAAAAATCCAATGGTCGATATGCCTTAAATTACCCAATTGACTAATTTATAATTTTTTTCTTCCATTTCTATACATATGAATTAAGTAACCGAGGAAGTCTCTCTAAAAAAATGCCTATAAATAATGGAAATTACATTATTTCTGCTTTAAGGTATCTTAAATAGATTGACTGAATTAACGAAGTATGGTTATTGACATTACATTAATAATTTTTCATATGTTTTTACTTCAGTATATCTTCAGGTGAGATCGACCTTAAAAATTATTTGTTTGTACCCAGATTGAATTATGGGATTTAGTATGATAATAAGCTCTAACTAAATAACAAGGATAACCACAGGTTTACCCTTTTGGGATCTTGATAAAACTTTGCGGTCTAATAAAGTTCATCGAATAAACAGACTCATTAAAATATTATAAACAAATGAGAATTGATGTGATTAAAAACATCCATTACACACTCCATTAAATTTTTTGCTTATAGAGTTCCATTGGCTTTTATAAAACCAGGCCCTACTATTTGAACCACTATGAAAAATTGTCTAAAACTTTCATGTTAGATTCAAAATCGAGTATTTGAAGTATGCACATAAATTCTCAGATTTTTAGTAGATATTTTTGATGATACTGATAATGATTTGATGATAAATATACATTTTATCACTAAATTTTAAAATTCAATGCACGCATTCAGTCATTCCAAAAAATAGAGAGATTTTAAAAGCAATGATTCTACGAATTTTGGTGCAATTAATTTGAGTATTCACTTCCCAAATTTTACTCTAAAATAATATAAAAATTGTGTTTTTTTATGAAATTGTAAGTCATAAGAAATGCATGATATCACATGCTTCTAGTTACATTATTATGGTGATAGTTATATTATTATTTATGATGATTATATGATATCCTACTGCCTATGCAGAATATAATATGAGCAGTATTTTAATTGGTTATTCAAGGAGAACTATCTGGTTAGCAAATATGAACCTAACAAGTTTCTGTACAGGACTCAAAATTCTAACCTTAACTGATACTAGTTTATTTATATCCGCCAGAACGACCTAAAAGTATTAAAGTTGATGTCAACTTATTTAGTTGGTGAATATCTGATCTCAATAATAATTCTTAATTATGTAAGTTTAAACTTCACGAGTTCTATTCTATTATATTCATATATGTAAATATTTTTACTTCAATTTCTCTCGTTAATAATCTGATTAAGTAATTCATTTTGTAAAATTATTGAAAAGAGAAAGTAAATGACTTTGTACTCCAAACCACAAATCGCTATGATGAAAGTAAGAGAATTGAAGAAGGAGTTTAATGCTAAAATATATAATAAAGCCATTTTTTGTTTAGTACTGATGCAATTTCTGGTGCATATTTATTATTTATTTTTTTAGACTTTGGTTTTTTAGACAAATATCTCTATTTATTGACTATTAATATTATCTTACCTCGACTCCCTGTCTACTGGTCCATGAGACATATTCAATGAAACAAGGATTCAATCATGTTTTCCCTGTGGATGTTTCGGTGAAGGGAAGCGCGATATGTGCTCATCCGATTTATTATGAGAGCCAACCCTTGCTGAAATCCAATTATCAACAGGCAAGGATTCCAGAAATAAGAACAATACTTCACACACGTGTAGATCCAAATCTATGCCTAAGGAATCGGATGAGAAATATTTATGCAAATTATTATAATAGAAAATAGATAGTTGAATTTACAGGAAATATCAAAAAATATTTCAAGATAAACTATTAAGAAATTTGATATCTCAAGAATTTCCGAAAAATTGTAAAAAAATTATAAAAAAATTTAAAATTAAAATTGCTTTGCAATTATAAAATATATATAGGTTTTCCATATTACGTGCATATATATTACGGAACATTCGTATGGGTGATATATGACTATGCATAAACAATATTAGGATAAAGTTGCCCAAGTCGTATCAACGCCTAAGTCGTACCACGGTAATGTTTTGTCCGATAAATATAATATACATTGTTTGGTATTGTTAAATACTGTAAGAGTTGCAAAACTTGGAAAAAAATGTTTCAACTATTAATGGCATGTAATTGCGATAACACCCTCACCTCCATTTTTAGTTAAGTCAAATCAAAATTTGATTCACATTGCATCAAAAACTTAGATTACCAGATAAACTGGTCAGACTGCGAACTTATTTACATAGGCGATACAAGCCAAAATTTTCGTAAACGCCAACATTATCACAAAAATAATTAAAAAAAAAAACAGTAGATAATTTAAAACTATGATAATAGAACATATAATTAATTTAACCCATACCCTAGATTTTATTTCAACCCTAGAATTTTACACTTCGAAAGAAATTTATTTGTAAGAAGGATTGTTGAAGGTGTGTATTTATCCAATTATAGTGCAACAAGTTTCTTAACAAACAAAAAAAGACTAAACATCTCTGAACAAAACAAATACAAATTGAATAGCATATCAAAATTAAAAAATATACATAAAATTGTTATTGTAATTCTCACAAATTCTCGAACGCATATGTAACCTTTATGACTATTATACTTTTTTTTAAATGCCACATTTTTATCCCAAATCCAGAACAGTCAGTGCACAGTTTCGTTAACTTAATAAATATTATAAAAGTTTATTTATATGGTTAGTTGTATATCAAAATATATATATTTTACCATGAAGTTTTGGTGTTTTCATTAATTAAGAATACTAAATTGTGAGTGTATTTAAATTAGTTTATTATTATTGTTATTTTTATTTCTAAAATGTTATAAATTATTTATTTAGTTTAATTATTATAGTTGACAGTATATTCCACAGAATGAAGGCTAAAATGCTAGTCGAAACGTATGAAATTATTTTAAATGAAAAAATTAAATTTAAATTCATATTTTATTAATGATGTAACGTCCGATTTTCAAACCTAACATGTATATATATATATATATATATATATATATATATATATATATATAATATTCGGCAATAAATTATGCTTTACACGTCTGTCCCCGGGCACATTTAAAAATCAAATGGTTTTACTATTCCGGAGAGATGTAAAAAATCCATTAGTTGGTCACATTACGTGAGATTTTTACTAAAATTTACAAGAAAAGCTCCTTACGTTTATGCAAAATATCTTATATTTCATATATGGTCTTTGACAAGGGGTAGAATTCCAATCATTGAAGAATTAATATTTTATTGAAAATATTGAAAGATTATTTTATTAAGAAAAAATGAAAAAATAACTTGGATGTATGTAAACAAATATATGTAATTTCTTACAGAATTTGCTGGTTCCATAGTAATATTAAAAAGTAATAATATTGGACTTTCTAGTATTTTGATTCATTGGTTCTGTTATATTTTGAAGTAATATAAAAAATAAAAAAATATAAGAATAAAGTAAGAAATAAAATTTATTTATAATATATATGTCTTGTATATCACTATTCTCATTAATAAAAAGTTATATTCATAGTTTTTTGTTAGTTCAAATTCTAATATGATTCTCAACGCTTATGTTCTTCAAATATGAGTTTTAGAGAAGTGTAAAAGCAAAAGATAAGATTATAAAACTTTAAAAAAATATAATAAAAAGGCAAGTACTTCAAAATTATTCAACTTGCAAATATAATAGCCGTTGCATATACGCGACATAGAATCTTTTCTCTGGTCACATCTCTTGTATATGAGAATTGTTATGAGAAAAGTTTTTAATAAAATGCAGTAAAGAAAATTAAACAACAAACTACTACAGAATAAAAGTTTGATTTAATATTGCTTTGCATAAATGCATGGTGAAATATGAATTCTAAATTGCTTCAGATTAAAGTCAAAAGGTAATATCAAGTACCATTTATAGATCGTGATCTTTTTTTTAATATTTGAGTAAAAATTTATTACATTCTTTATATAGTTTGTTAAAAATTGCAATTCTTTCTTCTGAATTTTCTTCACCTTTGAAACTTCATTATATAAAATATAGTGTATAAAAACCGTTAGCAAATTCATTAGAATTATTATTGAAAATAATAAATTTAATAGGACAGCTAAATATCCTAAAAATTTCTAGCAGATAAATTTTGAAATTATTTTCAAGTTATTTTGAGTAGTTTTACTGAAAGACTATGCTGGGAAGTAAAGGGTATGGGCGCATTGCCATACAGAATCGGCCTCACCCTATTTAAATAATTTATACGCCATTTTATAGGTCTATTTGATAAAAACCGATATACCAATTTTCAACTTAGTACCTCATTTTATGGCCGGGATATCATTGAAAATATGCCAAAGTGACCCCTTTTTTCAAACTCACTTTTTGGCGTAATCATAAAAGATATCAAAAAATTTTTTACGTGGTTCTATTCACATTGACTCAGACCACATTATGTAAAACAAACGATGCCAAAAAATCGCTGAAAATTATCAGCTGAAAAAGACAAAATAATTTTTCAATTGATGGTTTCGGGTAGTGCGTTTAGTTGGACCACTTTCTAATTGTTATCCTTTGCACTTTTATTTATTTAAATTTACGTTATTATTTATCAATATTACTAGATGTTAATAATGTAACACTTGTAATAATTATTGAAATTAAAAAAAAAACTTTCTAATTAGCGTTATTCGACAGCCTATTGTTTTTTCTTTAAGTATTGCAAATATTGTTCTCTATCAATAAAAATCCAATGTTTTTTGAATCATTCAAATCGGTTATCGTGTTCTGGAATTCGTCGAAGTAAATTTGTATCTGCACACGCATACACACATACATTAATTTTTTTCGGTGGTTTGCCAAACTATTCTGAAGCATTTTAAACGTGAAAATATATAAAAAATGCATTTTCGATTTTTTTGCGATTACTATAACTTACTCTACGGGAAGTTAACCAAGTGAATTTAGTGTTTTCGATCTATTACATTTTAATTTAGGCATGTAGCATCTAGGTTGCATGATTTTGAGTCTACCAATATAGTATTCTCCGGCAACACATAAAATATTTAGTTCATAAAAACTCTATATTCTTCGAATATTTCCAGATCTAGTTTGGATAAGCTTTTAGCGTGTAACCAATATCTCATTCCGGCTCAATGTAAAATTCCATTTCTCTAATACGTTTTCGTCGAAGCCGCATTTTCGTTCTGCAAAAAGCATTACATGTCACAAATACGTAACAGGAAAGACCGCCTCGCATAGTCGCATAGTGCGTCGAACATCCAACATATGTTGCTACCAGGAGGATAGATGAATGTGTCAACTCTTTATGCAAAATACATTGCTGGTAATAATATTATTTCGAAAAGAATATGCATGACACATATGTACAGAAAGAAATTCGCAACGATACAATATAATACAATTTTATGTAATACAAACAGGTGCAACGTGAAAAAGGATATTAATATTTATATATTTGTCTATGCTCTTTGTCGATTATTATTACTATGGTGGGTGGTCTACGTTAAAGCAACCTAATGATTTTATAACATCACATGGTTTCCTTACTGTTCAATAGTTCTTATATCTTAATTATGACGTGTGTATACTTAAAATTAGCACCGCAATGGTGGAAATTGCAAAACTGATATGATCTGATTTTTTGATGATTTTTTTGCTGCCAATTGATGTAAACGATTTTTTTCTTGCTCTTTTCATTCTCGAGATAAATGTGTGGGGCCAAATTCGGCGCTAACTATACGTAATAGAGATCGGCTTATCATATCCGAAGCCGGATCGGTTAGGATTTGATTCCGCTTCAGGGAAGAGTTATATCTACTTAACAACTCCACAACTCCGACAATTTTGAAATATAATACTTGACACAAATGTGTTCTTTAGTGTGTTGTTAACATATCCAAGAATTTATTAAAACTTTGGAAATAGTTTACAAATAAGAACAAATCTTTGTATATAATATTTTTAACAAAGTAATAATACCTCACATTCTTTTATCATCTCCTTTTCAAGAATTAATTATACATCAGGTAGTTTTATTAGCATACTATTACTTTTAAAAAATTATAAAATCATAATTGTGTAAAAGTTATATAATAACACTAAATATTTTTTAGCTGGTTGTATACCATTGAAAGAGATCATTCACGGACAAACATTATCGTATACAAAATATAGAATACAAAATATCATTATCTTGAGATATTATATACCTCCTGAAAGGTCCTAAAACTGGCTGTGAGGCGAGAAAAAGGCCACTTCTTTCGACCAATCTTTGTATTAGTAAAAAATCTCAAGCAAATATCTGCACATGTTAATAGATTCAGTATCAATTCAGGGAAGTCGGATATGACAAATCCTGTGGGACAACTCCGCTCTAATTCACTCCGAGGGAGGAGCTGTATAGGAGTGATAACTCTAAAATGATAGAGTGATAAATATAAAAAACAAATTAAAAAATGGTCAAAAATACTTCTCTTTATACTTGTTTATCTATGGTTCTTTCTTCAATGCGATTGTTGTCCAGATTGATTGCAAGTTTTCTTTTAAGTTCTCTTTGAATTTGATGGAAAATCCTAAAAATGAGATATAATAAAGATTTTTCGCATAGTGGTTAATAATGTATTTCTCGATGATCTTTCCTTATTTTGTTATTAGAAATTATTCAAAATAATATAATGTTTCAGAAATCATTCAAATATTCATATTGCATGGCCGAAAATTGATTATCCTCAATATTCTCACAAATAAATTATGCCTGACGTAGCTACTTTAACTCTATGCAGTTTTCAAATTAAGCCATCTAAATTAGCTAACCTAGATATATTACCAAATCTCTTTCATTAGGACTAGTCTATTGAAAAACCAAATTTAAGCCATTGGGGTAATTAATATTGATAAAGAATTGTTCTTTGTCATCCCTCGTAAATTGCATTATTTATTATTTATAACACAACGATTACTTTCTTTTTTCTTGCACTTTAAAGAATTGGCAGAATGTTAAAATGTTGTCTTCATAGTCTCTTGTTTTAAGACAATAGCATTATAATGCATTAAAATTTCTAATTAATTGTTGAAAAACTCATAGACAGCAATCATTGCTAGTTTTTTCTCCAATTCTTGTTACTATAATTTGAGTTTTTACTGCTGATGGGTTTTTATTACTTTTGTTAAGAAATTTAAAACATTCGGAAAATATTGAATTATTGGTGTAATTGATATTATTGAAAAAATAATTTTTTGTCATGCTTAATAAATTGCATTTATTATTTTTATAAAACCAATTGCACTCGTTTTTATTCCAGAATGTTGAAAATAAGCCAATATAAAATTTTATATAATACATAAAGTATTATAATTAATTAAAAATTTAAATTCAATATTCGGAAACTGACCAAAGGTAATCATTAGATTTTTTTTTGTAAATTGCTCTAAGTTTTTTTTATTGGAATTATAAATTTTTATAAATTGCATTTATTATTATAGATTATTTTTCTTATTTTGAATAATTATTTTTAAATCCATTATAATTAATTTAGCTCTTCTAAACATTATTTATGGTCATAAGATAACATTAGGTAAGGAGAGAGCTGAAAATTGTACAAAATATATTATACGTTTTTGGCTAAAGCAAATTTCGAGATGTGAAGTAAATATTAAAATTGAATCTTTTATTCATATAGCAACTAACCAAAATATAACAATACGAAATACGCAAAAATATTTATTTATATCTTTATCCTCGCAAAATCTCAAAATAATTTCATTTTCGAATGCAAAATGTAAATAAAGAATCGACTTTGCATACCGACAGACATGGAGAATCCGTACAATCTCAAAATAATAAAGATACATATTTGCTTAGATATTATTTATATAAGAAATATTCTGCTCGAGAACCATGGAAAAATTGAATAGAGCTTCAATTATTTCTGAACATACCGCAACGTATAAATCTTTAACGAATACCCTATTCAATGTATGGAAACGAGCATTCGGGATTTCCATTTGCCGATCCGGCGGCGGATAAAGGCAGCAAAAAAGGAAATATTACGCTAACAAATACAGTCTTTTAGAAAAAAAATGCATCGATACTCTCATAGCCGCAGCACCCAGTAAACTGAACGATATTTTACGTTCATAAGGTAAATAAAAATGTATTTTCAAGATATATTCGTTTGTTTGGCAAAGCAGTTGAGGAGCTGGTACAATTACAATCGGCTGAGCAAGATATTTGCGATCAAAATTCAGATCGCAGTATTCATATACAGTCTATTTGAAGACAGTAAGAAATTTTCATTAATTGATTATTTTTTTGCAAAAAAATCGAAAATGCAGATTTTTCAAACTATAATAAAATTTGAAATATAAAAAAAATCAAATTTTTCAAATAAATCAATTTCTTTCAAAAATTTAAAAATTCCCAAGAATTTGAAGAATTTTCCTAAGTTTTCAAAAAATATTATTTGACGAGAAGTTCCAGCAATTTGCATTAAGGCACAATGCTATGCTCCACTAGTTTAATAATTGATTATTTATCATGATCAATTCATCATAACTAATCAATAATAGGCTTCATAATTGACCACAATATGAATCGTTTATCAAATATTTCAATTTTTTTTTCATAAAAATGTGTAAGTAGTTGCTTTTTGTACAGTTTTATTAAAAAAATTGATATTGGGTAAATAGATGGTCCATGGCAAATCCCAAAGGGTCGATAACCGAAAAAGTTTGAAAACTTATTTATTATGATCTATTCGAACAATTTATAGATTCAATTCTTTTTAAAATTAAGGAAGTGGATAAGACATTTGTCATTCTATTGCAGTTCGACTTAAACATGCTTATTTTACTCGTTGAGATGTCCTTTCAACTAAGTTTTAATATAATTTATTATAAATATTAAATAATATAAAAATTAAATATTATAAAGTTAAATTTATTTAATTCATATTTAATAATTGTCTTGCTATAGAATAAAATTTATGGCATTTTTCAATTCCTGATCAGTTTTTAAAAATTGAGAATGATTTTCATTTTAAATTAAGTCATAGAATATATGAAGCACAATTATTACAACTACATTTATAGATTCTTTGTTCAGAGTATCACCAAAATATTAACAAATTCAACTATCATTGATACTATATTTGAATATGAATATTATTCTATTTCTCTACTTATCCTCTTAAATATATGTGTTTCTTCAGGCAAATTTTTCTTTATTCTGACGATGAAAGAGCCTTGCTTGAAACTTATCCTCTGTAGAATTTATTGTTTTCAGTAAGCTGACAGAATTTACTTTCGGTCTCCATTGCGTCTATAAGCACACCCCATTTTCGAAGAAAAAACCGAATGCAAGAAAGTAAAACTAATACAAGGTTTTTTTATATTTGATTTTTTTCTATATCACCTGAACTACTAGATAATAAATTTTTCCTATTGATCGCACACAGTGCTCTTAGATATTATTCCACAAGTACCTCTCGTCATGCTCAAATGTCTTTCGACTCAATTTTCTTTTCTATCAAAAGTCGATGATGGATGCTTCAACTTGACTACTGCTCTCATCCATTCATACCAATATATATGAAAATTCTAATGCATATATTAAGTATATTTAATAATACGAGAACAGATGTCAAAAACATTACCGACAACCTTTTCTTATTTTTAAACATACAATTTATTTTAAAGAAATATTTTTTGAACATCAATATAATATATATAATAACAGATTTAATTTATACATATGTATTAAATGTGTTTTTCTATAGTTTCTCAGAAATTTGTCTTTTGGTCCTATTTACCACATATGGTTAAATGTCTTATTTTTTATTTTAAAGAGATTTTACTAAATAATGGTTAAATTATTCAAACAATGCAAAATATTAACTTCATGGGTACATTTTTTCAGAGATAACTGTATATGTCTTGAATAACTGTATATAACCTTGATCTTTTATTTTGTTATAAATATTTACTAGCAGAGGTGAAATAATTTATTTATCTTATTTATTTAATTTATCTCTTGTTAAATTGCTTTTTCTAACTTAATTTACATTTTTATTTACTATGTTTTATTATTATTTGTCAGGGTAAAGGTACAGCTGGTCCTTTTCACCCAACCCGCGTGTTAGTTCTTATAGAGGTTATATAAAAAACTGTAGAATCTAACTTAAAATTAACAATACATCTCAGGAAACAATTAAGTAACGTATATTTAAAAATTATATTGAGGTGTAGTGAACTAAACAACAGTACTCACAACTAAAAAAACTAACAATGAAAGAAAGTACATTTGATATAGATTTTCAACCATTTCTGATTATCTTCTGATCGCAGATAAAGGTGATAGATGGTTATACATTTTTTTCCTTCTACTGTTAAATATTGTTAAAAATTTATTCTTCACTTGTTTTTCAAAAGTAATCAGAACATCTCTATCAGTCTAGGAATCGAATGTTGGTGAGGTATGCTAAAATGTTCAAAAACCTCTGAAACATGAAAATATGTAAAAAATTCATTCTCGATTTTTGGATGATTACGATAACTTACCATACGCGAAGTTAGAAAACGAATACTGCGTAGCACTATAGCAAAAAGTACCTAAACTAAACAACTAATGTTTTAATTTTTTAATCGTTTCCCTAAGTCTATTGGCAAATGGACACTAGGTAGAAATCTGAACAGATTGTAGTAGGTACTACGTAATTTATAGCCATTATCTTTAAAGTAATCACTCTTATTTCCGCCTTTCACTATTAAATTCCTTTCGCTGCGTTTCCATTGCATTTTCCAGGACGTTCTAATGAAATTCTATAGGATTGATAACACCTCATTTAGTTCCATTCGATATTTATCTCGTCTTCAAGTGTTCGAATTCCGATCGAAACGAGATCCCAGCATGATGACATACCAAGAAATATTTAATGCTTTCCTGATTTTTCAAGATAATTTTCCAGGAGTAATTGATAAAATTTTTACAGCTGATTGGTATAAAACGATTTATGATGAAGCAGAAAGTCGTGGTAGAAAGGTTGAATGAAAATTTATGCCAGAATGATGTTTGTCATTCATTTAAATTTGAATTCAGTGGTTTCCAACCTTGAGGTTCTACGCCTTACATACCCCCCCCCCCCCGTTTTAATAAAAGAGAATTCTTGCACAACCCGTAATTTTTTTATTTAATTTTTTAAATATTCAACTGATATTATAATTTAATTAGCAAACTATAAAATGAAAATGAATGTAAATGATTATTTCTTCGTTATTTTTTGATATAATTTCAAAATTGTTAGTTTATTTTGGAAAAGAGTATTTTGGAAACAGCTTCTGTAATAGTATTTTAGAACACCATCAAAAATTTCTGAACTAGAACTCAAATTTCTTAAAGAATCCAAAATAATAAAAAAACTATTTTAAAAATCATGTACTTTGGTAGTAATTCTATACAATTGCACGACCAATATAACTGAACATAATAAAAATTTACAAGCAGTTTCTAATATCATTTAAAAAAAATTAAAAAAATATAATTTTAACCCATTTGTTTATTTACTTTTTAACCAAATACCCAAAAATATATTTTTTTCAGCAATTAATTATGAAGAAATGGCCAAATTTTCGATGTTCACCAGAGAACTAGTCAGCATGATTCCCAACTGATATTTTTCGAACAATATGTTAAATATAAAAACGGCTCTGCTGATCGTCTGCCAAAACTCTTCTACGAGAGTTTAATTGAATAGCTCTTCAAATATTTTAAATCAGTAACACCCTTTTAATTGCCGTTTATTTTGAACTTCATTTTAAATTTCAGATTCGAAACATCGAAAAAACATAAAATTAGCAAATTGAATTGGATTGTAAACTAACATCATAAAATATTAAAAGCCTACGAAAAAAAATTTTTTTTGATTCAACAAAGTTTAGAATAATGGGCACACTTACCAATTAATTTTGAAAGCTCCTAGTATTTTTTGCTGAAAAAAAGCAAAAATCTCATTCGAATATACAAAGAAACTTTAGATAGGAATAATTATTGCTAATCCTTCCTGTTATTTATAATTATGACTCATGACTGATATTTGTTACTTTACTATGATTCATTGCATTTAATTTATTCTTTATTACATTTAATGTAATCCTTAATTGCATTAAAATGTATCATTTAGAGAATATTTGTATAATTTTCCATTTTCATAAAATATAAAAAATATCTACCATTACAGATATCAAGAGTACTTACACAAGGATAAAACGTAATATCAGAACCGACGATATATCACCTGTCCTCTATTATAATAAAACGTGCTGATAGCGTGAATTATGCTAATAAATTTTTATCATAAAAGCATTTTGCTTGTACGAACACGTCTAGAAACATTGTAGAAAATGTCGTGCTGAAACAGTCATAAATCTTTAAAATAATGGATTTTAAAATAGCAGATATTTTAAATGCTTTCATACGACCTGCGTCACTTAAGAATTACTTAAAAAATACTTGTAGATGTAAAAAGATTTGTAGAAATCAACAACTTGCCTTTATTATTGGATAAAATTTAAATACTGAAATATAAAAGTCGTAAGAATTTACGCAATACAATAAAATGTATGAGAAAAAATAGTTGCATTGAAATTGAACTGAATTGAGGAACGGGGATTAAAGGTCCACGAGTAAAGAGGTCCACCACCGATACCTCGAAAACAAATGAAGAATAAATTTTCAACAATAAAAGGCTCTAGTCGTTTTGGAGATCAGAAGCTGAATGTGCAAAAAATTGTAGTTTTTGGGAGAACGAAGCATCCGACTTGAATGATTCGAGAAATTTACTTGCATTGACGAAACCATTGTTTTTTGGGAAAAGTAAATTTTTGTCAGTAATATTTTAACTGATTAATACACTGATAATATTTATTTATTTTTTTGGCTGATTTTAAAGAAGAACTTTATAAGAACACTAATCGTGATGGTCTTAATAATTATAAGAAGGAAAGTGATCGCTTAGTTTGATTTAGTTTTGGTTAAGAAAAAGGTTTGCTCTCTATTGTTATTTTATATTCATAAGCTTCATGATTTACGTGATATGTTACATACCATATGATATATTTGTTTATACATGATTACGTTGTGTAATAACTCAATTTTTTACTACTACTATAGTAGTAGATTTTTTACGGTAAATAAGATATAACATAAGAAAACGTGATATAGGTTAATTAATAATGAATTCGAAGAATATTAACTCTTTCCACCCGCGATTTCCAAAGTTAATATAATATTTCGAATGCCGGAGCGGCGGCATCCGAGTGGTAAGGGTTAACAATGAATCAACCCATTAATATAGAAAGAATCATTATTCAATAAATCAACCTGTGCCCGGACGTATTTTCGTCTTATTATATTGGCCATGAGGTGACAAACTTCATGCCATTGAGCTTTTACACGGGACGGTTGCTACCTCCTAGACTAATTGTACAAACAACATATGTAATAAATAGTAAATAAATATATGTTTTTTCAGTAGTGTAATTTGAACTGCAACGCAATGTCTGAGTGTAATGTATAGCCTGTCTTACCTTCGTGGTTTGTGCTTCAGCCAAACAAATCGACGACAATTTGCAGAGAATTGTCCGCGCTTATCAAACGAAAAATCTTTATACATTTCGGGGGTTTAGGGATAACTATGGTCTTTTCTCAAATTTTGAAAATGAAATCATCTACGAAGGTTCACCAGCGATATCTCGAAAACAAGTAAAGTTAGGAATTTTTTAAAACCATATTTGAAAGTAGAGGGGAAAAAATGTACAACTTGCTATCACCTTGATTCTTACAACTTTGCTATCTTGAGATAAACGGCAATGTTTGGAAATGCGTAAGAAGCATTTTCTGTGTTGTTAGTTTTTCACTTTTCGTTGTGAGCACTGTTGTTTAGTTTACGAGTCTTTAATATAAATTCTAAGTTTACGTTGTTTAATTGTTTTATATGATGTATTGTTAATTTGAAGTTGAATTGAACAGTTTTTTATATATAACCTCTATAAAAGCTCACACGTGGGTAGGGTAAAAAAGACCAGCTGAACCTTTAATCCAGCAAAGTTGCAAAAAATAGAAAATAGTAAATATTAATGTAAATTAAGTTAAATCAATTTTACAAGATATAAACGAATTAAAGAGTTATTTCATTTTTGCTGATAAATTTTGCTGACAAAATACCAGATCAAGGTTATATACAGTGTTATATCTGTAAAAATGTGCCTATGAAATTTATATTTTTCGTTAGTTAAATAATGTAAACATTATTTAGTAAAATTGCTTTAAAATTCAAATTAGGACGTTGAACCTATGTGTTCCCTGCTCGTTCCATTTTACCCCGTCTATGGGGTAAAAAGAACCAAGTGACAAATTTTTGAGAAACAGCAGAGATAACACATTTCTACAATGATGAACATTGTCAAATAGTTGTTTGTTTGATATGTATTATTTGTTGTGTTATATTTGGTTATGGTATAATTGGTTTCAGAAATAATTGGTCAAAGTCTAATTGGACCTTTGTGCACCGCCCTATCCTATGTTTATCAATCAAATAATAATTTCCAGAAGTTTGTTTAGTACACCGAAATTTGTAATGAGATTTTTGTACTTTGAGTTGGTACTTGATTGGTACTTTTGTACCAATCAAATATACATCTATACTTGGATAATCCTCTTCATTGCTCATCAGTAATGTAAACATTTTATTCGCACAAATCATTAACAAGCAGAATTTATTTTAGTAATATAATATTATAGTAGAGGACAAATATTACCTCAGTTGTTCTTTTATCAACAATAAGCATTTCTGAGCGCCTTTATTCCGTGTTTTGGGGGTCGTTTCCTTAACACGCACCAGGTATTCCTGATGCGATTAGAAGTGTAGCCGAAACAACAAAGACATTAAAGAAACTCTCCTGGTGTAAGGGAAACATAAGGGAAGATCGCGAATTTCGACTTTTGAACACGTCTCGTTTTAATAGGACTTCGTAACGATTTCTACGCAAGATGTCTTCAAATGACTACTGCGTGAAATTCCAAGTGGTGGAGAGGATCTACAATAAAAACTTTTGGATTTGAATGTTTTGTTATTGAAATATGAAAGAGAAATATAATAATATAGCATGCTTTATTCATAACCAACTAATTTTTATACTTATTTTGATCATTTTTGTGGCATTAGGAATTGGAGATTATAAATTTGATATAATTGATAGGCACGGTTTAGAAGCCTTAGAGATCATGTTCCATTCCTTCTCAATATGATCCTGATCCAGATTACTGGATCTACAATATTCGGATATTTTCTTTTATTTATACCATAAAACAATAGGGTAGAGCGGAGCACAACGGTGCATTTCATATTTTGAAAACCAAACCAATTACAAGACCTTAATAATATAATATTTAAGTATATGTTTCTCAATTGTTTTAAAAGATGTGCTATTATTTTTCAGTTAGATTCAACAGATTTTTTATATAAACTCTATAAAAGCTTACGAAATTGTGGTCAACTGAATTTTTATCAACGATGTAAATAATAAGAAAATAGTAAGTAAAAGAGTAAATTAGATTAACAAAAAGCAATTTTTAAAATAGGTAAATTGAATTAATAGTTATTCAAAATCTACTGACAAATAATTTTAATGAAAAACCAGATCAAGGTTATATACTATAAACTTGTAGGGTAAGTTATTGTGTGTGAGAGAGAGAGTGTGTGTGTATGTATATATGGATACAATTTTTCGTTCACGTTTTCGGACGAACGGAACAACCGATTTTAATAGTTCAAAAAACATCCGATTCCTATTGATAGAAAGATGTGCTGTTCAGTTTTTGGCAAAGGCAGGTCTAGTCGTTTTGCAGATACAGAGCAAAGAGTGCAGAAAATAAAAGTCGAGTTTCTGAGAGAACAAAGCATCCGATTTGGATGATCAAAAAAACATTCAAATCGTAATACATTTAAATCGTAAACATTCAAACGTGGGGAAAAGTGGTGATTAGTTCTTGGTAAAAGTAGGTCTAGTCGTTTTGGAAATATCAAGCAAAATAGGCAAAAATGGCAGTTTTTGAGAAAACCAAGATCCGATTCAAAAAACTATTGCTTCTGTTTTTTTCAATTTCTAATTTTTTTAGATATCAAAAATAGTTCAGATTTTAATCTTAGTTCTAGCTAAATGTTATAAAATGTTCTACATTTTAAATTTGATTGATTAAGTTTTGTTTATTTACTTTTATGTAAACATATATAAATACCAGTATTTATAGTAATCTTGTGCAATTTTCCGTAAGGCACGATGCCATACACCACTCGTTTATATTTGGCATAGATTGAATTTTGTAGCTATTATTTTGTAAAATACCTTTAAAATTAAAAATAAGACATTGGACTTGCTTTGCCTCTGGCCATCTCATTTAACCAAGTCTATGAGTTAAAAAGAGGAAGATGACAAATTTTAGAAAAACAGCGAAGAAAACACTTTCTATAATTAGGAATTAACTAAGAATTTTATTGAATATAGTTCTATAGTTATTAGTTTGATACGTGTTATGAATTGTGATGCACTTTGTTAGATTTAGAAAGTAAAATCACTGAAATCAAATTTAATCTTTGTACCCTACTTTTTTTACATAACATTTTTAAAAAAATGTAAAGTAATTAGATTTAATGAGTAACTTTATAAAAATATAAATAGTACATGTAAAGATCACATTTTCACACTTACAAAAGCGCAACTTAAACTTTAAAACTTCAAATGTAAAACTCATGTACCGTACTTATTTTTAGTACATATTCTTTTCCCATCAAGCCCCTAATCAAGACTAATTACAAAAGGTCTGTCATCCGAACCTTTTTATATTATCGTGCATTTTTTGCGCACTTAACTTTTTTACAAGTTGATAGTATACGAACATCGACAGAATATTCGCATCAATATTTCAGTATAAGCGATTTCAAACGCGTTTTGCATTTTGCTGCCAGTTTGAATTTGCCGGCAGTTTGTTTCGCTACCAGCCTGATAAAATATTTACAGACATAAAAGTCGACGCGTGCCATGTCGCATGACAGGACAGACTTTGCAGGATAAACTCCTGATGGCCAGGACCAAATACAGTTAGCAGGAAATAGATTGGATGAAATCTTTGTATATACAAAAGTTATTAGATAATTTACACATACACGTAATAGTAAATATATATATATATATATATATATATATATATATATATATATATACTAGCATACCCGACCACGCTTTGCTGTGTTTTTTATTGATTCCACTACTTTGAAATTTGAATATGAAAGAAAACAGTTCAATAATTGAAAAAAAGAGTGTAAAACTTTTCACAGAATGGCATTTCAATTGGAAATAAGTACATCATATAACAATTTTTGAATAATGTTCGTTAGTAATATGGTAACACTTGTGATGCACACATTTATTAGTGTCAATAGTGTCATTATACACATTCATATACTAATAAAATATAAATTTTATATTTATAATAGCATTGAAAATATTTATGATATTTTTAATATTGAAAACAATAATGTAATTAAAGTCATACTTCAAATATGGAATGATCGGTTTGTCATTGTAATCAGCATTTAGGACTTGAACCTTTATTAGAGTGATAAAGTAATTGCGGATTAATAAATTCTATAATATTCCAGGAAAAAGGACAAGATGACAAATTTTAGAAAAATAGCAAATAAACACATGTTTACAATGATGATTTAGCTGGATGTTTTACTGAACATAGTGAGATTGGTTGTTGAACATAATCAGTTGTTTGTTTGATATGTGATATAATTGGTTTGGTTTGAAACAACAGTGCTCACAACTAAGAAAACTAACAACAAAAGAAAATACTATTGTTATGGATTTTCAAACATTGCGGCTTATTTTATAATAGCGGCGTCGTAAGAATAAAAGCGATGGCTGGTTATACTTCTTTTGCCTGAAGATAGTGAAAGTTTTGATTTAAAGAAAATGAAAAACTTTGAAGAAGCTTATGGCAAAAAGCAAGTAAAAGATGGGCATAGTCTTGTTTGTTTGATACGTGTTATGTTGTGCTGTTGAAGTTGAAGTGAAATTGGACCTTTATCCTCCAATCTATCCTATTACTTGCCAAGTATATTTTGAATCTAATATTTTATTATTATATTATACTAAATCTAAAAAAAAGTATCTTGTAATTACGAATACAATTTTATAACTTGTCTGTGAGCATAATGTTAACTTGCAACGAATTGCCCATATTTATTTCATTCGAATAACGACGTTGGCCATTAATTGCGTTTTCTGGACGAGACGAGACGAATGCAAAGCCTGTTAAGTAATTGAGTGGTAAAATTGGACTACGGGCAACTTTTTGCGATCCGATTAAACTTGCACGTGAACTTTTCCGACGTAATACACTGTAGTCGGACTAATCGACGAACATACGCATGGATGGAGATAAATAATTGAATGAGAAAGAATTCACGTGCAAGTTGTTTAATTTTATTCTATTAAAATTATTTCTAGACACATATACGTAATATGAAAAATTCCGTACCAAAATTTAAACCAAAACAAAAAAACACGCATATTTGTTTTATTCGGGTAGTTCCCACAGGTAATTCAGGTTGTCCTTAGAAGTCAGGTTAAGGCGTTATCTCTCTTTCATATTTCATATTAGGAAATGCAATGCTAAATTTTAATAAATAGCAGCCTTGCAACCCTAAATAAAGGTTTTAACCCTTTCTCGTTACAGAATATAACTGGCATCAACTCAAACTCATAATAAATTTTTCTGATGAGGGGAAGTTCCGTAACGCCGGACGGCACCAAGAACCGGGTATTTCAAAATACTAGTGAAAGGGACATAGGTGTAGGATCACGCGCCAAGACTCAACTGTGACGCACACGGTCACGGCGGTAGCAACCCTTTGCTGTTTTAGGCGCAAAATCACGGCGTCACCTAAATATCAATGAAAGGAATTCTAGCATATTTATGCATTTACATTTGAGTGGTATGCAAAGATAAAAGTTCTACTTGATTTTTATACGTAAAATGGTAGAATATCATTAGATATTTTAACCAATTTTAGTGGGTGGCATCAAGTGAACGAAAATTTTTGTCCCTTAGCACCGGACACTAAGTCGTCCCTTAGTGCCGGACAGTAAACATATTGATTTTTCTATTAATAATTTGCGTAATTTATTCAAATTATTTAATTTTATTCTGTATGAGTGCTAACGGCACTACATACCCACATTTTTCGTATTTCCTAGTCAAAGAATGGAAAGCTTATGAATGCCCCAGCTGAGAGCATCGGTGTGGCCCATCCAAAAGGGTGGATGAATAGTGACTATTTTTTGCAATATCTAAGAATATTTGTCAAAGACACATGTGCAGACATTCCAGAGCAAGGAGATGGCAACAGATGTAACTGTACATTTATTCTAATAAGTAAATGTAAATTAAATTCTAATTATGATATATAGGGTGACGTTGAGCATAAAAGTCTGTAAAATGGTCCACCATCCTTAAGGTGAGGAGGGGCTTAAAGGTCCATTAATAAAAATCTCCACTATCAATATCTCAAAAACAAGTTAGGATTTTTTACCAATATTTGAAAGTAGTGGGCAAAAGATGTATAACCAGCCACCGCTTTTATTATTCAGTAAACTTTCGTTTTTTACTTCAGTTTTTTACTATTTTTCTAAAATTTGTTATCTGTCTATTTTCACCCGGTAGGCTGGGTAAAATGGTTCAATCAGGTGGCAACCAGATCCATGTCTTATTTCTTATATTGAAGGGATTTTAAGTAATAATAACTACATAGTTCAACCAATGCAAAATATAATTGTTTTGGGCACATTTTTTGTACAAATATAACACGGTACATAGTGTATACTATATACTATATATAGTATATAGTATATACTATATACTATATACTATATAGCCTTGATCTGGTATTTTGTCCGAATGGGCATAGGAATAACTATTAATTTAATTTATCTCTTGTGTATAATTGCTTTTTTTTAAGCTTATTTAAATTTTTTTAACTTTCCTTAGGTTAAGTCATAGTAATCACAGCAAATCGAAAATGAAAATGTTTATACCTTTTTACGTTCCAGTGGTTTCTGAACATTTTGATATTCCTTAAAAAATGGATGTATGTGTGTGTGCGGATACAAATTTCCGTAGACGATTACGGGAACACGGATCAACCGATTTGAATAATTTGAAAATCATTCGATTCGTATTGATAAGGAGACGTGCTGATTAGTTTTAGACAAAGACAAGTATAACGTTTTCAAAGAGTTAATACAAAAATATTTAAAAATATACAAAATATTAAAATTTTTCAAAAATTTGCAAAAATTTTCAAAAATCTCTTTTTTCTCAAAGTTCTCAACAAAATTTAAAGGTTTGTTTCTCATAAAACAAGTGAACAACATATACTTTAAAAATACATTTATGTAAAAATTATACTTTCGTTAAAAATAGAGCAATGCGGCTGTTTACCTCATGATAGCAATTTGGCCCTTTAGTTACACATCATTTGCCCTTACTTTAAAATATTATACTTTACTGGTTTTGTTTGAATTACAATATTTATTACAACTGTTAAATAATTAACATCTAGCAATAATGATAAATAATAACATAAATTTAAATAAAAAAGAGTGCAAAGGATAGAATTTACATTAAAATAATATTCGTAGTATGATGATTTAATATAAAATAAAAGCAAATAATAAAAAAATAAAATGAATAAATAATATAAATAAAATAATAATGGCCATTTTTACCCGCGGTTATATAACTAGAAATATCAGATTTGTTAATAATCTTGATAATTTTCAATCACCTAATTAATTCAATACTATCGAAAACTACTGAAATAAACACTACTGATGTTCTCTAATGTATTTTACATCACAGCTTGAAAGGTTTAACGTATCTGGCCAAATTTTTGTTTGCACTTAACTTTTATCGTCTCAGTCTTTTTATTTTCATTTTTATTGCCAAATCTCGTATATTGAGATGGCCCGGCTTTATATGCCCACACTGTAATGTTAAAACGGCGATGCTTCATATATATTTTTATCTTTTGTTTCTGCAAATATTTTTATTATCAGTCTTTTACGCGCGACTTAGCACTAGTAGTACTTCAAGCACTTTCCTATTTTATCAGCGTTGACATTTTTCTATTTTATGACCTATATTTCTGATATCGAACGACTATAAATAAAGAGATGTCCATGATGAACAAAATTATGATAAATATTGACAGAATCCAATAATATTTTACGGGGTTTTGCTAGTAAACTAAATTTTTGTGCAGAAGTGAATTCAATCAAGTAGTACATACAATAATGTTCAAATATTTGTTTTGATTATGGTGGCTATTTTATGGTAATTTATTTTTATAACTAAATTTATATAAATATATGTAGAGCGAGGCTTAATGGTCCTTGAGTAAAAACTAAAGGTCGACCTTCAATCTCAAAAACATGAAAACTTAAGAAATATTTAACAAAAATATTTGAAAGTAGATGGAAAAAGATGTCTAACCAGCCATGGCCTTGATTTTTACGACGTTGCTATCGGTAGCAAGACGGAAATTTTTGAAAATCCATAACACAAATGTTTTCTTTCGTTGTTAGTGTTTTTGGCTGTGAGCGCTGTTGTTTAGTTTACGATACCTAAATATAATTCTTAAATCTACCTAATTTGAATGTTTTATAAGTTGAATTGTTATTTATATGTTATCGTGTACAGTTTTTTATATAACTTCTATAAAAGCTTGCAAGTCGGTGGGGTAAAAAAGGCCATTATGGCCTATATCCTGGCAAATATATGGCAAGGTGTGAACGATAAAAAATAGTAAATAAAAAAGTAAATGGAGTTAAAAATAGAAATTTCACAGGAGATAAATTCTATAAATAATTATTCTCACTTTGCAGATGATTATTTCTGACATAATACCAGATCAAGGTTATATACAGTTTATCTTTGTAGAAATCGTACCCATGAAATTTATATTTTGTATTGGTCGTAAAATGCCATTAAAATTAATAATAAGATATTGGACTTCTTTACCCACAGGCTGTCCCTGTAGGGTAAAAACGACCACAAGTATATATTTTTTTGAAAGTATAACCTTTTTATTCTTATTTTATTTTTATTCAATTCACATAAAATTTGTGCATATCATGCATTGGAACATTTTATACATTTTAGCAGATAAAGTAGTATCAATTATTATAATTGTATGTAATTTGAACTATTGATTTTTTTGTTATAACTGCAATGAATTTGTGTTAACAGTCTAATTTGTTTAACATACACAAAAAATAAAGCCTGCTATAAATAGTGTTTTGTAGTTTTTATCAAGTGTTTTATCAAATATAATTGTTTGTAATATGAACTATTGATTATATTTATTATAACTGCAATGAACTTGTGTTAGCAGTCTAATTTGTTTAACATACACAAAAAATAAAGCCTGCTATAAATAATGTTTTATAGTTTTTATCAAGTGTTTTATATTATTAATTTTTTTAGTGTTGGATATTTTGTTTTGTACTCTATATTTAGTGTTATGTATTATATTATAAGATGTTTATGCAAAATACCATATCTCTTTTTATCTTTAGCATATATTATGCACACTATAAAATGTAAATATATCGTAATATTGCCATTGGCGTTAAATAAATGAATTAATAAATAAATAAATAAATAATTCTTTTTAATAACCTAATTATATAAAAACCTGTTTTAGGTCCAAGTTGTTCCACAGTAAAAAAAAATCATTTCTTTTTTACTTCATTCACCAAATAACCATTATCTTTTCCTCTAAATATTCTTTATATATTGATCCAAATATCGATTTGGATTTAAACGATATTTTAAGATAGATTCTCAGATACTTGCTTATTATTCGAATATCGATTATGTCTTTTGGCTTTGGGCCAATGTCTTAGAATGAGCAAACTGATCGGCAAACTCTGCAAGTTGATATTATACATACTAAGAAATCTTCGACAGATCAGTGGTAATGATGGACAATATACTTGATTTTATCGAAATGGAAATTTATTTATTCATGCACACGACTTGGTAATAAAATATGGTATCCAAAATGTTAGATTATCACTCAATTTATCATCAGATAAATTAAAAAATTGAGAAAAAAGGTCATCACGTGAAATTATTCCGGAACTAATACAAGGGTTTAATAGTACTTCTTAAATAATTATATTTAAAAAAAAATGATATTCTATGTACATTTTTTTCTGTTAATAAATTATAGATTTTTACCTCGATGTTGGATAATACAATAAATATTATTATAATAATATAATAATGAATATTTTATGTATGAAGAATTGTTTTAGTCTGTTGATGTTGAATGTCATATATAGTGATCTTGTTATTAATAGGGCGATAACTATACATTGAACGAATTACTTAAAATACTTAAAAGTTTTACTTAAAATACTTGCTATTCAAATTTTATATAAATTCAAAATACAAACTATGCATTTTGAGATTGCTTGCAAATTAATTCCACAAAATATTTTACCATCATTGTAGTGAAATTATTTATTATCAAAGATATGAATTATTTTCAATTACATATTATGCAAATTCATTCATTAGTGGGAGTAATTCAATTAAGCTTAATTGCGATATTTCTCAAACACAATAAACATTCTCGACAAACAAACTTGTAAACTTTTTGGAAAGTTTTTAGTCTTTTCTCAAGACGAGGAAGTCCTTCGCTTACTTTGGCAAAGAAGTTTCTTTTCCAGCAGTAAGGAATCAATAGGTGAGAAATTAATTACAAATCACTTTAATTATTTACTTAATGAAAATAGTGAAAGTCATTGATAGATACTTATGTAATTGATTAGTTTTCTCAAATATCTGTCTATTTAAGAGTGATATTTTTTATTCAGAATATTAATACAACATAAAAATTTAATATATGCTTTTATTCCATAGTAGTTTAATTTATCGCTTGTAATTTTTCTACTACAAATTATATATTTTAACTCATAAAATATCCGTCGTTCCAATAAATCTGCATGTGCGACAAGTATGAAATTTTATCATAGTTATTTGAAAAAGTACCACAGCAGAGCAAAGCCGTAAGGTTAATAAAATTTCATCTAGTTCAACATTTGCACAACGAAGCGCTTAGATTTACTCCCAGATGAATGCGAGCTCTCAGGACGAAAGCTTCGCTATATGCAAAATAGTTGCTAAAAGCTCTGCATGGAATAAAGGAATCCATATTTTGGCATATTTTTATAGTGGTTCTATATAATAATGAAATATAATTCTCAACAAATGTTTAATTTTATAACAATTATTGCCCAAAAACTGGTGGCTTAAATTTCATGGTTTTTTAAATAAAGCTCTACATGACCACTAACGATAGCCAAAACAAATGTATTGTGAAAACCAAACTAATTATCTCACAACAAATAACACATATGAGACAAACAATATCTGACTATGTTCAGTAAAACTCTTAACTAATTTATAATATGCAGAAATATGTACTTTTTGCTGCTATTCAAATATTTGTCAACTGGTCACCTACAGACGGGGTAAAATAGTACGCCCTGGGGCAAATGACCCAATGTTTTATTTTTAATTTTAAAAGGATTTTACGGAATAATAGCTACATTTTTCAACAAACGCAAAATATAAATTTTATGGGTTCATTTTTTATCGAGATAAACTGTATATAACCTTGATCTGGTATTTTATCAGAAATAATCATTAGCAGAAAAACCTTTTTATTTAATTTATTTTTAGTAAAATTACTTCTTTTACCTGAATTTACATTTTTATTTGCTTTTGGCTGGCAGGGTGAATGTATAGTTAGAAAAACGTTTGAATTAACTTTTTGAATTGTAATTAAATGTTGAAAAAAAAACACCATTTTGATAAAAAAATTTATGATGATTGAGATCATGGTCATACAAAACATACTAAATTTGAACGGCTCCACGAAAAGTGAATTAGTTTTAAAAATTCATCAAAGTTTGAAATAAAATATAGTCAAAATTTGAGTTAAAAGTATCTTTTTGTGATATGGTGAGTCAAAAGTTGAATTTTGTTGGTGTTTTCTTATAAAACAGCTGAACCGATTTCACAAATTTAAAAACCATTAGATTGAATTTGATGAAGAGATTCCAATTAGATTTTCAAGACAATGTATAATTAGGAAATTAGCCATTGAGAATTAGCAAAGTGTTTTCTTTGTAACCTTTTTCGCAATCTTGCTATTTTAAGTTTGTAGATAAATAGATTTTTTATATCTTTGTCACCGAACGCAGCAGTCTACAAAACTAATCTAAACTTGTAAAAAGGTTATTTTTAACATATATAATTAAATAATATTAAGGGTCACGTATATGATATGTGTAATCGTGCCAGTACTTTGTTATAACAGATGCTCAATATTTTATCAAAATAATTTATTACATTTCTTAACAAAATATTTCCGAGTTCCTAATGAAATTTTACATAGTGTTAAAATTTATGCAATAGTACTAATTAAGTTTTTAAAATTTGGAATAATTGGCGCTATTTAAACAAGCACATTTGTGCACAGTAATTAAAATAATTACAGGTAATATAAATGTGCTAGATACTAATTTCAAATTGCAATGTTTTGTTCAGAGTGAAAAAGATAACTTTATTTTCAAAAAAAAAAATTGGTTGATTAAGTCAATTATTACACATACTGGGAAGATCTTGCAATCAGTTTCTAATTTGAATCCTCTTACAAGTGGTAATAAAACCATTGTAGACTATAATGGCCTTTATTAAATTATCATTTTGAAGCTATTGCATGTATTTTAAACGTGCAGTAAATAATTTAAATTGGGTACCAGTGATGTAGTACAAAAATTGCTTCTACAAACACAAACTGCTTCTATAAATATTCAAGTGTCGTACAAAGTGTATAAAAGATTCGCGACAATGACAATGTATCACAAGAGCTTTTTATGACGCATTACATTTTGCATTCTACATATTCGCCGGTGGAGCGATCGAGTGTGTGCATGTGCCTCAGCGAGGGTGCAAGATTCCGATAAGGAAAATAATAAGGAACGCCTTAGATCGTGGTAGGCTATCTACTGAAAAATACATAAAACACAAATTGATCTTCGGGAAAATTGATGCCGTTTTTGGATTCGATATTTTTATGTGATGGATTACTTAAAAATAGGCTCGCGGGTTGAGTGTGTGATAAAACTTTGAATTAAGATGTAGAGTATAATTTGAAATTTGAGAGAAAAGGGTCCATGTAAGACAAACGCAAAATGTGTTTTTGCAGCAACTTTTAAGTCAAGGTGATATAACAATATTGAGTGATGACTTTATAGTACAAACACATTCTGGTAATTGATGCATATAAACTTAATAAATTCTAGTACTACATAATAAAGTAGACTATTTATAAAATAACATATCCAAATTTCATTAAAATATATCAAACAATATATAATCAAACAATACGTCCTGACTTAAGTGTTTTAGTAGAAACGGCGTTCTGGTACTTGATGCAAATAAATGCAAAATTTTAGAAAACTTAACAAATTCTAGTACTAGGTATTAAAGAAGACTAGGTAGTAAAGTAGATTCAAGGAACATCATATCCAAATTTCATATTTGTAGTTCTAACAATACGTCCTGAATAGTTTGTCAGATATAACAAATATATTCATTAAGACTCAAAAGCAAAAGTACAGGCGACGTTTTGGTACTTGATGGATAGAAGTGCTAATATTAGTCATCAAACTCAGTATATGCAATAAAATTAGTTTTTTGTGTTACTATTTCCCCAAACACGGGGTAAGTTGTCAAACTATTTTTTAGAAAATGATTAATTGTGAAATAATTGAACTTGCTAGAGCAATTGCTATAGCATCTATTGTAGAATTAAAATCGTGGATCTAAAAATATATATATGAATTTAAAAAACAACTATTACAACAAGTTTCTAGCTCTTCCTAATCAAGATTGTTTTAATATGAATATTTTTCGAAGTTGTATTTTATACTCATGTGTAAATGTATTACGCATGAATTACAATGAATCTTGTATTTTATACTCATGTGTAAATGAATTATAGAAATTTGAATTAAGATATATAGTCTTATTTAAAATGTAATAGAAAATGCGCAAGTGCAAAATCGCAACGATTTTTAAAGCATTTTTAACATCAAGATAATATGACAACAGAAATTAAACAGTTCAGCTAGTTCTATACAGATAAATTCTGTGCATTCATAATTTTTTTGATGGATTTCTCAAAAATGGTATATGGTAGTTGTCTGAGAAAATTTTGACTTAAATTATAATTTTAAATATGATTTAAATGGTATATGAAGCAGTCAAATAATATATATGACAACTTTTAACAAATCTCTGTTTTTATCAAGTTTACTTAGTTTTGAGATTGTTCCTAGATGTTTTTGTTAAAATTTAAGTGATATAATGAGTTGAATAGTGCGTTGAACTCATAGGTGTACAATTTTAGGTAAAAATCTATTGATTATATATACTAGTTTATTATTAATTGTATAATAGTGTGCATAGCAAAAAACTCTAACTTTATACATATTTAAGATCTGAGAGAGCTTATTTGTTTTGTTATACAGCCAGTTATTTGTTCTGAATTTCTGAGGTCTGCGTAAATTTGTGAAGCCACCTATAAAAATTTCATCAAAATTATTCTTGCATTCAGCAAAACAAACTAAAAGAATTTCTTGAAATTTAAATAGTTGAGGTTCCATCAATAAGCGAAAATGATGTATCTTTGTTTAGGCATGGATTTATCAAAAAAAATTAACAATTTTTTCATGTTCAATGTTTTGTTCTCTCTAAAAGATCTGTGTTTCAATGTGCATTTTACAACTTTATAATTTATAATAATTGAAATATTTATATGAATAGTAAAATTATGATATTAAATAAAAAAGCGTTTTTATTTTGAATAATTATTCCAGGTGTTTTTATTTCATGTGGAATAAAACAATTACACGTATTAACACGTGCTTGAAATAAACGAGTCAACCGTTATTTTATTTTTCACTTGTTTAAAAATTAATGAATATACTCTCTCTCATATATTACCAGTGCAGATTTTCCACATTTTATCAAATTACATTTTGTGCATTAGACCTCATTACAACTCTACAAATTAACCTACGAGTTATACGTGAGGAACCACAATTTCGTGCACGTTTCCTGAGAGTTTTGATCCGATTATAAAATTATAACGCCATCACATGTTGTTTCATATAGCAAACAATTAAATTAAACACATAATAGAATACTATGGAGCAATGGAATGTAATGCATGTTTAGATTTCAGTCGCTTTTACAGAGCAAATAATACATAAGTTACACTTCTGGCTGTAACACAGAGAACTCACTCGTTGTGAGACTGAATTGAGATATTTGCACAAAGTTAGGAATGATATAGTGAAATGCGGGAATTTTCTATTGAAAAATTATAATATCTACACAGTAAATAAAAATAAAAAACTGGTAGTGCCTGGCATCGTGCCTTAAGGCAAATTGCTGGAACCTCTAGTACCAAAATTATATATTCGAGGGAAAAAAATCAGTAACCAATAAATATTGATCAATAATTAATAACAATTGTTTTAAACTACATATTTTATCATTCATAAAATTTACAGTGACGATCTTATTGCTCAAAACACTTGAGAAAGTTTACATTAGCAAGAGGTGCCGAATAAATCCATCTTACGATTAGAATAACGCATGTAAAATATATACATTCTCTACTAAATTGTAACTGTAAATTGTATTGTAACTAAATTGTAAATTTAAAATTCATATTTGAAGTATATAACTTTGTATATTTAAAAAAAAAATCTGAAAATTTTGTAATTAGCTTGAACCGTATAAATAAACTTTAAAAATTTACAATCTTGGTACGGAACCCAACAAAATTAGTACGTTTTTAAAAATTATATCAAAGATCTGATAATTTGATGTGCTTATGTTTAATGATCATTTTTGACCGCCAAATCTCCGAAACCGCTAGATCTGCCTTACCAAAATTTTCATCAATTCTTCGTTTCGTCAATACAAGTAAAATGTCTTACATGCATATTTGTTACATCTACTCTACTAGTTTTTTGTCTTTCAGTCTACTTATATATATGATCCTCTGTCTATCTCTCTACCTGTCAGCCAGTTTAGCTGTTTTTCAGATTACCTGTCAACCAATTTACCACTTAACCAATTTACCAGTTCACCTATTTACCTGTCTACCCATTTACCTGTCCACCAATTCACCTGCCTACCGAATTACATTTCCACCAGTTTACCTATCAATCTGTTTATTAGTCTATCAATTTACCTGTCCACCAACTTACCGGTCCATCAATTTACCTGCCTATCAGTTTACCTGTATACCAATTTTCCTAACAACCTTTTTATCAATCCAGCATTTTACCTGCCTACAAATTTATGGATGAAAAAAACGGATTATTTTTTATAGAAAAGAAAATTAGTTTTTGTAGATGCTTTCATTCAATACCATTTGCACTTGCCATAAAGAGTTGTTTTTTTGTGAAAATTTTACTTTTTTTTAAAGATATATCATCAAATAATATACATAGAGTGGAGTGAGGCACAAAGGTCCAATTTGACATTCAATTATTATACTATCTAAACTAAATGATCTACATCACAGCAAACGTATAAAACTAATAACCATCAAATTATGTTCAGTAAAATTCTTTCTTTTTTCCTAATACTAAAAATATGTTATATAGCTTTTTTCTGAAATTTGTCATCTGACCCTTTTTACCTCATAGGCTTTTTAAAAAGAGACATCCATTGGGCAAACAGATACAAAAAAATATATTTAAATTATAAAGGAAGTTTACAAAATAATATCTGCATTATTTAACCAATGAGCAAGAACCGTAAATAACCTTCATCTGGTATTTCAACAGAACTATTCATCAGTAGATTTTTATTGAAATATTTTTCAAAATTGCTTTTGTTAAATTTAATTTACCATTTTGCTTTCTTTAACTTTATTTAATATTTTCTTATAGTTTACGCTGACAAAGACCAGAGCAAAGGTTCAGCTGGTCTTTTTTACCTCACCCATATGTAAGCTTTTATGGAGGTTATGTAAGAAACTCTTGAATAAACTGGAAAAAACATCTACAATCAATAATACATCTTATTAAACAATTAAACAACATATATTCAAAAATTATATTAAGATCTCGTAAACTAAACAACAGTGCTCACGCCAAAAAAAACTAACAATAAAAAAAAATAATTTTGTTATGGATTTTCAAACATTGCCAATCATCTCCTGCTAGCGACTTTGTAAGAATCAAAGTGATGACTGGTTATACATCTTTTTTCCTCTACTTTCAAATATTGTTGTTAAACAATTCTTAATTTAATTTGTTTTAGAGATGTTGATGGTAGACCTTTTTATCCACGGATCTTTAAGCTTTAAGCTTTAAGCTTGGTAGAGCAGTCCCAAAGCTCTATTTCGTATGACTAGTTATGAATTATTATTGTTTTATAAATCCAGAATTTGTTTTCGAGTGCTAATTAACTTCCCGTAGGGCAAGTTATAGTAATCGCAAAAAAATCGAAAATGAAAATTTTTATATATCTTTACGTTTCAGAGGTTTCTGAACATTTTGGCATACCTTAGAAAAAATGGATGTATGTGTGTGTGTGTGTATGTGTGTGTGTATGTGTGTGTGTATGTGTGTGTGTATGTGTGTGTGTATGTATGTACGTGTGTGTATGTATGTGCGGATACAAATTTTCGTCGACGATTTCGGGAACACCGATCAACCGATCTGAATAATTCAAAAAACATTCGATTCGTATTGATAAGGAGACGTGCTGATTAGTTTTTGGCGAAGGCAGGTCTAGCCGTTCCGAAGATACGGGGCAAAAAGTGCCGAAAACGGTAACTCAGTTTTTAAGAGAACGGAGCGTCCGATTTCAAAAATTCAAAAAATATTTTACTTGTATTGACAAGATGTAGATTTGATCAAATTTTCATGAAGGCAGGTCTAGCGGTTTCGGAGATCTAATGAAAAAAGTAAAAAAAAATGCCATTCGGCGGTTAAAAATGATCATTAGACATATGCACATCAAATTATCAGATATTTTATAGAGATTTTAACAAAAATTTATAATTTTTTTTACATTTCTATGGGTTCCGTACCAATGCTTATGCGTTAGATGGCGGCGCGGCACTTGCGAGCTTTGACATTTCGTCTCTATGCAGTTCAAGCAGTGCGATTGCTTTGAAAAAAAGTTCAGAATTTCCAAAATATGTCAAAATGAAGAAAACATTTTTTTTCAAAAAATTTTATTGTTTTAAAAAAAAAATTTTTTTCTCAAAAAAAAAATTTTTTTTTTTCAAATAAAAATTTTTTTTTTAAAAAAAGTAATTTTTTGTCAAATTTATAGTTTCTCAAAAATCTATTTTTTTCGAAGTAAATTTTTTTCAAAAATGTTATTCGTTTTTGAAAAAATAATAATTTTTGGTACGGGAAGTTCCAGCAATTTGCCTTAAGGCACGATGCCCTAATTGCCTTAAGACAGAATTCCACTTACAGCTAGTTTTTAATTATGTCCAATAAGCCAATAAAGTTCCCTTACTTTGGATTTGATAATTTGATTTTTGTATGATGTGAAGTTTCCAAATTAGTTTGCGTTCTAGATGCATACCAAGGTAATTAACATAACCAGCACTTGGTATTACCTGGTCAAAAAAATGTACTCCTGGGCATGCTATCTTGTCGAGTGTAAATGATATGGTTATGGTTCTACCATATTGATCAAATACATAGTTCCAAAATTTATCTCATGCAGAATGTTGTCTCGTGTACTAAAAAATAGCAAATATTGAAATCAATCAATTTCCCTAACTATTTCGAAACTCAATCATCACTCCGTCCTGGTAAATAGTAAATCCAATTAAGTTTTTGATCCGATATCGAATCAAGAGTCTACAACTCATTGCAAATAGGTTTACCTCCTCTGATCTAGTCAACATTCAGCTTTAGTTCTAGTTTGTTCGGTAACCAACTGTCTGTTTAATGTGATTTAACTTGTACACATGGATGTGTGCGCGCATCAAAACTTTATATGCGAGCTATTCCTGACACGTGATAAGACTTGATTTGTACTATATAGTTTTGTATAGAATGTACATACACTCGTATATATTTTGTATTTATATACCACATTAGCTATAGAAACTTATGGTATATATTAATGCCAAAATTAAAAAGAAATTGTGACCATTACACCAAAATAGGAGGTAACTTCAATCGTACAGTTGCCTAAATCCTAGCCCGGCAATATTTTTTCTCGTAATTATGAATTAATTACATTATCTGAAATATAAAAATTCTACTAATTAGTTGAATCCATCGTTTACAAATAAATGGCTTGCCGACTTTGTGAAGCATTAGTGATAAAGTAAGTAAGCCACTCGTTGCTTCTTGTGAATTTTTTTCTTAGGCCTTTGAGTCAGCTATCGCCAATTATATGATTCTGTTTTTTTTTTCTAAATGATGTATATTAATTTCTTGTAGACTAAGTTATTGTGTTTGTCCAAAAATCGAAATTGAAAAGGCAGGTCCAGCGATTTCGGAAATGCGGAGCAAAGTGTGCAGAAAATAAAAATCGAATTTTTGAGAGAACGGAGCATCCGATTTAAGTGATCCTAAGAGCATTCAATTTGTAATGATGGGGAGAATTGGTGATTGATTTTGGCCAAAGACAGATCCAGCCATTTCGAAGATATAGAGCTAAATGTGCAAAAAGTGGCAGTTTTTGAGAGAACTATGGAATCCAATTTGAATGATTCAAAAAACTTTGTGCTTGTGTTGATAAAACATTTGCTTTGGAGATTTTTTTTGTAAACATATTTAAACGTTGTCGTCCCATTTATAAGCTCTTATATTATGTCTATAAAATACGAATAAAGAAAGTAACAATATTTATAATAATTCGTAATAAGTCGTACTTTGCAAAATTCCTCAACTTTACCTGTTTAATAGAGATCGTATTATGGAGTATTTTTCTTCTCACATACGAAGATATAATAAATAAATACTTTATTCCAAAGTTTTTGCTCTAAATGGAAAAGACTAAATTGGTGTAGCTGGCAATTATTTCATCTCCATGAAGAGGTCCATCATCATTTTTTGCAGCCAAGATTAATAACTTTTCATGTACAATGATTTCTTATTGGAATTTTATTTTTATTTTCAGTAGAAAAAATACGGGTTTGACTTCCTAACTATTATCTGAAAAAAGTTGATCTCAGACTAATTTATATTGAGTTAATTATTAGTACACACGAATCCTAATCGTAAGAACATTTTTGAAAAACGTTAAAATACCTATAGATATTTAAAAAATGTAGTAGTTGTTATTAGTACATTAAAGCCAACTAAATAAAAAATTATTAAATACCAGCAATTTTCATTTAATTTAAATGCACTAAATATTATATAAATATTTTTTTAAAGGGTATGAACTAACCTGTATTACAAATCTATTGCATGTCACTGGTTGAGCAACAGTTTTTATAGCACCCTCAATTTAATCAGTATATTTACTTCAACTTAACTCAAAAAAATAGGAAATAAAAAAAATTAAACAATATTACTATCAGTACTATACTAGCAAGATTGATGGCTCAAACGTGATTGATTAAATAGACCAAACAGCTCATTTGTCAAGGATCGTTAACAAGAACATAAATCACTGCCAAATGCAAAAAATACCTAAACAAAAATTAATACAAATCAAACAAATTTAATTTATCTAATACAAATTGTTTAATATTATCATAATTTAATCGAATGTTCATGCAATTTATCAGAACAAATAGATCTAAATCATATGAAGCGATGATAGTTTGAATTCGACACGAATTCCATTTCTCACATTCAATTATTTAGTTGGTTAAAACTTGATATGAATATAGTCTCTATAGGTTCAGTTGCAATATTTGGAATTTCTGAAATTATTGCATAATAAACTATATGACCATTTAAACCCACATGAGATTGAATTAAATTCACAAATAATTAGAGATGAAGTTGGTGAGCGCGGTTTAAGTGTAATTTGATAAATTCGTTCTGAGTTTATATTTGGGGGTAAATGATACAATTTCTGTATTTATGAATACATACTTATGTAAAATATAAACTTATTTTGTAAATTTAGGTTTTAAATTTATTTCCATGTACGAATTTCATAATATTTTTCTCTATTTTACAAAACACGCATATAAACCGACCTTATATTTATAACAGATTATTTTAAATTGATTTAGTATAATCGATGGTTTTTTGCAGTTTGTTTTTATGATTATTATATGAAAGCACGCATATTTTTACTTATCTTTTATAGCAATTACGCACAAATTTTTAAAATTGTTCTATTAAAAAAATACTTCGACGAGCATTTCATTAGAAAATATATGTGAGATTATTAGAAGCACAGGAAATAGAAAACCAATCTTTAATTGATAATTATTACAAATAAATGATATTTTCAGAATACTGATTGGTATTGTAAAAAGGTAGCGAGATTGCTCTAGGTTAAAGATCTCTTAATTCACAATATTTCATTTGAAACCATCAAAGTTCTAAGATGAAAGGTTCAAAAGTTATAAGTTGCATATGTAGAAAATGTCCAAAAATAGGCGAAAAAAAATTGTTCAGGCTCGTAGAAGCTTCAAATAAAAATAAGGTGAATTGTCATGTGGGCTAGAATAACAATAGGAAAACTGCATTTCAATATTCTCAAAGGTTGCCAAATAAATAAAAAAAAATAAAATCATAGCATGACCCTAAAGTTTTTCGTATTTTTACGATTTTTGTGAGAAATTTAAGATGCTCATATTTAAATGGTAGGTTTCTCATGATGTTAGAAAGCTGCTATAAAAATATTTTGATCGTAGTTTAAATAGTTTTTGAGATATACGTATTTGAAATATGCAAAAAGTAGCAAATGGTTTTTAGCAAATTTTTGTTTTTTTTTCGATTAACAATATTAAGAGATTATTTGCTAAATTTATATGTAAAATAACTAATAATATTATTTTAAAATAATTCTATAATATAGTTACATATTTAAGATTTTTTCTAATTCAAGGTTAACTTTGTCCTTCTTGCTCCAATTAATTTAGAGATTTATAAGCTCATAAATTTATAAATTTATAATAATTCGCAGATTCGTACTTTTAAATTACTGATTAATTGCACCCAAAAATGTTATATTGTTTTTGATCAATTATCTTTTGATCAATCTGTTGTAGTGATACTTAGTTATCTTATCTATCTGATAAATCGTTGAATTAAACGGCAACCCAGAGCTTTTTCTTTTTCTAATATTAGTAATATATTTGCATTTATTGCAGCAATCCGGAAAACCCTTCTAGGTTTCGAATTTTGAAACATATTTTGATCAAACTATATCTTCATGTTAAAATAGATATATCTAATCTATTTTATATACCATTCAAAAATAGATATACTGCCTGATATCAAGTTAGATTCTAGATAAACGAATTTTTATGTAATCATACAATCATTTGTGATTTTTATATTTTGAATACAAAATAACAACCTTAAAATAAACTAGGTGTGAGTGGCGTTTTGACCTATGGCAAGTTGCATAAACTTTCTGATGTGTGTAAATAATCCATTTAGTCAATAAATATTGGATTTGCGTATAATCTACCTCTCTAATAATTTACTTGTTTACCTGTTTAAGTGTCTACTTGTCTAATTTGTTCTTTTGTTAACTTGTGTGCCTACCTACCTGTCCACCCATTTACCTGACTACAGACATACCTGCTAACCTGTTTACTGTCCACATTCCTGTATGTCTTCTCATTCTCTGTCCTGTATCTTCTCATTTGTCTACTTGTTTACTAGTGTACCTATTTACCTGTCCCATTGTCTACCTGTTTACCTGTCCCATTGTCTACCTTTACCTGTCTCATTGTCTACCTACCTGTATCTATACAAAACACAAACGCATACTCACATACATTCATTTCTTTTCATATATGTCAAAATGTAAAGATAAGCTCAATTTTTCAATTTAATTGCGTTTACTTTATCATACTATATGGGAAGGTAATAATCATGGCCAAAATGTAATATATTTCGAGACCAGATTTTTATATTTTGTCAAAAATATAACTTGCAGCAATCAAATCTGAATCCTTACTGACTGCACGAACAAACCATTGCTCAAAATATTACATTTTATTTGTCAGTTAAAATGGTTTTAAGTAAAAAAATGACCAGCCCTCCGTCTATCTCGTAATGCATTGTGCATGAACCCACATATAACAATTCATAATTTCTCTATTGCAGCCTTACAAACTATTGTATGAGCTGCAGAATAGGTACATAAAATGAAGCCGTATTGCGGTTTCGAATAGGATTTTAATATATCCTGAAATCTAATCTGTATCTAATGAACCGCAGATCTAATGAATGGCAAAGAAACCATAGTCATGCACTAATGTTATATAAAGTAAGTAATCCGATATACCAAATACGATAATTAATATCGAGAGGCAATTTTAGATAAATTTAAAGCATGGATTATTATATTGGAAGGAACTTAATACGTAATAATTCAATTTTAACTTGGTTCTAAAAAATGCATATGATAATATTGATATCAATCAGTCGACATACGAGTATCTGGAATAATGCAAAAATACAAATATACTATCTATATTTTTGTCTCAAACGATTCAGATTAACTTGAAACATGAAAATAAATACTTAAGTGAAAAGCAAAGAAATGAAACTAATTGATTAGCATAGATGTGTAAAAATAATTTTTAATTCTCAAATTTTATTTGTGATTTGTATAAGACAGTATTGCTGTTTTCTTTTAGTTTCTCTTGGTGAAAAATCATTCAAGCTTTTAAAAAAAGTGGTATAGAAATAGATATATTTCTGAAAATTATTAAAAAGATGAGGGTATATAAGGTAGAGCAGGGCTCCAAGTATCGCGGGTAAAAAAGTCGACCATCGTTATCTCAAAAACAATTCAATTTAAGAAATGTTCACCAACGATATTAGTAAGTAAAGGGATAAAACCTATAACCAACTATCACCTTTGAAAATTTTTAACAAAAGTATTTACTTTCCTTGTTAGTTGTTTTGGTCGTGATCACAACTTTCCACGGAATTTAAATGTTTTATAAGATGTGTTGTTATTTTTGGGTGAGATTCAAAAATTTTTTTATAAAACCTTTGTTCACGCGAAAATCAAGCATCCGATATTATAATATAAAAGCAAAAGAAATCTAATAAAAAATCACACAAATTTAAATCAATCAATACAATAAATTAAAACTTTGAGAATATTGTAAATACAAATACAATCTGTAGTTATATTAAAAATAAACACATGGTCATTCAAAAAATCGATCAAACCAAACAAACAAATATTCTCAAAATTTAATTTATTGTATTGATTGATTTGAATTTTTTATTAGATTGCTTTTGTCTAAATCATATATTTCAAGGCCGGGAGTATGTTCACGCCAAAATCAAAGCATCCGATATATGAAATAGAAACAAAAGCAATTTACTCAAAAATTATAACAAATTTTAATCAATCAATACAATAAATTAAATTTTGAAAATATTGTAAATACAAATACAATTTGTAGTTAATTTAAAATGAACAAATATTACATTTAAATTTTAAAATATTACAGTTAACTTGTTTTACAAATCATTGGTTCTTCAAAAAATCAATCAAACGAAACAAACAACCTTTATTGAAGTTTACATGTGCATGAGGCAAGAAGTACCATCTGAGCTTTTACCCTGATTGAAAAAAAGCAATTTTTCAAAAACTAATTCAAATAAATTATTCCAACTTTGTTGATGATTATTTCTGACAAAATACCAGATTATGGTTTATACACTGTTATCTCTCTCTCTCTCTGTTATCTAAAAAGAACTCATAAAATTGACATTTTGCTTTAGTTGAATAATGTAGCTAATATTTCGTAAAATCCCTTTAAAATTGAAAATGAAACATTGGAACTCGCCTATGAGGCAAAAAGACCAAGTGATAATTTTTTTGAAAAACAGCCAAAAACAATTTTTACAATGATAAGTTTGCTGGGAATTTTGATGAACACGGTCAGATACTCGTAGTTGTTTGTTTGATTTGCTTTATTTGTTGTGATATGATTCATTTGATTTTCACAATATAATTACTCAAACTCAATTGAAGCTTTGTGCCACACCCTATAGCAATTTTTTTTAAATTTGCATTAATAATTTATTAATAATATATATCCAAAGCTAAAGTATCTATAATTGTATCTTTTTTACGTATGCATAACATTTATTTATTAAGTAAAAAATTTTATACATGATTAGGATTTTTTATGGATATAAAATATTTTCTCAAAAAACAAAATTCTATAAACATTTTATAAGGTGCAATATAACTATATTACTTTCGTTGCGAAAATAATACTGTCACTGAAATTTTTCAACTGTGAATACAAATTTCTAATAAAAAGTTGTCGCTCTTCATTTTTACTGCAAAATCATAAAACTGCAGCCAGAAACAATATTCAAGTTGAAAATAAAATAGAAACCTGCGATGTGATGTTTTTATTCGTCAAGATTTTTATTATATTCAGTGCAAAATCTATAAGAGACTACTCCGATGCGACGGTCCAATATACGTTAAATCTCAGGTTTGGCATTGCGGAGAAAATTGTTTCTACCGATAGTATATAAACGATATAAATTGTCGAAGAAAAAATAGACAAAGGAAAATACATGCTCGAAACATACGTTTATTTTCATTTGTTTCACCCATTTTCACTTGTTTTGTCTACCACTATAAGTGCATAAACAACAATAAAAACATACCATTAATATAACATTAATAGGTAGGAAAAATTGTAAAAGAAATATGTTAAATATAGTCGGCGAGGACCTACCTTCTTCTTCAAGCAAGAATTAAATGAAAAGTCGACACAAACAAAATCCCCACAGGGTAGTAATAGTAATTAAATATATTTGATTTGTATTTCATTTTTGGACCATTTTAAAATATTATCTTGTATTTTACTTTAATAAATATTAGCTGATTATTACTTCAAATTCATTGACTTTAATTGATTTTTTTTTCATTACAAATTATTATTATTAGCGTTAGTGTTATTAGTTCTATACCATTTGTGTAGTATAATATTTGAGAAATTACATACCTACTGTTTATATATAATTAATTTATTATATATTTAATGTTAGGATGATGATGCAGCAAATTCTAATTCGCAACCTTGGCATGTTATTATAATATTAATACGAAAATATTATAGTGTGTTTACAATTACAAAATTATTATATATAAAACTTTTCATTAATTATAAATAAAATCTATATTAACTTAAATTTTATTTCTTTCAGATTCAGTTTTTTTTTGTTTATTTGCCAGAGGTCCAAGCATTGAGTTGGCATTCAATTTAGACATTCAAAGAACTACTAATAATTTTCTGGTGATCCATAATGGATTAAAAGCAGATATTAAAAATAAATAAAAATAAAATACTAATACTTACCGCCTTTTTGCTAGATACTCTAAAATTGACTCCAAAATTATCAATCAATTTTATTTTTGGAGAACGCAAATATGAAATAGGTCACAAAGGTCCGGTTGGAATTTAAGCTTGTAAGAATTATATTGTGAAAACCAATTTAATTATGTTACCACAAATAGCACATATCAAAACATCTCACCATATTCAGTAAAATTCGCAACTAAATCTACAATCCTGATTTAAATGTGTTTTTTGTGTTGTTTTCCAAAATTTTCTAACCTGGTCCATTTTACCTTATAGGCAGTGTAAATTGGGACGGCCAAAGGGTAAACATGTGTAACGTCTTACTTCAATTTCAAAAAAAATTTACAAAATAATATATGCATTTTTCTACTAATGCAAAATATAAATATCATTGGTACATTTTTTACAGACATAACACTGTACATAACCTTGATCCGGTATTTTAAAATATTTATCAGCTAATTTTTATTCAATTTATTTTTTGCAAAAATGCTTTCTTGAATTAATTTTCTTTTTTATCTGCTATTTTATTTTTGTGCCATTTACCAGGATAAAGGTTCAGTTGGTATTTTTTATCCCACCCAGTTATGAGCTTCTATAGAGGATAAAAAAAAACTGTTGAATTTAGCTTTAAATAAACAATACATCCTATAAAACAATTTAATAACACATACTTAAAAATTAAATTAAGGTTTCTTTAGTGATAAAATATATATTTTTTAACATCACAAATGGTAAAGTATACAAATAAACATGAATAACTTTTAATAATATGTATTGACTATTCAGAGTCTAAGATAGAAATGTCGCATTTTTTCTTAAAGCAGTTCTTAACATATATTAAAATTAGATAAATTTAAAAAGCGATGGGGTCTTGTCATTTTTCAAGAAATTTTAACACGCTATTTAGGAACCACGTGTTGGTTTCGTTCAGGACCGTATTGTCGAATCGTTTGTTCATGATCCTGTCGTTATGCAATTGCTAAAACAACCCCTCAGCGAATCTTCTTCCAATTAAAAATTTTGGGTTAAAAAAATCTATATTATGATTTAAATTATTTATATGCTCGGTTAACATGGTTTTGAATTAGTAAGTGTTTTGTTATTATTATTATTGTTTCTTCTTTAGTTTTTATAGTTATATTGATTGCCACTGAATGAAGGCTAAGATGCTAGCCAAAACGAATGGATTTAAATAAATTTCTAAGAATTCTCATACTATTTTTATTGATGTAACGCCCGACTTTTAATCTCAAATATATATATATATATATATATATATATATATATATATATATATATATATATACATAAGGAATAACAATCAGTATTAATAATGCAATATCATATTCGATTATAGCCAGTGACCTTTTTGTTGTACATATTGCCAAATATGTTTTTGGGATTACGGCTCACATGTGTTCCCTCTGAATATCATCTTCTATGATGATTATGTTTCTTTCATATGATAACGTGGGGCATAACAACGGCGGCAAACTGCTTTAATATTGCTTTTACTACGATTATGTACCAGACTTTCCGAATAGAATATCCAATATTTGTATTATATACATACGTATACATAAACATACATGTGTATTTATAGGATAATTGATTCGGAAATAGCAGCTACTAAAAGATGTAGTTGCTAAAAATTATTATTATTATTGATTCCAAATGTTTCGATCTACGTCATTAAGTAGAATTTAGTAGAAATTATCATTAAAATAAATGTATTATTTGAAAATATGAATAAAGACAAAATACAAAAGAGAAAAGATAAGGAAAAAGCAGTACAAGGAAAGAAAAATCCTGTTCGGTTTGTGGAAACTCATATTCTGAATGTAGGGGTAGCTATCTATGTATGTTATATCAATGTATATAAAATTTATACAAAATTTCATCATTTGAGTAGATATCTCAATTTTTGTGAAAAAGAAAGTCTATAAGTCATTCTTCAGAAAAATATTTTTTTTATACCTAGTAAATTTTCATTATTTTTTATTAACTTCCCGTAGGGTAAGTATAGTAATCGCAAAAAAATCGAAAATGAAAATTTTTATTTATCTTTACGTTTCAGCGGTTTCTTAATCTTTTGGCATACCTTAGAAAAAAATGATGTATGTGTGTGTATGTGGTTATGTGGATGTGTGTGTGCGGATACAAATTTTCGTCGACGATTTCGGGAACACCGATCAACCCATTTGAATAATTAAAAAAAACATTCGATTCGTATTGATAAGGAGACATGCTGATAAGTTTTTAGCGAAGGCAGTTCTAGTCGGTCTGAAGATACGGGGCAGAAATTGCCAAAAACGGTAACTCAGTTTTGATAATTCAGTAAAAAACATTTTACTTGTATTGACAAGATGAAGAACTGATTGAACTTTTGGAAAGACAGGTCCAGCGGTTATCTCAATAAAAATAAGAGATTTTAGTAATGTGTATATATTTTGTGTAAATTTTTTAGGTTTAGTACAAAGATTTTTAATTATGGTACGGGAAGTTCTAGCAATTTGCCTGAAGGCACGAAGCCATGCACCTTACTAGGTTTTCTTCTGTATTGAAAATATAAATTGTACAGCAGCATTGTTATTATATTTTCTTATCGGTTCTCGATTATTCATGTAATTATTTAATTTATATTTTACTACGATTGATAGATCTAACATATTTTTATATCATATAATTCAACGTTTTTAATGTACAAAATCATTTTGAGAATATTTGTCTCTGCACGATACCTATACGAGTATATTAAATTCCTGCAATATTTATTTTAAAGACTACTTTTGTCGGGATATTTTTAATCTTGATATTATTGGATTTTTTGTATGGTATAAAGGACAAATATTATCGATGTGGTATTTGTTTTATTTCTTATTTTTCAAAGATATTGCTTTTTGTTGGCGGACGGAGATTTATTTTTTTTATTCCTGAATGTTTTGCTTTAGTATAATGAATATACATTGTGATTTCACAATCGTTTTAATTAATTATTAAAACTGAACACTGAAAACAAGGTAATAAATGAGGCTAGGTAAAATGGGATGTCTAGCACGTTTGTTTAAGAGGCTATGGTGCAATATTCGTTTGTTAGTTAAAACTTTAGTTATTTGAAAAATTATTGCAATAGGTTACTTTATGCACTAGTAAAATTGAAAAATAAGAGACTGTTATCTAATTGCTGCAAACATTCTAGCATTTTAGTAGCATTTTACCAAATAGGATGTCTAGCATCTAGCATTTTAGTAGCATTTTTTTAAGTATATATAAAATATGAAAACTGTTTTCATAATTTCTCATACCAGGCACCTCTGTCTAATAATCAACTTAATTGACAAGAAATGAGATTTATTTAGATAAAATGTTCAACTATTTCGAGAATATAATTTTTGCTTTAAAATTAATCGCATCTAAATTAATCAATAGGATATTCAACATACTTCAAATATCTTTAATTATATGAACTAATTTGATTTGTTTAACACACTTCATTTCATTTATTTGAGGTTCTAAAAATGCATTTATTCAAGGAGTATGTCAACTGTAAGCAGTAGTTACTTATGAGATACGAAACGTACATATGCTACGTCAAAGATTCTGATTAGAATTGCTTAAACGTGCAGCAAAATTCTGTAATTTGCAATTTTTCAATTGAACCGCTTATTGTAAGTCTATAATATTTTACTATGATATTTAAGATCATTAAACCCACTCAGAATTTTTTTCAACATTTCGTTACGAAAAAGCGGTCCGGCCAATTTCTACACAAAAAACGCACTTTCCAAACAATATCCTTCGAACAGTTTTTGAATTTTTAAATCGTTTAAAGATTGTGTTCAAGATGTGAACAAAATTTTTACTTTCATACTAAAACCAATTAGTCTTTATTTGGTTATATCTAATGGCTTCTAAATTTTTGAAATCGGTTTACCCGTTTTCGAATAAACTTCAATAAACGATTCAAAATGACTTCGTCGAAAAAAACATAACAGTCTCCTTCGGGAAGTTAATAAAAAATTAAATAACCGGTGGGGTGCATTGTGCCTTAAGACAAATTGCTAGATTTCCCATACCGTAATTAAAATCTTGGTACAGAACTCAAAAAATTTACACAAATGTGTACACATTATTAAAATCTCTCTAAAATATCAGATATTTGATGTACATATATTCAATAAACATTTTGACCGCTAAATAACATTTTTTTAACTTATTTTCGTAAATAATTGAAATCGGTTGAGACGTGCTCCCGAAATCGTCGACGAAAATTTGTATCCGCACATACACACACACATACATCCATTTTTTCTAAGGTATGCCAAAATGTTCAGAAACCTCGAAAACGTAAAGATATATAAATATTTTCATTTCGATTTTTTTGCAATTACTATTACTCACCCTGCGGAAAGTTAAAATTAATTAATTATCAGTTAATAATTAATAAATTCTTTTTTCATATACTTTTTTAAATTTACGTGGGAACAAACTCACACATTCCCCTTAATTTTACATCATATAATATAAAATTCCGTACTGCGATGTAATAAGGCAATAGAAAATCTCTCACAATATGATTCAGAATTTAGCCTAGTTACCTGCTCTTATACATAGTAATCAATATTTTATTTTAATTTAAATGAGCAAGTTACATTAAAAAATTTTCATGTTTTAGTAAATTTCGCAAGTATTTTTTTTTTTTTTTTTTTTTTTTTTTTAATATTTCTTTATTTACAGCAATCAGAATACAAGGTATCCTATAAGCTATTGTGATAAATTTAAACAAATACACACACATGCATACGTACATGCACACAAACATACTCACACGCACGTTAACAAAAAAAAATTATATAATAGTAACCACTTCAGCAAGTGGTATACTAGTTGGCTCAGGTCCTTCGGCCGTTTACTGGGAAAACTACGTATTTTAAGATCTAATGTTATGATTAATTATATACACTAAATACGTACATACATACGCACAGACATTCACACACACACTCTCTCAATAAAATTTATAAATATTTAATAGAGGTCACTTCATCAAGTAATGTTCTGCTTAAATCAAATCACTCGGCCATTTCTTCTTTAATCTCCTGATGTTTGGAGTTGCTAACAGTGGCGCCATTAGTGTGTTTGGATGGTTTTTCGAGCTTCCGGTGATGTTTTTCACTGATTGATTTAATGACATCATTAACGAACTGTATATTTAGATCGTTATGGATCATTTGATTAGTTACGTACCAGGGTGCTCCTGTGATCAAACGAGTAATTTTTGATTGCATCCGTTGTATAAGAGCAATATTTGATTTGCTTGAGCAGCCCCAGATCTGAAGACCATAAGTCCACAACGGTTTAAATTATCAATTATAAATAAGGACCTTGTTTTCAAGAGATATTTGGATCTATGTCCCCATGAGCCAGCCGAGTTCTTTAACTCGCGTTTTCATTTGCTTAACTTTAGTGCAAATGTGATGTCGCCAGGTGAGTTTTTCGTCAAAGTGAATTCCAAGATATTTGATGGTGCTGACTGTTGGAATTTGATTGCCATTTAAGAACACTGCAGGACACGATTGTTTGTTAAGAGTGAAAGTAATGTGGCTAGACTTAGACTCATTGATGCCTATGTTCCACAGTTTGGTCCAATCTTCAATCAAATTAAGATGATACTGCAGTTTTAAACAAGCAGTACTAGGGTTGTCATCAGTGGATAAGATTGATATGTCGTCTGCAAATGTGGCGATTGTGGTAATAGATGTTGTAGGAATATCGCGCGTAAACAGGGTGTAAAAGAACGGACCCAACACACTTCCCTGCGGTACCCCTGACTGATAGGAAATACGTCAGACGACGAGGAATTAACCTTGATTATAAACTTTCTGTTGACAATATATGATGTTAGATATTATGATACTTTACTGGTAAGTAGAGTCTAATTTTTGTGACGAGTCTGTCGTGGCACACTTTGTCGAATGCTTGTTTGACGTCCAAAAAGACGGCGGTGCAATATTGTTTGGATTCGAATGAGTTATAAATATGACTGGCAATCCTGTGACACTGCTGTATGGTTGAGTGCTCTTTATGAAATCCAAACTGGTGATCAGGGAAGATATTGGATTCCTTCAGAATATCTTGTAGTAACAGTTTTTCTAAAATTTTTGACAATATAGGAAGAAGGCTGATTGGCCTATAAGATGTGACTAAGTGTTGATCCTTGCCAGTTTTTGGATCATCTTTATTAAAGAGGTCTTGAATTGATTTGGCCAGTAGTCAGTCTCACAATAGCGTTGAAGATATAGGTGATTATAATGAATCCTTTTACAGGCAATTCTTTGAGCATTCTGGGAGATATTTGGTCTATTCCCAGGCGATTTTTTTGCTTTAACTTTCTTTATTTCACTAACTACTAATTTGAGAGACAAGAAACGTTTCTCGCTTTCGTGACTGCTATTATGGTCTAAAGCAGGACTAATGTTGACATTATAATTTGATAAGTTGTTAGGCCGAAAAACTGTAGCTAAGTATTCCGCAAATATATCTGCTTTGTCTTTGTCACTTCTTGCCCATGCAGAGGTCTGGGTATCCATACGAACTGGAGGATTTTGAAAGTTAGGTTTAAGTTTATTTTTGACGGGTTTCCAGATAGAATTGTCAAAACGATTCAAACTTGATACATAGTTATTAAATCTCACTTGATTGAGTTCCTTTAACCTTGCTTTCAACTTGTTGCTCAGATTATTGAAAATGTTTTTGTCTGTGGGCAAATGACTATGTTGCCACCTACTACGCCTAGCTTTTCTTTTTTTCTGCTATGAGCCTTTTTATTTCATATGTTGTTGTCTGGCAGGAGTTTTCTGTCGTAACAGGAGTAGGAGTAGCAAACTTTGCAGCATCGTATAGAAGAGTATTAAAGGAATCGATGGTGTTTTCGATATCAGCGGAATTTTTAAGTTTAACTTTGAGGTTAACTTTGTCTTCTACGAACTTCCGGTAGATGTCCCAGTTTGTTTTATGATTGCAGATCCTAGAGGAGGGTTTAAAAATACTTGCCGAAGTGCTTATGCTGGCTATTACTGGACTATGGTCAGATGATAAGTCGTAGCTTGCTCGTACTTCCTTGTGAATTGAGCTTATACCCGATGATACAAAAAGTCCAATAGATCTGGTTTTTTGGCAGGATCGCTCGGCCAGTAGGTGGGGGAACCTGAAGAAGAACACTATAATTGAGTTTATGTATTGTATCATATAGCTGTTTTCCTTTGGGATTATTTAATCTTGAGCCCCAATTGACGTGTTTGCTGTTGTAGTCTCCGCCGGCGATGAAATGCAAAGTAGTTTAACAAATAAAACGTACATTTCTCTTACCTAATCAAAATTTATGCAAAACTCTAAGTGTGCAAGGCAAGGACTCCTGCTCCTCATACTGGCTCTGCTGTGTTTTATTCCTGGAGCTTTGTTATTATGGACTCTTTTTTAATATATCTGTTGTTTATTTCTCTTTTGTGCTAGACGAGAAATAATCTCGTCGTGGAAACTTGCACAGAGACATAAAAGAAACCTTAAATTAAGACTGACAGTAAAAATTTAATTCGCAAGCTCGGAGACAACGGAATGCACACGACTATTTTTGTGCTACGGGATTTTGTTGGTAAAAAAGTTCAAATAATTTGTTGTAGTTTATATGTAATCTTGACGTGGAAATGCTTCTTTATATTGGATATCAGATCTTTTACAGAGTATGTTGCTTGATAATAAATACACTATTACAAAAGTTGGAAATTGCTTTGTTACAAATTTTTAGAGTATTTCAATACAACATACATTATAAGAGTATACAATGAAATATTATACTAAATTAAATGATATATGATCGAGATGCAATTATAATCGCATTGAAAATTCGTCAACACAAACTGAAAGTTTTTTAAATCGTTCAAATCGGATGCTTAGTTTTCTCAGAAACAGCAATTTTTTTATTAAATTATTTTCGATTTTTGGCCCTAATCTCATACTCAATATACTTGAATTTAATATATTATTTCTCATTTTTTAGCAAAATTTTTTTTGGTCAAATATTAAGTAAATGTTTATCATTTAGAAAGGATTAATAATAAACTATGTGTTAATAAAATAAGTTGAATTAATTAATACCTATGAGAAAAAATTTAGATATTTTATATTCGTAAGTAACAAAATGAAATTTAATATATCATAGTCATGTATATTAATCTTATTTAAAATTTTTCTTTATAACTTGTCTTTCTAGTAGGATACTTGACTACTAAATAATAATTCAATAAATTTACTTACTTTATTGTAGTTATTTTCTATTATAACATTTTTTTGTATTTTATAATTTGAATAAAATAAGTATAAGTATAAATATAAGTAAATCCCTCGTTAGGTCAATGTTATGAGTTCGAACCTTCACTCTGGATAACCTGATATCATGCAGTAGCAATGTCCATTTTTACTTGAAAATATAGATCAATCATATGTTTCCAATGGAAAATAGCTCATTTTCAGTCCTGAGGTGTGAAATGGCAATGGGACACCTTTTACACTATTTTTCCCTTTATCGAGTTGGAGTTTAACTCAGCACATGGACCTGCCTCAGGGCAGTACTACTATTATTATATGCAAATTTGTATTTAAAATTTTAAATTGTATATCAAATCTCATCTTAACAAGTAAATTATTACTTTATGATTTTTATTTTGCATTAATTTGATATTTATATAATTTTTTCTTAGCAGATTTTAACCCAGTCCGTTTTTACATTATCATTAATATCCAATAATTGCTTAACCTATATTTACAAATAAATAAAAAATTTACAAATAAATTAAATTGTTCCTGTGATGAATTGGCTAACAATGTGGCGATTTGAATAATCTGTCAATTCCGTGAAATAATTTGTCTATTTTATTAAAGCAAATTTTATGTCTGAGAATTTCTTAAGAAATTTCTCTTTTTAAGCTAATTATTTAAAATAGTTCTCCGGAGATATCTCCAAAGATACTTTCAGGAGAATGCAATTCAAAACAGGCGAACATGCGCATGGGATGCATTTTAGTCATTTCGTTTAAAATTAATTTATTCCTATTTTTAACTTTGTTAGTAATTTTAATCAGAAAAACTTTTTATTATCAACTATTCAGTTAATTAAGAATTGACTAATTGAATGATAATTGCTGATAAAGGAATTTAAAAAAATATATTCTAGCATTTCATTTTTGAATATCTGCCCAATATTTATTGAAAAAAACAACTAAGTCCAATAAATTAGAAAATTTTGTAGCAATATAAAAAACTTGAATGTAAATCAGGTGCATATGAGCATATGCTCATATTTTATCAAAGCGTGCTTGATTGAAGAAAACAGTTTAGGAGCATTAAAATTTCAAACTTTCAGCGACTAACTTTAAAAAATCAATAAAGCATTTCCGATGATTTTTTTTTATAGTAATCTATTTTTATTATGAATGATCGTTTTGTTGCCATAAGTTTATTGATGTACGAATAAAATAATTTATCTCAAAATTTTTTGGTATTGCATATTTTTTTGTTGTCTACTATATTTGATTAAATTATTTTGTTAATTGTCTTGTACATATATAATATATAGGTTTTTAATATAAATATTATACCTAACCTCAATTTATAGTTATTTACATGCATAAATTATTTTTTAATATTTTATAAGCTAATTTGTAAATCTATAACATTTTTGTATATTCCTGTCCATTAGTTCATTCTTAAAGAATTTTTTATGAATAGTCAAAAAAAATTGTTCAATAATAATGCTGAGATAAAGCAATGAACAAAATGGATTATTAATATATAATACATATATTTACAATTATTATAACTATACAAAAATTTTATAAAATGTATATTGATGTAGCTGGCCTATTCTTTGAAACCAGTTATATATATATATATATATATATATATATATATATATATACATACATATAATATTATCGATCCCTCTTCAGCACTCAGAATTATTTTAGAAAGCAATTTATATCCTTTTAAGAGGTTATCGGAAAGTTCGCCCAAAACCGACCTTTTACTTTTCATAAAGTTAGGCTGAAGTTCTTTTTAAAAAGCTGTAAATGTGCGAGATTGAGTTACGAGTATGTTTTATTGAGTTGGACAAGTGGTAATTGACAAACCTTTTCTTATTCAGCCCTCTATTTGACATATGAGAATATAAAAAAAATCTGAGTCTTCTATAAATTTTTGGCAAAAAGATCCTGTATATTATTGAGAGGGTTTTTAGTTCTTGATAAAAGTTAATAGGAGAAAAAGCTTTAAACATGTTGGTTGTCAATTACGGGTTTGTGATTGAAGTCAATTGTTAATATTGAAATTTTTGCGTTTAAAGATAATATGCAGTATTTTCACATAATACTTCTTTTGAATTTTATTTTATTTATTTATGATGTGATAAATTTCAACAATCTGCTTTAAAATTGTATTTAAGAAAATAGAAACTGCTTTGTGCCATATGCCTTCAGTAAATGAAGTAGCATATGCTACTAGTTTCATCATAATTTTTTAGAAATTTTCCAGAAAAATTTTGTTTTTTTCGATCAGTGTTTCCTAACATCTATTGAACAATGATCCAATTTAATATTTGTAGATAATTTTTATTTTTAGTATTTATTTTTCTTTAGAGCAGTGCCTCCTAATCTTTGTTAGGTAATAACGCAATTTTAGAGCAGTGTCTCCTAAAACTTGTTAAGGAATAACCTAATTTCACATTCATTAGCATCATATCCCGAAATTAACTAGAAAATTTTTGTCTTTTATTCTCAATGGTTTTTTAAATCATTGTCTCCTAATCTTTGTTAAACGATGAGCGAATTTGATGTTTCTAAACAAGTTTTGCCTCATAATAAATCTTTTACTTAGAAAATTGTTTTGATTTCTTGAAAAATATGAACAAGCTTTGTTTTCAAAGTCATCGATATAAATTAACACACAAATTGGTATAAAAAATTGCACTTAAAATATAAAAACAAAAAACTGATATCAAACGTATAGCGTTTGTCTTAATAAATTGCTTTTAAGTTTAAGATCTAAGGACACACGTTTCAAAAAATGTTTCATCCAAATATAGCACCTCATCAAAAACCCATACAAAATAAAAACCTGAAAATAATAATTAAACCTTTTTCTTATTAAATTGGTTATTGTGTAATAATGCAATTCGTGCAATTTATACCATTTCATGATGTTTAATAATTACCTTTACAGTTGAAGTTGCTTTCATACATAATGAAGAACTGAAAATAAAAATTTGTCTTTATTTGTTAAATTGGTGTTTGAAATCTATCATTGCAAAGTCGTGTAAAGTTTATTTTTAAATTGACCTTCTAAATTATCAAATTGCTTTCTTGTAAATCCACAACCACAAGTTGGAAAAAACTGCTTAAGATCTTCAAATATAGTGTTTTACCGGTTGCTGATGCTGATGAACTGACACTTTATAAAAGTAATATTTAAAACTTGTCTTTAGATTGAATACAAAAAAGTGTAACTAAATAAGTATATGTGCCAGACAGTTTATCCATTCGAAGTCCGACTACAAATATGATTTATACAAAGAATGATTTCAAAATAACACATTGTGACACAGAAAAGCGATCCGCAAAGAGCAAAGTCATGACGACTGACATGCACTGTTGCATTTGTTTTACTGTCATATCCATAGTTTCAAACATGGAGCAAAAATTATAAAGCAAGTTTTACCTCAGTCGGTTTTTATTATATTCTGTATAGATCGAATGATATTGAAACTTTTATAATTAACGCAATTAGTTAAGATAGCACAAGGAAATTGAATTTTAAATATTTAATACCTGCAATAACGCAGTTGGTCACAGTCTTGATTTATCCTATTTATAGATAGGGTCAATTTTTTCGTCATTAGGCACATTCTGATCTGAAATTCATTATACCTATTTTCTTAGAATTGTAATATTTTGAGGGATACGTCTTCAATATCAACTCTGCTAAGTTTTATGAGTTTTCCAGTCGTGTAAGGTTGATATTATTGCCAAAGCTAGTACTTTAATATATCGAGAAAAAACTTTAATAAAATATTCCCTATGGTTTCTTCAGCAAAATTGTTTGAAATTACCTTAGAACTAGAGTTAGTCTTAAAGTGTACCAAAAGCTTTCAAATATGACTTTCTATTTTATATACACAAAAAATGGGTGCATTTTTAAGTTTTTAATTTCAAACACTTCTTGTTTATATTAAAACCTATCGTGATAGGATAAATTTAGGAACCGATTCTGCCGCACAACAGACAAATGTTATGGCAAGGCCATGTTACGCTCCAACGTCCATACATTATGCTACTGAATCATTCTGAATACTGTCAAAATGTCATGAATTTGCTGTTCATTCAAGCGTTTTACACATAAACTGCAACGTTACTCGTATGTTATGGAGCTGAGTCAGAAAGACTCTGTTATCTAAGATCATTTTTTGGCATTTGTGCGGCTTCTAGGTTAGGTTTTCTATCTGACAATCCGAGAAATACGCCTGACATGCATATTGTCAATATTTTGTATGAAAAGTTCTTCATAAGAAGGTCTTGCCATAACATTTTCTGTTATGCGGCAGAATCGGTCCCCAGTTTTATATATTTGTGGTGTTCCAAAATATTCTAATGTTGACTCATAAATTTATTCCGAATACGAGTAATTCGATTTATAGATAATCATTTCGATAATATCCTCACATGTGAACTTTCTGAAATGTGGAAATTAATACAAGACTGCTATAATACGATCTTATATTGCAATAGAAAATTATGATCAGTATTAATTTTTTGCAACTTTATTGAATTGTTCAAAATTCATCGTACGTAGAACATTTTATAGATTAAATCTTATATGTAATAAATTCAATGTTTATATTTATTCCAAACACATTAAAATTGATACGATTGCATGCAGTTGGAAGTAATAAAATTGTCTGTATAAAACGTATAAAATTTCCAAATCCGGTGCTTCAGTGATTTCTTTTTATTGGCAATAGAGATATAACTTTTGTAGGTTTCTGATTTATGTTTGTATAATTTGTATTCTTTGTAATATTGGAATCATTTATTTATAGGGCATGACATGTAATTATAGAGTTTACTTGCAATGAAAAGGACTACCAGTGAGTCTACCTATCTAAATAATTTTTTGTAATTATCATACCAATTAAAATTGTCTTACATTTAAACAGCTTGTAATTAAAATAAAATAAAATTCTTGGGTTAACATTGCAAATTTAGAGATTTAGAGATTTTTACAAGTGCAACCATACAATCACATTTACAAAAAAAGTTTTTTTTCAGTTTGAGAACATTTTTAGACTTACGATTATGCTTATAATATTAATATGAAGTAGGTACCTACTAATATTGATATCTATCGAAATGCATTGGTTTAAAATGTGAAGTATTCTTATTAAAAATAGTTTTAGTTCAAAGCTATCTCAATTTTATTATCTGGAATAAGTTGCTGACTAATGCCCGCAAATCTGATATCCGAAATATTTATATTTATTTCAATGAATATAATAAAATAGTCAATAAAATTGATATAAAATTTTGAAATCCTGGTACTTCAGTGATATCCTTTATTGGCTATAGAGATAGAACTTGTGCATTTATTTGAAAGGCTTTTGATTTAGAGCATGTCAAACTTACTGCGATTGTTTACGTCCGACTGACTATATCCGATATTGCATGTCAGGACATCTCGTCCTAAAACAAAACGATATTAAATGACATCATGTGAAATATAGTTGAGTATGAAAAGTTAGATATGTATGTCTCTTTGATATTGATGCACTGAAGGATTACAAGTTTATTGCATTTTTATTTAACTTATCCAGTCGTCGAACGGATAATAGATATCAGTTGGATGAAATAAGGAAGGATTTATGTGTAATAAATTAAATAATATTACATTGTTATATTAGTCTTTTGTTTGTTTCAAATTGTTACAATATAAATAAAATTAAAATATATCAACAATGCAAAATAAATTATAAGTGTAAAAATTTTACATTGAAAATATATTATTATTGAAGATGAAAATACTAAATATGTAGGTTCGCAGGCTAACAAATTCACCACATATATTTCAAAAACAAGTAAATTTAAGAATTTATAACAACAATATTTGAAAGTTAGATTTAACAGATTTTTTATATGACCTTTATAAAAGCTTCTATGTATGTGGGGCTATCTGAACCTTTACCCTGAAAAAGGTGTGAACAATAAGAATTAGAAAATAAAAAGGGCATTATTAAGCAATTTCACAAGAGATAAATTTAATAAATAGTTATTCCAACTTTGCTGATGAATACTTATGACAAAATACCAGATCAAGGTTATATACAGTGTTATCTTCGTGAAAAAGTACCTATGATATTTATATTTTGTACTTTTTGACTAATTTAGCTATTATTTTGTAAAATTCCTTTGAAATTAAAATAACGCATTGAATCAGTTGGCACTCTGGCCGTCCCATTTTACCGCGCCTATGGGGTACAAAAGACCTGATAACAATTTTTTGAATGACAGCAAAAAAACACATTTTTGCAGTGATTAATTTGCTGGGAGTTTTACTGAACATAGTCAGATAGTTGTTCGTTTGATATACGTTATTTCTTGTGATATAACTGGTTTGGTTTTTACAACAAAATTGATCAAGGTCAAATTGGATATTTGTGCCTCGCCCTACCCTACAACTAAATTTGTAAGTGCACATAATTTAATTCTAGAGAAATTGTTATTGTACGTAATATGATACCAATAATAAAAAAGAAATATTTGCAATTGCAAAATAAATATATTTTGTATTCCTTATCAATTTAGAAGAAAACAATGTATTACACTATCGCAAAAATTATATGATACGACAAACACGCAATCGTATTAATTTTCTGTAATGGATACTAGTAATAAATAATAAATTTATTTATTTGAAAACTGATTATTACTGCTAGAAATGCATTAATTTTATTTTTTTCTATATATTTTTAATATATAGAGTAATGTAACCTGGTTTCCGTTATTACCTTGTCATATATCGATCATAAGGCGCCTCTTTGATATGCATATTGACCTGCATGTAATGCAAATGCGAATTGTATGCACAATATTGAGTATGGGCATGCACACACATACACACACACACACATATATATATATATATATATATATATATTTATATATATACATCGCTGGTTAAGAATTAAAAAATGATGACACTAATAGAAAAACTTCACAATCTACTTGAATTTTATAAGTAAAATTGTCACTTGATTACTAATGATACATTTTATAAATTTATTCTAAACTTTACATAAGCGTTTATTTTTATTTTTGATTAATATAAATTAGAAGGAAATTTTGATCAATAGTATTGATCCAGGTTGATCCATGTTGTTCAAATAATAAGAACCACTGCAAAGCGGCAAAATATTTTTGATGGCAAAGCAACGTTTGCCGGGCCAGTTAGTAATATATATATATATATATATATATATATATATATATATATATATATATATTTTTGCCTGTATAAAATTTTAACTCACAATTCTGGTTGGCGTCCGTCGCATGTAATAGGGAATTCTAGAATCCCGGCCGCTTATCTCCCTTGCGATTTACCTCGTTCCCGAACCGACACATCGGACAACAACATCTGAAAGTGAACAAAATACAGCTTGTGTTCCGAGCTCGGCACGTGATTTGCATCCTCTATTAAAACTCCTTTTTTTAAATGTTTTCCATCTTCAGAATCTATACTGCACTTTTACACAGAAACATACCGATAATACTCCGAAACAACTCGATATAAACGATGGATTGGATCATTGAACGTTATGATTGAAGTCTTCAGCTTATTATTAGATGTATCATTCTGTATATTCATTTTTTTTCAAAATATCATAAACAAAATGATGATTAATTATATCTATATGTATTATAATCTATTATTGTATTTTATTGCATATAGTAGTTTTTTAAGCTATGAAATTATTTGTGTTTTATTATGAATTTACTGTACATAGCCCATTCACCAACTAAAACTGTAATCTGGCTGTGAAGAATAAGAAAACAGTAATTTAAATTAAAAATTTAGATGAAAAAGCCATTTTAAAAATGATAAATTAAATCATCAGTTATCCAATCTCTGATGATGTAACTGACAAAATACCAGATCAAGGTTATATACAGTGTTCTCTTTGTAAATAATGAACCAATGATGTACATTGTTCTAATAATGTAGCTATCATTTTGTAAAATTTATTTAAATTTATAGTTAAGACTTTGGATCTGTTTTCTCCCTTGCTGTTCATTTTTACTTAGTCTATGTGGTAAAAAGTCACAAATTTTAGAAAACTCAGTAAGAAACAAATTACAATTGTTACAAATTACAATTTGTGATGATAGTGACAAATAGCAATGAAAATGGATGAAGTTTAAAAAATTGAATGTACAAAGATAAAAAAATCATATTAACAGCTTGGTTAGAATCTATTATATTATTACTATTGTAAACGAGTGCGCAATCCAATTTTTAATTAAAAATATCGTTTTCTAAAATGTAAGAGCATTTAAAAATTACAACTTTTACAATGACAGTTATGAGCAAACTTTACAAGGAGCTTCTATTCATTGCCTTATTGCAAGTGATCATTCTGCCAAACTTTTACTCTAATTCTCAAAGTTTTAATGTAATTGACTATAAATGTGGGTTATATAACATATAAAATAATCTTTATAGCACAGTGAATATGGTGTGTAATAAAAATAAATCAGAAGTTATAGGAAATTGATACTTTTAAAAAAAGGGCATTAAGTAGTGGAATAGAAATGTATATTACATTGTGGGAAATAATTTAATATATATATATATATATATATATATATATATATATATATATATATATATAATATACAGTTGATAAAAATTATGTACCCACCGCTGCCACCAATAATATGTTAAAATTTCACCGCTGCCACCAATAAAGTGTTGATAAGAGTTCTTGGTTTGACATAATTATAGATCAATATTTGATATCTATTGATGACAGGTAGACTCGTAAACTGGTAGTCAGGTGAACAGATAGACGTGTAGATAACGAGACAGGTAGATAGTTAATTTTGAATCAGCAGTTTAGTGCAAAATTTTTTATCAACATTTTTGCAAGAAATCCTGAGTCAATTTTTTAATATTCAAAAACTATTTCATAGATAAAAATATATAAGTTGGGATTAAAAAAAGTTATGACTAGTTTTTAGGCTATTAAAGCTAAAGGTATGGTTTCATCTCTTAGCTGCTTTCAGCGAAAACATCAATAATATAAAATAACATTGATCATCTTATTTTTTACTTTTAATTTATAAACTTGATTATTCTATCAAAAAGACGCACACCTTGTAGTTGAAGTCTCTTAATTCCTTGTTTATCTATTACAAAATCTGTCGTATAATAAGATGTTTTCACCGTCTTTCACCCTGTCAAGTAGATGACCTGACCTAAATACATGCAGAATGAAATAAATATTTCACCATAAATATAAGAGATCTTCCATCGCGTTGCTTTATGACTCCACTCAGCTATTTTTCATGTTGTTTTATTCATGATGATGTCTCTATGTTTATGTTCTCGATTTGTGCTTAATTTGCACTTTGCTGTATGAACTGAACTTTTTTATTGCCGCTATTTAGATAGATATCATTTTTACAACTGCACTCGTTCAAGTCTTTGACTAAGATTTTTTTCTTGAAGCATTTATAAAGAATACTTGCATCTTGGTTTTGAATTACTACATATATTTTCTTAAAAAAGTCATTGAAATGATATAATAAATAATTAATGCGGTTGCATTTTATGTCACCGTATAAAACATATTCGCCTCTTGCGTTTCGTAAAGCCACTGATTTAATTGATTTCCCGAATTGTTTATTAATTCGATCACAAGTTCGAGTCCGATGTTTGAATGTAAATAACAATGTTACATTCTGGTTTGCATATTGCCATTTAAATGGAATTCTATTCAACTTTAGACAGGAACAATAAGCAAATTGCGAGCACGTTTGCTTGTTTTCTGCGAAACACACAAGCCGAGCAATTATCGGAGCAGGCGAAGCTTCCAACTAAAATCCATTTTTCTAAATAATTCTATTGATTTGCTATGCGAATTGGACGTGATGGTTCTTGTATAATTGGTAATTGTATTACAGTTTTTACACGAGATTGTGAAGCAAAAAAACAAACTGTCAATTGTGAAGAAATAACTTATTTACAGAATACTCCTCTGTGGATGCCATGTCTGTTAAAAAAGTAACTATTGAAGCATGGCCTTATGGCAAATTGCTGGAATTTTCTGTACCGTAATTAAACATTCAAGAAATAATAATAATTAACAATAAAATTTTATCCATTATTAATAATTATTATTAACTTGCCTTATGGTAAGTTATTGTAATCGTTCATAAATCGAAATTGAAATTTTTCACATTTCTTCACGTTTTGAAGGTTTCTGAACATTTTGGCATACCTCAGCAAAAAATGGATGTATGTATGGACACAATTTTCCGTCCACGTTTTTGGGCGCACCGATTTGAATGGAACCGATTCCTATTGATAGGGAGATGTGCTGATTAGTTTTTGGCAAAGGCAGGTCAGCCGTTATGGAGATACAGAGCAAAGAGTGCAGAAAATATAAATCTGGAGAACTGGTGATTAGTTTTTGGCAAAGACAGGAAGCCGTTTCGGAAATACGGAGCTAAATGTACAAGAAATGGCAGTTTTTGAGAGAGCGATACATCCGATTTGAATGATTCAAAGCACTTTTTGTTTGTATTGACGAAACAATTAATTTTAGGGAAACACAAACAAATTTTTTTTCTGAATATTGATAATAATTCGGATTTTAAATTTAATTTTAGCTAAAATTCCAAGGCTCACTTATATACTTGAGATAAATAACTTGAACATTGCAATTCAGTTAATAACTTTTTCAAAATATAAGATAAAATTTTTATTCTAACTCCGCTTGATTAAGTTTTGTATATTTACTTTTCATGTAAACTTATATAAACGTCATTGCCCAATTTATAAGATCTTCTATTTTGTCTATAAAATACGAATAATGTAAGTTACATTTAATAATTTCGAATATTCCATTACGAAACGGAGAGTTCCAGCAATTTGCCTTAAGGCACGATGTCATACACCACTAGTTAATATTTGTTATAAATACTGTAAATTTTCTTATTTATATTTTATAGATCTAATATTATATAAGTGGTTATGTTTGCAAGATAACCTAAGGACAACCTTTTGCAAGAAACAAAACATATAGAATTAAAATCTAATTGAGTCGAGCTAAAATGAATGCATCCGAATGATTATAATTTAAAATTTATCATAATGTATCCTCAACTAACTATAAACCAGTTGATTTTCACAAACATAGCGAAATTATATATAAATTTCTTTGAATTATTTTACATGGTAATAATTAATTTAGGAAGAGCATCTTTGCTGAATCATTATTTAAAATACTTAAATTCAGATTAACAAACTATTCTAAAAATAATAGATCATACAATTTTAGTTTCAACATTTTGTATGATAAATTGGTAGAAGTTCTTAAATTTTTTCTCATATAATTTTGGACATTTTAAAATATAAATAGTTGATAAATACTTTAATAAGCCAAATTGGTAAAAATCAGGACTCAAGTGAAGCACATTTTCTATGGTTATATTATATAATAATCGATTATAATATATGTAAAAAATTAAGTGGGTACAATTTATAATTAAAAAGTATTGTTGTCATAAGCACTATAATTTAAAGACTTAATTTAATTTAAATATCAGACTAATTACTCATTTTTTATCATTTTAGATTTACAATAATAAAATTTATAAATTGTTTGCTTGAATTAGGTGAAAAATATCTATATATAAAACTCAGAATAAATATAAAATCTGAATCTTCGACTAAATGAACCGGCAAATATATATAAAGTGTTTTCCTCCCAAAAGGTCCTCAATAAAGTCAAATGCAAAGTATACAATCATCGGTTTTTGTCGGATCAATACATATATTATACTCCCACATTTGCATTTTTTCTGTTGAGCTATACTTTTTTTCTGTTGTGGCTTATACTGGTTCTATTTTGTTCAAAAATGGAGAAAATAGAAATCTTATGTGGTAGTTTGCATACATTACATGGGATATTCTCTAAAGGTTCGTACGTTGTTTGTATAAGGAAAAGCCGTTTGTATTTATTTCTTGATTTTCGATAAACCTTTTGTGTCTTCATCGTTGTTTATGTAATTTTTTTTCAGAAATTTAAGTGATGCTTTTGACTTTTCTCTGGCGTTTAGATATAACAGGGTAAATTTTGTATATAATAGAAAAGTTGTTTGTAAATAATGTAATATAATTCAAATATATATTTTTTGATATGCCAAATGTTAATTATTATACTTAACTAGATGACCCGACAGACTTTGTCCTGTACCCATGTCTACAATTTTTAATATAATACTAATATTTACCGTTTACTTAAAACTAATAATTATTGATTGATTAATACTTAATTTCATATTTTAAGTGAATTAATTTGTCATATCCTGTTCATATGTATATCATTCAATCTGCCATCATATACTGTATCTTATATTATTTTAATTTCTGGTACATCTCAGCTGCTTTTTGGCAATAACAATGTAGACATTTCATTTTTCTTATTAGTAATCATAAATTTATTATACATATTCTAATATGATTTAGGTTTATAAGTAAATTGAAATTTTTGGCAGATGATAGTTTTCATTTGTTGTCAATGCAAACAATTACATGTCATTTTTTTCAATTTTTTCTATTTATTTTACATTATAGATTTCTACAATATTGCACATACATCTCAGTACTTTATAATCACATACATCCTAGAAAATTCCTAAACAAACTTCAGAAAGATTTATCAAAATCCAAATAATCGTTTAGGAGGAGAATACAGTGAGTGCTTGTAATTTAATATGAACTTTATATAATAGCAATAAAGCTCAAATTGATTCTACGTTTTAGTTAGAAAACGTTTGTATGAAAATGGAAAAGGGTTGTTAAGGTTTTTCCGGCAATTATTATAATTTTTCTCGCCGTAAGAACCATCCTTGGACTTCAACAAACATCTGAAAAAAAGAATTGGCCAAATTGGTCCAGGCGTTGTTGAGTTATGCACTTACCAACACATTTTGCGATTCATTTTTATATATAAGATATAATTTATTGAGTAAACTAAATATATATTGCAACTACATTATAAATAATTTACTAAATCAATAAGAATTCAAGTTTTGTAACAGTCAAAATTAAAGCAATATAATTTTCCCAGATTATTCTAAAATTTGATGATTTATTAACTGTAAAAATTTAATTTAAATTATTATAGATATATTTTTTACTCGCAGTTCTATAAAGTTATAAAAAATTGTCTTTGTTTTACACCTTGCAAATAAGTATCACTAGATAATTGGCACTGTACTTATAGTGATGCCGAAATAAAGTTGAAGTTGCAGTAAAAATGTTAGTTTTATAACAAGGATTTTATGAAAGCGAAAATCTTATTAAAAATTCCCATATTGAAGCCATAAAATAAACTTCATTAAAAATGCAAGTGTCTAGGATGTAATTTTCATTTATAATCCTGTTTATATTTTATTATTACTATTTCGCAATTAAATATTTTACATCTCCAACAAATTTCTTGGCAACCTCGTCTTCAAAATTCTGATATATTTTAATAACCTTGACGCGATGATTGAAAATAGAAATGATTGAAAGGTTCAGAAATAGTGCGAACATAACAAACAGTGTGGAAACTGTTTCGTGTTGAAGCAGTGAGATATAATTATATAATATAAACATGTGTGCAGATCAGTTCGATAAATTATTACAATAATTTTCAAGTATTTTGAAAATAGAGTCGGTCAGGGTTATCAAAACGAATTGGTTTTAAAAGATAGAGTAGATATTCTAGGAACAAACATCAGTTGCATTTCAGGATGTCAAATTGATGCAAACAGCAACTTTAAACTTTTACTATAAAAAACATGAATATATCTCCAGTAATTTTGAACATCTTTTCATTTTTAGAGATTGAAATAATATTTATAATTTATTTATTAAATTTGTTTATTGTGCGATCTGTTAAGGAAATCCATGAATGAATTTTAGTAATGTATGAGATATGAATTTATGATTATAGTTATATTTTAATTAAATATAATTGAAGTTTTTGCGGTTAAAATTTGTTCATTGTTTTTCCATAGAAACAATCAAGGACAAATATTTTAAAGACAAATCCTATAATTACTCTAAATTTTAAATCTATTAAATGTAATTTACTACTGCAAGAGACGTAAAGTTATTCAAATTATCTTATATGTTTATCAATAATTCTGCAAATCCAGTGCAAACCTAAAATTCTGATAATTTAAAAGTATTTATTAGAAAGTTTCATAATAAATTTTATAAAATTCGAGACTTTTAAAAACTACAGATGTCAGATATTGAAAATTTTAAAAAGATTGGATTTTCAACTATGTTATGATGTCTGTAGTTAGTTAAAATAAATTTCAGTTATATCTGGATATTGAAAAAACAAAAGGTCAAGTCTTCAAGCATAAAGCATACTAGCCATCTATGAAATGACAATCTGATGATTCTCGTAAGATTTTTATTGATGTTGAAAAAGCTTTTTACAATAACAATTTTGAATGTCGACTAAAATTTCACAAATAAAAGAAATAAGAATAAAAATTTCAAAGTCTGCGTTTTGGGAAACTAGATATAATCCACAGCAGATATCTGTAGAATAAAAATATATATCTACTTGAAAATAATTGCACTAGGTCAGTTACACAGTGAGTTTAATGTTCATATTAATTATTTATTTCATTCGATTAATTATTTAATGATTATTTTTTTATGTTTTATTCAATTTTCTTCATTCTCTTTTTCTCTCTCAACATTACAGTCATAACTACTTTTGGCACATTTTGGCTATTATAGTTTTCCTATTATAAATTAGCTTTTTAACTTCTAGAATGCCATTTGGTCTAAAATTTAAAAAAAACATTTAATTTTACAAATTTCTACAACTTTTAGATTTCCACATAAAAAATCGTATTTATGGAACCTAAAACTAAGGTTGATATGAGGATATGAGTTGGTAACCAGAATGGACCACAAATTGGAGCAATCTGGGATATGGTGGGGATATGATGAGTTTTTCACTAGATAATGTTGCCAAACAAAAATAAATTTTAATCTGTCGTTAAATGGAAGCAAAAAAATCTGCTATGGCTCTAAAGTTGTTTCACGATGTACGAAAACCCAGAGTGGTCTATGGAGCTTCTATTTTATCAATGCAATAAAATCAAGGATAGATGGTGAATAATTTTTAATCTTATTTAAGATAATAAGATAACATTTCAAGAAATAGTTATTTTTTAGGCATGATTCTGGTGTATTTGGGATGGTCCACTCTGATGTTTTCCAACTCCTCATCATCCTCAATTATTATTCCTATTATATTTTTTATAATAGGAATAACAATTTAGTGTGAATGGCTTCATACACTGACATTCGTATTGGTCCATATAATTATCGAAAAAAAATTATATGCAAATTTCTTGAAACCTTCATATTTTCATATAAGCAAAATATCTATTTATGAAAGATAGCTAGATATATATTTCATTTGCGTGTTATGTTTGTGTTTGGGGCACGTAGTAAAGTCCGTATCCCGATATTCCGATATCTGTCCCGACATAACGCTGAATGTAAACAAAATCGTTTGTATCTCTTGGCGATTTCGTATTTCGTAATGTTTATCTCTGCGATCATGCGCTGGAAATTTTATTCCGCGATACCAGAAATAGGCGGATAAAGTTGGCACCGCAGTTGGAGTCGAATTTGTACTTTTTTGGCACTTCTTTTAATGCATTTAGCAATGTAATGTACATTGCTGCTGATGTTCATTGTATTTAATACTGTATTATTGGTATATTATTATATTCACTTCCATACAGTACAATCAAATTTTATTACAATTATTCATAATGTGTATTTCACGATTTGTAATTATTATAACTACGAATATTGGGGAGACTGGGTACAATTGCACCAGGGTATGATAGTTACAGCTAAACTACTGATTTTGAGATAGCGGCCAAAAGAAGTATGTTCTATCGAACAAGTTTCCAATATTGCATTGAGTCATCAATCTACATTAACCAAAAGAAGACAGAAATTAGTTTCAGCCAAATATTGTCTACTGATCGAGAACAACCACTGCCCCAAGCAAATTTTGACATGACCACTACCTCCGGTAATCAAGAAATTGAATAACACTCCAAGTCATGTAGGCAATGAGTAAGAGTAACCTTATACATCTCATATACTACAATTTACACTCGATTCAATATCCGTTGTATGAATGAATATTTTGCAGTAAAGAAACATTTAACTTCAACCTTCTGGCCAACGAAAGTAGACCAAGGAAAAAGTATCTGCAGTACTGATACATCATTCGAAGAGATCCTGCAATCAGTTCGAGCATTTATGAGGGATAGTTCTTTTCAAAAGCAAGATTTAGAATATATAAATCCGTCCTGAAACTGGATGGCCCTATCAAGATAGCGAGTATGTCAAATGGATAAAAAAGATGCTTAGTACTTCAGTAGCATCTCCTGATCATCATTCTTGTAACAAATCAAATCTATATTATTTTGTTGCTTTTTTTAATATAGTTTTTTCTTGTGGCCAATTTGAAGAATTCCTGTGCCAACTTTACTCGAGTACCCGGAATCGGCGTTGTATTCCTGTTCACTTGAAATCATGCACAGAATTGCGCTAGAAATTCTTTTATGGTCAACATTTATGGACCGATCATAGAACATTGGTAAACTATGACATGAATGTTGCGCTATTTTTTGAAAATTTACACAACACCATGACAAAATTGTTTCTGTAAATAATTTTTTTACCAAAACTGTAACTCAGAAGATATACTTATATGATTATCATTATTATTTTTGATAGTGGCATTGTTTGCTATTTTTTAAACTTACTAGTAAAAAGAAAAGGTTCAAAATACCTTTTTGTACTGGTTTTTATTACTCATAGTAATATTATAGTATAATAGATGACCCGACAGACGTTGTCCTGTACTTATGTTTACAATTCAAAAGTTCCAATTTTTTTAATAACCTAAACTGATATTTACCAATTAGTTAAAAATTATTATGTTTTTTTACACTACAGTCTATACCAAAATGTATATACATCCACCCATATGGATCTTAAATGTACAACTGCTTTAAATAAAATGATGAGTATTTGCTTTTTTGAAAAACATTATAAAACATTTTTTTCTTATAATTATTTCTTTTATCGATCTCCGGCGTTATTTTTTTAATAAAAAGAATTACACCACTGAGAGGGATGTCATCCCCCCGGGAAATGGCAAAGGAGTGTAAATTATTTTCACTTTTGAACTTGAGAGTAAGATAAACTTTCAAAATTTCATATGAATTGGAGCACAGTAAAAAAATTCAGACCCAAAAACGCTCCATAGACTTGAGTAAATATTTCGCATCCAATGGCAAAAATATGAAAATACTAACGTTTGTATGTGAAAAAGAAAAGGGCTGTTTTTAGCGTTTTTCCGGCAATTATTCGATTTTTTCTCGCCGCTAGAACCATCCATGGACTTCCACAAACATTTTAAAAAAAGAATTGGCCAAATTGGTCCAGGTATTGTTGAGTTATGCGCTTACCAATACATTTTGCGATTCATTTTCATATCATAGATATATTCATAGTAATAAAATTGACAAAAGCAATTCAGGCATTGCAGGTGCATGGTTACCATTATGCAATGATTTTCCTTATTTCAAAACATTTCAATAACTACCAAAATCAGATATTTAAAATTTGCATATGATAGAGGCAATCCACTTCCAGGCAATGCAGGTGCACCGTTACCATTATGTAATTATTTTCCTTATTCCATAGATGGAACTACGAGCGTAACCGCAGAATTAGTGCAGAATCGCTGAATTTCGTCCACTTTACCAGTATACGTGTAATTCTATTAGTGTGCGATCGTAACAAAATTTAGTTCCAACGTTTCCGGTGGTCGGCAACACGTTCCCTGAATTTCCGGCATTCATTATTACGTCTAAAGTACCGGAACAACGCGCCCGTAACAAACTCTTAGCCCGGAGTCCGGGCCGATGTGTAGAGCGACATCGACAATTCAAACAGAACTTTAACGCAATAAGCCCAATGCATCAGGAACGAATTAGCGATCGCGATATTGCATGTGATCAGCATTCGTTTGATAGAAAAGATTTATTTTTGTTATTTTTTAGAAAAAAATTATTTTGGTCCGCTTGATGGACTTTCAAAGACCGTGCATTGGATTTCAGTTGATGATTATCGACATTTTCAGGATAACGAAAATTGTTATTCAGGGTTCAGTAGTACAGGGTGGCCCATTTAAAAATTGGAATTTATCGATTGCAACTTGCGTGTAGGCCCCACCCTGCGGAATTCGAAGTTGCGATATACGGAAAAAAAAGCTAAGAATTTTGAGACCTTTCTAACGATTTATATTACTTTATATGTTTTCTTTACACATACCGTAAGATCACTTGATCACTAGGACCACTAGATGGACCACCCTGTACTTTATTTATTAGTTAGTCTAAGGCGGTGTTTAAAGGTTTGTGGGTAAAAAGGTCCACCACTAATATCTCATAAAAAGTAACGCTAAGAATTTTTAAACAATATTTGAAAGTAAGGGGCAAAACATGTATAACCAGCCAATTAGCTGGGAGTTTTACTGAACACAGTCAAACAGTTGTTTTTTTGATAAGCGTTATTTTTTATCACATAATTGATTTGGTTTATTATAATTGCTCAACTTCGATTTGAATCTTTGTGCCTTGTTGTACCCTATTAAATAATTCACTCTTATGTTAGAAGCTCTTTAATCAAATATGATAATTGTTTTATTGTGGACAAGTGTTCTACAAATTGATTGAAATGCTTGAAAACTAAAACTTTCTCAATATTTCTCGTATTCCAAAATTTATAAGATTTAATTGGCAAATAAACTTAATTTATTTTAGTGGAAATATACGTCGATAATGATCTAATACTAATTATTACTAATAGAATTTCACTACACTTTTATTTTTTATACAAAAAACGTTATTGAATATTAGTAAAAATATATTTGTATTAATTAAACTTCATAAATTACAAATTCAGAAAAATGAAAGACGTTTATTTACTCTTAAATGATATTAAATAATAGATAGCTACTTTGTGAATAACTTAAAATAATTTTATTTTATTTTAGTTCTAGTTAGAATTTTAAAGCTCACCTATATACTTGAGCTAAATAATTTTTATTTTGAAATGCAGTTTATAAAATTCTTAGAAATATGAGATAAGGGCCTTCATTTGAATTCGTTTTGTTTATTCAATTTTCATGTAAATTTATATACACGTTATCGTCCGATTTATAATTTTATATTTTGCCTATAAATTACGAAAAATGAAAGTTACAGTATTTATAAAAATATATTTGAAAACTCAAGATTCTTCTACTATTTCATTACAAAACGAGAAGTTCCAGCAATTTGCCTTCAGGCACAACTCCATACACCATGTGATTCAACTCAATTTATATCTCTATTTGTTATTTACTGAATACGTGGAATTCGATGAAAAAAATCTTCCACCAGTAGGAAATTAAATACAAAAATTTTTCGTTACTTTTTAATTACTCAGCAATTCATGTTCTGCACATATTAACTTTTGCGTAGAAAGTGCTATTAAATAACCACTTTTAGCTCGAAATTATAAAAAAAGATCCTCGCCATCCAGCCAGCGTAACAAATATATTGCATAATTACCACTAACGTTGGAAACGAAAATAAAACTTCTGACTCATGTTTATACAACTCTAAAATTGCGTTTTAATTTAGACCTGCACGATTAACATCGGCACAGTAGAACGAAGCAGGATATTTATTTCTCATTAAATTGCAAATTTTGTTTATGTAGAAGAGTCTTTGTTCGCAGAATTGCTTTTTCTAAATTTCCTCGGATGCATCTTGCGAATCTAGCGCTCTAGTTCTAAGAGACTTAACTACTCTCTGCTTAAATAAATACACGGCGGCGGTGCTTTTGTTTGAAAAAGCTCGAAAGCTCTACGCTTTGCGGTTTTATACTGGACCATCATATGCTTTAGTTACAGCAAAAGCACATCCGTAGTTACATACAAATTTTACTATGTCTGTCATATTTTACATCATGGTAAAATTGCTTGTTTGTAACGTAATATTTTTTAATTGTGTGACAATCTAATTGTACTTTATTACTTTTAATATGGCATGGTTGTTTAAAATCAAATAAATCAGTAATTGTACCTTTTTCTGTATGGGAATTATCTTTCCGATAAAAAAGAAATATACAAAAAAATGGAAAAGCGTTTATTAACTTCCCGTAGGGTAGCTATAGTAATAGACCAAAAATTTAAAATGAAAATTTTTGCATATCTTCACGTTTTGAAAGTTTCTGAACAGTTTGGCATACCTCAGAAAAATAGATGTGTGTATATGTGTGTTTTGTTTTTCCGCATATTTTGTTCACGTTTACGGGCGCACGGGTCAACCGATTTGATGGTTCAGAAAACATTCGATTCCTATTGATAGGGAGATGTGCTGATTAGTTTTTGGCAGGCTGGTCCAGCCGTTACGGAAATACGAAGCAAAGAGTGCAGAATATAGAAATCAAGTTTTTGAGGGAACGGAATATCTGATTTGAATGATCCAAAAAACATTCGATTTGTAATGATGGCGAAAAGTGGTGATTAGTTTTTGGCAAGGCAGATCCAGTCATTTCAAAGACACAGAGCTAAATGTACAAAAAATGGCAGTTTTTGCATCCGATTTGAATGATTCAAAAACTTTCTGCTTGTGTTGACAAAGCAAATGCTTTTGGAAAATAAAATTATTATTATTTTTTTAAAAGAATTTTTTTTTGTATATCAAAAATAATTCAGAGTTTAATTTTAATTCTGGCAAAAGTTCTAAAGCTCACTTATATACTTGAAATAAATAATTTTAGCTTTGAGATTCAGTTTATATAATTTTTATAAATATTAGACAATGTTACAGTATGTTTAATAATCTTTTTAAAAACATTTAATTTTACTCGGACATTTAGTTACAGTATGGGAAGTTCCAGCAATTTGCTTTAAGGCACGATGTCATACATCACTAGTTTCATTATATTTTTCAGAAACTACAAAATTAGTCACTAAAATTACTGCATCTCAACATCCAAAATAGAAACTAATCCAGATTATATAAAAAAAGATTATATGTATCTGTGTTAAATTAGTGATTAGTTAGTTATTTAGTTATTTTAAATAAATTTTAGGACTTGTATTAACAAAACCAATCTGTGAAAAAAAATTAAATGATTCCATAATTTAGCCGCATTTCGGTTTGATTAGATTATGCATTATCGATTTAAAATTGTTCTATTTTAACGAGAATTTTTTGATAATAAACTGAAACTAGAAACTAATAGAATTTGTCAGTAAAATAGAAGCACATTAAATCCAAAATAGATCATACACCAGCATAAAAAGAATTGACAACATTTGTTTATGTTGAAATTAGGAATTTTAAACAAATTATATTTCAGAATTTCTACTAGCAAGACTCATGTGTGGAAAAAAATAAATGATTAAAACATTAGTACCTTTTCAGTATGCAGATTATTGATTATTGCTATCTTAATTTGAGAAAGACACTGAACTGAGAAAAAAAACGAAAAACCTTGTTACCAAAATATCATTATACTATGTTTAGAGTATAAAATGCACTAAATCGAAAGAAGAATTGATAAAATATATTGTTTTGGAACTAGGTATTTTTAACAAACAATTAATGTGATTATAGATTATTATTAAATTTAGAATGTATTCTTTCCAAATTAGAAAATAATTAATTACATTTGTCTATTGTGAATATTTGAAATTAATTTGCTACAAAAACATAATTCAATTCAGTTCAAATAGCATTTATAGCCCATCTGGACCTACGGTATAAAGCTTCGAGGTTGCGCCAGCGTGTCCAACATTGTTTTAATGCAACGGATGCAATCCAAAATCTTAAGGCAGATCACCGACGCACCTTGGTATGTTAGTAATAAGGTCGTCCATGACGACATCAATATTCCTTTTATTAAGGATGTAATTAGCAGCAGAAGTTCAATCCATCACTCCAAGCTAGAAAACCATCCAAATCATCTTGTAGCACCTCTACTTATGACTGCGTCTACTAGAAGGTTGAAGAGAAAAATTCCTTTGGATTTGACATAACATAGTGAGCTGTTCATTGAAACAGTTTCACGGATTATTTAGTTTAGATTATAATTTTACCTTTAGTTTTAATTATGTTATGAGTTGTAATTATTATTATTTTTATTTTAACTTCTATATATTATTTTAATTATAGTTTCCTTCTTATATCAGCTCTGTAACTCATAGAGTCATTCAGACTCAGTTTGTTATAATTAAATAAAATAAAAAATAATAATAGTATTTATTGTAACAGAATGATAAGAACTTTTTTTTTATTATGTAACATACAAACAATATATTAACAGACGATATTAATATTTTTAATACAGAATTTACGAAAACTAATATTTGGCTTAAAAATAAACTGTTGAAATTCCAAAATACTATTTTATTATTCTTACTAGGTACTTGCATTTGTATTTATCCCCCACAGATGAAATAATGAAAAAAGCAATCCCCCGAACGATGATTACACGATTTTGCATATTACAATTTTCGCGTTGTACCTATTTACATTAATACCAATAGCCTTGGTATCGTAATTGAATCCGCGTTTCATTTGCATTGAGCATAAAGTAAAAAAAAGTTCTTATTCGGAATCGAATGCTCTCCTACGCACGAAATTTATATCGCGGACTTTTTCCTTTGACAAAAACCTATGACGAGACAAAAGAAAAGAAAGGAGGCAAAAAAAGTTTTTCGCGCAAATGGAAAATGTTTTCTCTCGGCGAGAGAAAGCGGGGTATGTACTCCGCGAAAAAGTTTTCGTTGAATTTCAGATCAACCTGCTTCGCAGAATATTATGTTTCATATATTTAATATATTTCTCGGCGTGTTTTACTTGTTGTTTTAGGAAATAAATTGAAAAACGAAAATAAACAACTCTAAAACGTCTTCTGTGTTATAAAACTATATGGGAATTTACAGAGAAGCAGTTATACGACCGATATACGGCGGCGACGATAAGGATTCTTCTGAACTAACTTTATGGGATGCTGCGGAGATCTTGGGAAGATCTTCTGCAAAGCTACCACAGAATCGAAGCTTCTTGTAATCCGAGATGTGGTACAGTTGCAAGCTTTTGCTTTGCTCACTGGATTAATCGCATTTCGAAACTCGTTTTAAGTACAGAAGGATGACACTAGATCATGTGAAAACGATACTCTGATAGAGCAGAGTACCATAATACAATTTGCATTAGAATAAAACTATAAAGAATTACAACAACCTATAAAATAACTAGTGGTGTATGGATTTGTGCCTCAAAGCATATTACTAGAACTTTCTGTACCATAATGAAGTATTTGAAGAATATTAAATGATTTCAAATAGATTATTATAAATATTGTAACTTTTATTATTCGTATTTCATAGATAAAATTTTACAACCTATAAATTGGTCGTTCACGATAATATAAATGTAAATGAACAGAACTTAATGAAGTTCGAATGAAGGATATTGTATCATTCTTCTAAGAATTCTATAAACTGAATTGCAAAGTTAAAATTATTTATTGCAAGTATATAAGTGAGCTCTAGAATTATAGCTAGAAATAAAACTAACTCTGAATTATTTTCGATGTTTGAAAAAAATGTAAATTTAAGTGAAAATTGAAATAAAATTTTTTTTTGCTTTCCCCAAAAACAATCATTTTGTCAATACAAGCAAAAGGTTTTTTGATGTATCTCCAAAACGACTGGACCTGTCTTTGCCAAAAACTAATCAGCTCGTCTTCCTATCAATAGCGATTGCTTGTTGAATCATTCAAATTGGTTGATTTGTGCTCCCGAAAACGTGGACAAAACATTGTATCCCCACATGCACACACACACATACATCAACATTTTAAACTTAAATATGTCAAAATGTTCAGAAACCTCCGAAACGTAAAGATATGGAAATTTTTTTATTTTCTATTATTCGATTACTATAACTTACCCTAAGGAAAATTAATAAGATATGGCACAAATTTATTTAAATTTCAAAAATATAATAATCTACATTATTAAATTAGTGTGTTATCATATTTTAAATATATTTCAAGATTACAGTAAACGAATGCGTGTAATATATAATAATATGTATATTTGTTTACAAAATATGTATAAACTAAGATATGTTCCATACTGATATATAACATGTGTGCATGCATACAATGAGATCTCAATTAAAACTAAAAAGTAAACTTAAACTAATTTTCAGATATAAAACATAAAGTGAAATGTAATAAATAAAATTGCTCACTACGACAAAAATCATCAGGTAAAAATCAAACGATATTAATGTTTTTACATATATAAGAAACAAATATGTTAATCAGAAATATAAAAAATACCAAGAATTGCTATCGCTGTTTCAATTATTATTTTAAATATAATAAGTTTAGTTGTATGATTCATTTTAATTCACTGAAATTCAATTTAATCATATACGTTTGTCTACAACATTTTGCGGTTGCAAATCTTGAACATTCTGACAAACACTTCCTATGAAATCATAATTTGTTCACAAGATAAAGTTCACTTATATGTATTTATATTGTTTTAATGTATTATGTAGATTATCAAACAAAATAAAAATTTATACGTAGGCTTATAGTTTGCACGGTTTTTAACACTATACTTTTGAAATTAATTGTTTTTGATTCAAGTAATATAAAAAGTGACACTTTAACGATTTGAGCCGGAATTAGACTCAGCTTAGGAACCTGTCTTTATCAATTTGTCTTAACAATTATTATGTGATAGAGTAACAAAACACATGGATAGACCATATATATATATATATATATATATATATATATATATATATATATAACTCAAACATAGATAGAATCGTTCCGGCATTGACGAAAAAACGCATATGCTTGCATTTCTTTGTTCTCACATTAGAAATCATAAATGCAACATTATTTTGGGGGCGACTTGCCCGTTGATACATCTGCCTGTCAGCTGTTTCTAATTTCTATAGATAATTGTCATTTACTTTTGTATTTTACAATGTAATAATATAATTTGTACTGAAATGTGAGAATTCCAACAGTTTTAAAAGAACAGCATAGCATTGAATGCATATTGTCAAATCAAACAACTTATATGCACTTTGTAATGGATTGAACACCTTTATTAGTTTTAGGGTTCGTATGGGTTTGTTGGTTCGGGGTTCGGTACTGAATCGTGTTTCTTTACATAATAATAAGTTATACTAATACAATTGTATTAAAATTAAACAGTATTCTATTTCAAATTATCACATCGTCCTGTTCTATACATTTGTATACAAATAGTACAGTTCATACAAAAAATCTTTTTTCTTTTATTTTTTTATTTTTAGCAATATATAAATTTCATATATAACCATATCTCAGACAAGCAGTATCAATATTGTATCAATATTAAACAACTTAAACAAATAATATTAAAATTACTATATTTTGATATCTGCCATGAATATAAATTGACTGATAATGGCATAAACTTTTATGTCGAAACGTTTGGGAAATTAAAGATTATTTAAGAAATTTCTGCTATTATTTGATGTATTGTCTTAAAAGAACTAAAAACTCTGCGAAACTTTAAATGCTCTTTTTTCGAAGTGTCTTTTTCTGTCAAAGGTATGGTCAGGTGCCAATCTTTGAGATACCCCACTAAATTTTTTTTGACAATTTTCCATTTTTTGTTTAGACTTCTAAAGAAAAGTATAGCAAAAACATTGTATGCCCTTTTTACGATCTTTCAAAAATCGCAATAAATTCATGCCTCTAGACCAGAATACCCTCTTTAGAAAGCATAATAGAAATTTGTTATACATTTTAGTTTTGCAATTTTATTTTTAGTTTGCAAAGGGATAGGACTATGCCCGGAACGTATGAATTTTAGAATAAATTTAATAAAAAAATCATGTGTCTTGTAGGGCTCGCCCGTATGTAAGCGGTTAAGAGCGACGGGACCTAAATCAGAGGTCCCGGGTTCGATACCCACTTCGAGCAGCCTGTTGTCAGGCAGCAGTGACAACGATTTTCACTTGGAAATATAGATAGCAATATGTTTCCAAGTGAAAATTGCCCTCACCCGACATTGCTGCACCAATAAGAAGTCAGCCCTATTAGATTAATTCTAATAACAAAAATCATGAAATATGGATGGATTAACCATTGGGTTACCATCTAAAAAATATGAAGTAAGGAGATGTTTCAGCCCAACAGCTCATAGAACGTAAGGTTCTGATTGCTGTTAAAAAATATTAAAAAAAAATGTTTCTTATTGATGTTATGCCCGATGATTAGATCTGTTTATATATAATTGGTTTTCATCTGTGTTTTCCTACATATGTAATGCATACAATTACGTCGATCTCGGCAACCTGAGCAGGACAAACCTTCCTTAACAAAAATAGCATTGCGACGTTATTATGCAATGCGCCTCATAAACCCTCTTAGTTCTGCCACAGTCGGTCTCGCTCTAACGCATCTATTGTACCTGTGCGCCGTCACGCTCCGCTCTAGCCACCTGTCAAAAACGAGACGACGCTCCTTGACTATATCAATGGAATGGATATAATAAAATAATATAGTAAATACATTTTTTAATAAAATACACATAACTAATTTGTTAGATTTATGCGGTTATTGTAAGTAACTTTGATACGCGACTCTTTATTCTGGGCTTTGTATTAGTCATATGCGGTGTCCCGACACTAGGGCTTTACAAACATTTGATAAACACAAATAAAGATTTTTTTCATATTTGCGCTTATTTTATTATCGAACATCAGCAATTTATTTTAAGTACTGAAAATGACTAAATCAAATGCCAATCGAGTATTTGAACATCCGGGTTACTTATAATGAATAACACCACACATTATTAGAGTTATTGCAGGCCAAGTTTATGATGGCATTTGTTATATAGTATTGGTGTACAAAACACTAACATCTAAAGAAAAAAATTTTGTTACCCTGAAACCCTAGATAAAAATAAAATCAGAATACGCGCGTGAATTACTAGTTATTAAGCAGATCTAAATTTATTGTAGTAAAATGGTTTGACAAAATACAAAAAAATTCTGAATACAATGTATACAATCATGGATTTGAGATTTTTTAACACACGATAAATGACATAACAATATATATATATATATATATATATATATATATATTATATAAATAAATTAATTTTATTTGGCCTTGTTTACTCTGAGCATTTAGCCATCTACAACATTTTTATTTATTTACATTCTATACTAATTTTTATATCATATTCAATCTATATATATCCTATTCTATATTTATCTTAATTTTTCTTTTTCATATCAAATTTCTAATTCTATTCTTTATATAAAAAAATATTTATATATTAAAAAACATGTATTACAAGATTAATATTTTTTATACTTACTCATAACTAAATTCTTCTTCAAATTTGTCGTATAAAATATAAATTACTGATTTTTTTCTATTTATATTAAAATTGTTAATTAACTTTTAATAATCTTATCACAAAACTCTGTATTTTCATCAATATAAGACTAATTAATAAATTGAGATTTATATAACCAAAACAAACAGTTATATTATACTGTTAATAAAATATTATATTACAACACTATAATCGCAAACTGTCAAAATTTCACACTAAATCTGATTCTAAAATCTGGCCTTCAAAATGCATAAATGTGAAATAAATTTTTTATCAGTTGTGCAATTTTCTGTTGTGACATACGTTTTGATAACACATATGTAAAGTCTAATCAAAGTTAGTATTTCGACGTTTGTACATTTTGGAGGATAGGTCTTATGTACTAAACGGACTGTTTGTCACTATCAAATCGATTATAACCCAGTCTCATAAAATGATAATTGGCAAATTAAATCTCAATTCATGAATTGTCTTGTCTATGATCGATATAAGACGGACATACAGACCATTAATAAATATGCATTTCATATAATTTGGAAGTGGATAACAAAATTATGAACTACATCTTTTTGGCGCAATTATGTATCTTCGATAAAAGTTTAATCGAATTGTTATATATCAGAATCTTCTATCACAATTGCATCTCGCAATTACATAGTCCTGCGCCGTCTATTAACTATATTAATAACTATAATAATATATAATATATAAATAATATATTATATTATCATACTGTATAGACTGACAACTCTTCCAAACGAAGTAAAATTAATTTGTTTATTTGTTACTACTATTTATCATATAACGTCTTAATTGCAAATTGTTGTTGCAAAAATGAGCCAATAAGATTAAACATTTATTATAAAAAACAAACCCAAAAATATAGCCCGCAGCAATATATTAAATGCGGAGTGAGTAATTTATAATATCTAAAGATCTAATTTTCTAAAGTATGCCTGTCATATTTAATTTTATTGTGCGTAATATCTTATTATTTTGTCGTGAGGTATTAAAAAGATAAGGTTTTCTAAATTATGTATCTTCGATAAAAGTTTAATCGAATTTTTATTATATCAGAATTTTCTATCACAATTGCATCTCGCAATTACATAGTCCTGCGCCGTCTATTAACCGTCTGCCGGCAAGCCGAAACTGAGTCAGTCGCCCTCTGAATTTCGTGCGCGTGGGACGTCCTCTCGGCCTATCATTTAATGAAGATCAAATTAACACGTGCTTTTCGATAAAATTACAATTTCGGACAAAGTGCAATAGATAAATAATTTATATGAGCTTTTTAAGTAATTGACAAATTAGTGAAGTGTTATTAGTGACTAAAATTTAGTGAAGTTCCTATAAAGTTTGATTTAAAATCCAGTGTTCACCATGGCCTGGGAAAGGGGTTTGATCTTCGTTTGGATAACGGTGGCAGCTAGTTTAATAGGTAGATTTTAATAATTGTTATTAATTGATAATATACATATTTTGATATATATATATATATATATATATATTTTAAGTACTACCAAAAATTTGCAGGTGTTCCATATGGAATAGGTTCAAATATTGAAAAAAATCTATTATTATCTGGAATACTATATACATGATTGTTATTTCTAAATAAATATTACTTCATTATTATTTTTTAATTTTGAAAATTAAATAATCTGACGAAATACATGGAAAGACTGTTAACCCTTTCCACTCGGATGCCGCCGCTCCGGTGGCAAAATACATATTAATTCTAGAATTAACGAATGGAAAGTGTTAATAAATAATAAGTAATTTGGCTGTTGATAATAAACAATATTTCTTGTTGTTTTTCTAAGAAATGTAATGATGCAAATCAAACAAATAATGTAACATTGTAAATAATTATATAATTAGAATTAATAGTTCATTAAAGTTTATCTCATTATTCATTATTTACTTGAAAATTTTTACAAAACACAAGCCCTTCATTAGCTTTAGAACAAAAATGCAATTGTTATGTTATGCTAATTTTTTAGCACATTGCCAAAAATTTGAAAGATTTTTGGGATTTTGATTTTTATTATATTTACAAAATTATACAATAATAAATTAAATTATTCCAATTTTTTACATATAAAACCAAATTACAAATATAATGTAAAATGTTTGAACCATTTAATATCTTGATGGCATGAAGCTTGATATTATGTTTTTATTAATTGGTTTGCACAATTTCTTTAGAGAATTAACACCTTTTCTACAAAAGTAGTGTCAAAGACAAAAAAAATAGTAACTAATATACTTGGCTATAGGCTAGAATATCTATATTATTAAGAGCAGGTTCCAGGATTGATAACCATTTCGGCCACCTTGATATCTAACATAGTATGATATCAGATTTTCACTTAGATTATAGATTCAAATATAATTGAAAATGAAAACAAAGTTATATTTTGGAATTTTTAAAAATTTTGTCCATTCACATACTTTATTAGATAAAATTAAAGATTTTTCATGAAACATCTGCATGCATTTATATACTATTTTAGGGGTTTCTAAATATTTTTAGAGTTTGGTAACAATTTATGTTTTTTTTGGGAGATTCTGCGACATTTGTAAACATTTTCTGGAGCTCACTTTTTTGTGCAGTGCATACTTTTTTGACTGGTTTCAATCTTTTTTGATTGTAAAATAGAATCTAATAAGAATTTCATCAGCATGACATCTTTTACCCATTGGGTTGCCTTATACAAACACATGGTTAAGGAAAATAAATGCAACAACTTATAAAATACATAAAAATCATTGATTTTTAAGTCTATGAAGAAGTACTTATTAAAAAAACACAAGATACCTTTAACAATATGAGTTCTTGATTTAATTAATTTTTATGCGATAATAAGGTTTACCGTGCTCATTTTGAGCAATTTAATCATAAACTTTAAATTATAAAAGAGGCTGATATTCCTAATTATATTGCAATTGGATTCGCTTTTTCAAGACTTTTTCCTTGTTCACAAACTATCTTAAAATATCAAAGTCAACTTAGTATCAACACTCAAACTTTGTTTTATGTTCTTTTCTTTTTTTATTGTTACTTTATTTGCAATCTACTATTTTTATTATGTATTTAGAATATTAGTTAATCTTCTTAAAGTCACCTTGATTACAAACATATTTTAATCAACACAAAAAGGATACCAATGGGTAAACTTCATTTTGGTCATAACATTACATATTGTCAATCATAATTATTATTTTTTTTTCGTATTTTAAGAACTAATTGTAATTGAATTTTGAAAAATAAAAAAAAACTTAATACGCAGTACATAAATAAATTAAACTATTTAATCTTATTTACTCCTTTAGTTATTATAAAAATTCTTAATATTATACATTATTCTACCAGAGCTATGTTTACAACTACTAATCTAATCACATATTAATTTAATTATTGTTTTAATAACAATGCAGGCATTTGATTAAACGCTTGATTGGACTTTTGTTATTCCATTATTCGAATGGCAACATAGATTATAATGATTTGTATCGAATGGATTTCTAAATTTGTTGCTTGTTCATATATATCAGACAAAAACATTGGGTGCCAATGAAGAAATGTAACGTTTATAAACGCAGATCATCGTACCGAAATAACTTTATTCGTCCCAGAGAACAGAGAGTAACCTACATCTAACCCAGATATTTCTCGAGGATGAGATGTTGAGCTAGGCTGTTGACTTTAAGGACGGATAATTGATTATGTTCTAATGTTTTATTATCATTGCATATATTTACATATGTAATAATGAATTATTTAAAATATTAATACCTTAGTGAAGGAACATAGACATGCAAAATTATAATATAACGCCATACGATCCTGACAGCCTGTTACCAACAATTGCCATGTAATACAGTATTTACCATATAAATGATTTGTTATTTTATCACAATAAATTTATAAATTTTTCGTTTCTGTTTAAATTCATGCTTTTCTAGAATCACTTAAAATCGCACATCATTAAACTTATTTATATTTTTATTTTTTACTTCACTTCATAATTTTCCTTTAGTTTCTTAATTATTATTACTTGACAAGTAAATGAAGATATAATTTTTTTCGGAAAACAAACAGTTTTTCTTTTTGTTATATATAGAATTATAGAAGCACATAATTATATATATATATATATATATATATATATATATATATATATTGTATCATATCACACATAATGCAATAAAAATTTCAAAGCTGAAAAAAACTCGTTAGAAAGATGTTTTAAATTTTAGTAAAACTTTCGAAAAATCTTTGAAATACTAGTGCCCAAAGCTGTCTTTGTTACAGTATTAATGTAGGTATTAAATAAATAATGTAGGTATAATTTTGTTATAGTATACTGTATAATTTTTAAGGTTTGATTTTGGTAATACAGAGGTAATAAAAATAACTTAAAATTTCAAAATTTAAATGATGAATTATGTTTCATATTACGAATTATGAAACTTATCATATGAAGAAGAAAGTGTTATTACGTCACCATTCACAAATTGGTCTTACTAACAACTGGGTAAGCTTTATTTCACTTTTTTTGATAATATTAATAATTGCAGATTATATGAATAAAAAGACACAATTTAAAGAAATGAAAAAAAAAACACTTAGAAATAATATTATTATTTGGACTCATATTATTGTTTATTGAGAAAACAAATAGATTTACTAGTGGTGTATGACATCATACCTTAAGGCAAATTGCTGGAACTTTCCGTACCATAATGAAATATTCGAGGAATATTAAATGTTTCCAAATAGCTTATTATAAATGCTGTAGCTTTCATTATTTTTATTTTATAGACAAAATATAGGAGCTTATGGATTGGATGACGACGTTTATATCTGCTTACAAACAAGTAGATTAGCTAGTGGGGTGTATGGCATCGTGCCTTAAGGCAAATTGCTGGAACTTCCCGTATCGTAATGAAATATTTGAGGAATATTGAATGTTTTCAAATAGATTATTATAAATATTGTAACATTGTCTAATATTTATAAGAATTATATAAACTGCATTGCAAAGTTGAAATCATTTGCTTAAACTTTAAAGTATATTAGAACTTTAGTCAGAATTAAAAATAAAATCTGAATTATTTTCGATATAGAAAAAAAAATTTTTTTTGAAAAAAATATTGAAAAAAAAATTTAAAACAAAAATTTGTTAAAACAAGCAGAAAGTTCTCTGAAGCATATAAATCGGGCGTTTAGTTTTGAGAAAAACTGCCATTTTTTGCACATTTAGCCTTGTATCTTCGAAATTGCTGGGCCTGCCTTTGCCAAAAACTAAAAACCACTTCTCCCAATCATAACTAATTGAATGTTTTGTAGAGCATTCAAATCGGATGCTCCGTTCTCTCAAAAACTCGATTTCTATTTTTTGCACTCTTTGCTCTTTATCTCCGTAACTGCTGGATCTGCCTTTGCCAAAAACTAATCAGCACATCTCCCTATCAATAGGAATCGAATGTTTTTTGAACCATTCAAATCGATTGATCCGTGCGCCCGAAAACGTGAACGAAAAATTGTATCCATACATACATACACACACACATACATCCATTATTTGTGAGGTGTGCCAAAATGTTCAGAAACCTTCAAAACGTCGAGAAATGCAAAAACTTTCAATTTCGATTTTTGGACGATTACAATAACTTACCCTACGGGAAGTTAATAAAACTCAATTAATCAAATTTACAATAAAAGACATGGTCTAATATTTGTAAGAATTATATAAAATGAATTGCAAAGTTAAAATTATTTATCTGAATTATATAAGTGAGCTTTAGAAATTTAACTAAAATTAGAAATAAAATTCCAAATATTTTCGATATACAAAATTTTTTTGGAAATTAAAAAAAAAGTTGAATTAAAGAAAATCTTTTCCCAAAAGCAATCAGCGATAATTCTCATTTATAAAACAATCACCCTATATTGGAGGAGATTTTCTATTCAACAACTTGTCAAGAAGAGCCCATTGTTATAGTCTGATCTCTGAACTGTAAAACAAATTTCGTTTAACTTATTTACAACGAGGACTTGTACTATGCTGATATTCAAACATTTTTAACTAAACTTCATCAATTAGTATCACAAAACTCCCAAATTTTGAAGCAAACCAAATTTTATCAAGTACTCTCACTTGTTATAAGGTGCCCTATGAACTGCTAAACAAATTTCACTAAACTTGTTTGCTATCTCAGTTTTGTTACTAAACCATCATGAACTACCCCTAAAGCACCCTGCTCGAGGGGTTTTGAGCATCTGAAGGGGTCCTACCGGGTACTCTCAACGTAAACGGCGAAGTTTGAATCGAGTTTTCAAATGCTGCGGTGAGACGATACCGGCACGATAGTAATTACATCCCATTAATTATATTATTATGAAACCGCGGAGGCAATGAGTCACGTACTTCTGCACGAGAGCAAAAAACCGAAATGTTAAGCTCCACTAATTATGTTAAGTCGAAGAGATAGTAGGTTAGAAAATAATTTATCACGAGAAAGAATGGTCTGGTAAAAAAATTACAATAAGTAAGACATTACTTTGGAGATAAATTACGATTGTACGTTCTAAATTTTGGTGCTGTATAATTTAGAATAGCTTATTATGATGTAGCAGGGTAAATAAGTATAATACTAATAATGGTAAATCAGCAGATACATAGAAATTTAAAAATACTCTTAAAAATGTCTTCAAATTACCAAACATTTGTCGCAAAATTTGTTCAATCTCTAACGATGATAACACAGTAAAATAAGCATAATAAAAAAGAAATAAATCTTCTGAATAGTAGATATAATACATAAGATGGTCAAATTATTACTTCTTTTTATACAATATTGTATAGGCACCTTACCTAATGTTAGGCTCCACAAGTTATTTTATTTAATTTAATTAACTTCCCGTAGGGTAAGTTATAGTGATCGCAAAAAAATCGAAACTGAAAATTTTTATATATCATTACGTTTCTGAATATTTTGGCATACCTTAGAAAAAATGGATTTACGTGTGTGTGTGTGTGTGTGTATGTGTTTGTGTGAGTGTATGTGTGTTCGGATACAAATTTTCGTCGACGATTTCGGGAACACGGATGAAGCGACTTGAATAATTCAAAAAACATTTTTTCATTCTATTCGATAAGCAGACGTGCTGATTAGATTTTGGCGAAGGCAGGTCTAGCCGTTCCGAAGATATGAGGCAAAAAATGCCAAAAACGGTAACTCTGTTTTTAAGAGAACGGAGCGTCCGATTTGAATAATTTTACTTGTATTAACAAGGTGAAGAACTGATCAAATTTTCATGAAGGCAGGCTTAGCGGTTTCGGAGATCTAGTAAAAAAAAGTGAAAAAAAAATGCCATCTGGCGGTCAAAAATGATCATTAGACATATGCACATCAAATTATCAGATATTTTATAGAGATTTTAACAATAAGTATAAATTTTGGTCACATTCCTATGGGTTCCGTACCAATGTTTATTCGTTAGACTGCGGCGCGGCGCTTACGCGCTTTGATTATTCGTCTTTATGAGTTAAAATAGTACGATTGCTTTGAAAAAAAGTTCAGAATTTCCAAAATATTTCAAAATAAATTTTTCTTCAAAAGGACTTTTTTTTTTCAAAAAAAGTAAATTTTTGTCAAAAATTTATAGTTTCTCAAAAATCTAATTTTTTCAGAGTAAATTTTTTTCAAAAATGTTAATCTTTAAAAAAAAATGGCACGGAAAGTTCCAACAATTTGCCTTAAGGCACGATGCCATGCGCCCTACTAGTTTCAATTTCTGTAAACTTTTGCAGTTTTCTAGAACCATGCTTAAATATTTCAAAAGTGTAAATAAATACTACGTGAATAAATATTATTATATGAATATTTATTAGTTATATTTTATGACCAAAAATAATTTAAAGATTGTTTGTCCCATATAAAACCGGTACAGCAATTGTGCACCAACCCAACACAAGCGTCATGTTAGTTTAGATTGTAATAGGACGTACCGGTAATATATGGGACAAAATATGACAGTATATTGATTTTTAATGTAAAATGATTTTAGAAGAATGTCATTTAATGTAACATATAGTCATAATTGATCGTTAGATGTTATAAAGTATGAATAATAATTTTTAAACAACATTTCTGAACCATATTTTTTTTGTAAGTTGCAAGAAGCTAGTTTAATTTTAACATGTTTCAATGGAGTTGTAAAAACTTTTGCAATTAATTACGCATTATTCTACAATGATATTGGTCGAAATTTTTATCTAGAACTAGGAAGTGAGCCTACTAATTCACTCCTATTTAAAATCAAGAATAATTGCATATATGTATCGTATAATAGAAGACATATACAAAAGAAGTAGCAGGACGATAGTGTGTTTCTTATTAAATAATTCTATATTAATTATAAGTTAAATATTCATTATAGTGATATCACTAGGCCATCTAGTAACTCCAACAAACTTACCTTGCAAGTTATTATACTATATGTATATGTTTAAGCTTTCGAAAGCTCCGAAAGTGCGGATAACTATGAAATTCTGTTATACTCTATATCTCTCATATGTAAATGTTACCTGGCAAGGAAGGCATTATTAAAATTGTTCTGGCAAGTTTGAGTTTAATTTGATATAGTTTTTTCGTGTACTCTGCGTTCAGCTTCCAACTATTTTAAGTAAATATTGAAATTTTCTTCCAAGCAAATCCTTTTAATACCCGGTTTAATATCAAAGCTGTTCAAAGTTCTGAGCAAATTGAAATCTGTATGAGATGCAATTCTTTTTCATAAAGAATCTAGTATTTAATAGTATCAAAATTGGATGTCAACAATCTCGTTATTAAATGAATCCTATTAACGTGAATTAATTAATTTTGTATTTGTATTTGTCATATTCATCATAAGCTCATTTGTATCAAACAATCACAATTTATTGTGAAATAATAAATGCATAAATTATCTAGATGCAGTTCATTATAATTAATTTATTTATTACTCTGATAATGGAATCATTTATTGGAATTTATAGCTTTGTTTTAATGAACTATTAATGCAAAATAATTTATATTAGATATAAATGCTTTATGTATATTAATTAAAATACGTCATGAATATACAAATGAGAGTTCATACTTAAAACTTAAAACAACGATTTTAAAATTCAGTAAAATTTTTTTTTAAAGCGAGATGTGGGTAGAAAATACAAATAAATCATAACAAAATTATAATATTTAAATAAAGATCATAATATTAGTGGTTTAATAATTTTCTTCTTATGCCATCTGATAATGTCTTATATATATATATATATATATATATTAATATTAAAAATATAAAAAATATGAAATTTATATGAATATAAATTTATTTATTTCTGTTTAATAGAAGTTCGTTTCAGTTCTTTCGTTCTGTAGTTCGTTTTACAGATACTAATTTTGATAGACTTATTTTCTACTTTTTGCAGAAACTAAGATAAATAAAATGTGTTATTATAGAAAGAAATGGCTCGATAAATATTCACATAAAGCTCAAATTATAAACTTATACCAAACGCATGGAAAATACTTCTACTTATGAATGAAACGATTAGATCAAATTTTACACAATATGAAAATATTGAAGATATTTTGAAAATATCTACAAAGCAGCATTTACATTTTTTCCCCAAATTATTATTTTATGCTTATATTAAACATTATTGCAACTAATTTGCAATTTCTGTAATTTTCGTAAAAGTATTTATATAATGTTTAAATGTTTTTTGCAAATAGTAATAACATACCTAAATCATTTTTAACATCATTATATTTCATTTTCAATTTTTGCAACAGTTCACACAGTTGTTGAAAAAAAAGTAGAAAGTGTACACAATGTATATAAATTTCTGCTTGATTTAAATATTTGAACTCGGGCGTTCGTAGTGCATTGGTAAGAGCCTCAACCCTGCAATTACAAGGTTTTGATTTCAAATTTCATGTGAGAATATCCGTTTTTACTCGAAAATATAGATCCAGATATTATTCCGAAAAAATAGTCTTTTTGGGCAATATAACGCATCACAATTAGAAGTTTCTAAAAAGTCACCATAAAGAGAAAGGACAACTATTATGCTCTGTAAAAGGGCCAGTTAGCATAAAGTGCATTACAACAATCTATAGAACACTGATAATAGTTCTGAATAAGAAAAAAATAAGCTAATGGACCAATTTTGCTGTATAACAGACCAATGTTATGGAAAGGATATGTTATGTACTAAATCGCTTTAAATATTGTCAGAAGCCATGTGGTAGCTCTGTAGACCTATCCTAGAAACTGCACAAATGAAAAAAAAAGATCTTTGATAACAGGGCCTTTCTGACCCAGCTTCATAACATACAAGTGACATTGCAGTTTTATGTAAAACGCCTGAAAGTATAGCAAATACATCATATTTAGAGAGTATTCAGTATAATTCAATAGCAAAATATATGCAAGTTGAAGCGTAACATAGCCTTGCGATAACATTGGTCTGTTGTGCGGCAAAAATGGTCTATAAATTACATTTCTTTGTGTTACAATTTATTTTGTTAATCAAGACTGTAACAGTAGTGGACAAAACAGGATGTAATAAAAACATCTATATAAAAAGAAATAAAAATGATGATGGGGATACAAAAATAATTTCTAAATTATAATATAAAAATAGTTACTAATATTTCTTCAATAAATTAATAAAAAAAACTGTGTTACGAGGTAGAGAACTATTCAAAAATCCAGCCCCAGACAAATTAGTTATTACAAATGTTTGCTTGGGATGCGAATTTCTGTTTGTGTATGTGTCTATGTGTATTCTGTGTGTGTGTATCTATGTGTTTAGTAAATTCCTTGAGGAGAGAAACGCCTCCGAGATATCTGTCCCCATAGGACTCTTATCACAGAGCATTCAGCGAAGCAAAGAAGGTCATGTAAGATAGCCTCAATATAGTCCCGCTCGGCTCGGCGCTATCATGATTCCAATATCGCACCCCCAAAAAAGCACAGGGTTCCAAAAATTGAGACATTTCTGGAATAAAAGTATTTGTTTTTAAAATTTAATTCAATCAAAACAACAAACTGTAATAAATTGTTCTAGTAAAAAATTTCATGTTTAATATTGCTATGCAGTTTTTTTATTCAATTTTTATTAAAATTGAGACTTTTCTCAAAGAAGCAACTTATCGATACATATATGATATGTCTTATTAACAGTGTTAGGAAGTTATAAGAAATGGGATGATGATTATTGCAACGACAATTAGCATTGTCGCCAAAGAGTTGCACAACCCTCACAACCTTCAGTGCAAAATGCATCCCCCGCCCACCTCAACTAGGGTTTTCCTTGTCACAATATTCATACAAAGATCTAATTTTAAATTTATAGAAAAACTTTAAAAAATATGTTAAATTATGATTAAAACAAAGCAACAATTTAATCAATAAAATATTAACCTTTCGCTACGCAGGTATTTTCCATAAGAGTGAAGGGCCCAAGAAATTGGTAAACAATTTTTTTAAGATTTTACAATTGTTATATGAAAATATATGTAAAAATTTAAAATTTTACTACTAAAGTACTAAAAGCAACAATAACAAATTTAATTCTCATTAATTTAATTCAAGAGTAATATACATGATATATTAAAAGTGATGCTCATAGCAAAGAGAGCTTTTGCTTCTAACATTTTTTTGTATGAAATTGTATTGAGGTTGTTTTTACACTAAGTTTTAGACATTTTTTAAGTAACTCAATTCTTGGGTATTAAATTTTTATTGTTGTAACACCAATTAATTTAACTGTCTACAAAAAATATGTATAGTCTGCAAGATTTAAAATGTGGTAATGATTTCAAAATTAAATTTACATAAAATCGAATGGCATATATTTTTCTTAAAGTTCTTGCAAAAATCGACGTATACTCTCATTAGCGATTGGTAAACATACAAAATATTGCTAGTTTTTAAATTATTGTTATATTAATCAATTTTATATCTAATTCGGGCTTGTGTTTTGCACATTACAAATGAAACACAAAGGTACATATAGTGATTCACTTTGCAATTGTTGTATGATATTGTTATGTATTTTTAATTTTTTTTCATTTTTTTCTTGATAATTAATAAAGATTATATTGTAGTACATAAGATTGATAGCAATTAGTAATGTAGCAACACATAATCAGAAAAAAATATTAAGCATACAGTTTATAAAAATGTAACCAAAAGAACGTACTCTTAAAATTAGAGTCAATTTATCAAGAAATTAAATTATTTATTGATTATCAGAATAATACATCAATATGCAACATATGCATAGAAAATCATATGACTTATGACTATCCATTAAAACATAATATAAATAAACAAATAAAATATGTAATTTTATTGAAATAAATTTATAAAGTAGGTACTCTAGAATTTTATACCTTTTGCAGAATGTTAATAGCGATATTTTTTATATACTCATTATCTACAATTTTATATGGTCTTATATAGATTCGTGTATAAAATAACTCTTATAGCTTTTTAATTCTATTTGAGTTGCTTCAAAGCGAATCATATTCGTTGAACTTATTTGAATATCTACTGAAAGTTATTTTTATTTATGACTAGTTGTGTAGATTTTTGACCCATTTTTTAAATTAAAAACGTTGGAGTATGCAAAATTCACTGAATCGTAGAAATGCTTCCAACTTTAAATCGCATGCCATGCCCCATATACATTGAAAATATTATTTCATAATAAATGCGTTCATTGCAGAAAATGTCGTTTGTAATATATAGATCTGTGTAAAAGAATTACAATATTTCCCAAAATTATATTGATTTGACTAGAATTTGCAAATTAAAACTATGTATATTGACATCATTCTGTCTATTCCCAAGACGTTGTGGTTCAAATTATTAACTTTTTTTAGGGTAATTTACTTTCAAATTATTAATTTTTTTCAAATTATCACTTTCCATTATATTTCTTACAATTGAACTATTTTTCAATTATCACTATGTACACAATACTGCAAAAAAATCATTGATTTTCCTCATTTTTTGTAAAGTTGTATAGAAGTATATGAGCAAGGTATGTGATGCTGATAAATCCTTCATATATATTTGTTATAACAGAACTTCCAAAATTAAATATTATATTATACTATTTTCTGTATGCTGCATAATTTGTCTAATACGAAACTGAATAAACGACTTATTTTTAAGGATTCTACCTGAATATTTTCTGGTTTTTGTGATGATGTTTAACAATCTTTGTATGAAAATCCAGAGCGCATTCTGTGAATCTATTCCCTGCTATGTATAGTACACCCACCACTGCCAGTTACATATCGGTCTGTTTTATTGTCTTGTCTTAAAATACACGAGCTAGTCAAGATTTATTCATAGAAATAATTAAAATAATATCTCGAAAATATTTAAAAATATTTTTAATATCTTGAATATAATTAGAAATATTTTTAATCAATGAAATAAAATTGATGTTACAAATGTTACAAATAGTACTCTTTACTTTTGATTTCATTCATAAAATTTAAAGAATCAGTTCAACTAGTTACAAAGAAAGGGCTCGGCCAAAAAGTAATCAGCTAAACCATTATCATATATTTTTAACATCCCATAGGGTAAGTTATATTAACCGCAAAAAAATCGAAAATAAAAATTTTTGTGCATATCTTTACGTTTCAAAGGTTTCTGAACATTTTGGAATACCTTAAAAAATGTATGTTTGTGTGTGTGCGTGTGTGCGCGGATACAATTTTTCGTCGACGATTTCGAGAACACGGATCAATCAATTTGAATGATTCAAAAAACATTTTATTTGTTTTGACGAAATGAAGAACTGATGAAATTTTTGGGAAGGCAGGCCTAGCTGTTTCGGAGATCCAATGTAAAAATCTAAAAAAAAGTTCAAAATTACCAAAATATTTCAAAGTATGAAAAAAAAATAATTTTTTTTATAAAGGTCAATTTTTCTTCAAAATTTTAAAAAATCTCAAGAATCTATTTTTTCAGAGTTCTAAAAGAAAATTGAATCTTTTTTTAAAAAAATAATTTTTGGTATGGCTAGTTTCAGCAATTTGCCTTATGGCACGATGCCATGCTCCACTAGTTTTGCATTTTTCTCATGATGTTTTTGATAAATCTGTTTTCCTAGCTAAAACATTTAGAATTAGTATGACTAACATGTATGAAGTTAAGACCAAAATTTAGTTCACTTAGTGGTGTATTCTTATCCTATTGTTGAAAATAATAGAAACATGATATATAGTATAGAAACATGATATATTGAAATACAGTGAATTTATAATAAAGAAACAATAAAAAGTGAACATAAATGAAAAAAAGAAAAAATCTACTTAATGAAAGTAAATTATAAATTAACTAAAAAATATGTAAAATCATATATTGATGCATGCAAGCGAGGTTATATCGGACACTTCTTGAATTTTTAAAATCGGTCCAGGGTTTTTGACTGAAACGTGATAATCTGATAATTGTAAGTAAAATGCATGGCCCATTGTTGCAAAAACCTGTCAACATGAGTCTTAATCGAGCTTCATCGAGTTACTTAAAATCTTTCAAATTGTTTGAAACGTCGACTAAAAGGCAATTTGTAGTTATTACTCAAATCGGATTTTGCGATACCCAGCTCCTCGTCTTTTATCCAACCCATTGTCAGAGCAACGTATCGGTCTGTTTTATTGTCTGTCTCATGGCTCAGTTTCGGCGCTGGTAACATGTGTAGAAGTGCGAAAATGACAAGAGAAACGTAATCCTTGATATGAGAAAGGAAAGTGTTATCTATGTCGCATTGCAATTCGGAGATCATTTTCTTCCACAAACCTACATAAGAAATTGTATGAAAATTGTGTAGGAAAATAATATTGAAGAAAATATTAGCTTTGGTGTTAGATTTCTACGTGGAATTTTACTTGGCGGTTTTTGGACGAGAGTTAAGGAATTTGTTAATGGTTTAGAGGATCTTGAATAAGTATTAAAAAAGACCAGGAAAATTGTTCCAATAAATTATAAGTATTTATTTCAAAACCACAACCAAATATACAATGCACACTTATTTACATTTTACTTATAAAATTTCTTACGAGTGCTGTTCTTTAGTCAGAATTTTTACATTCTTAAAATTGTAATAAAAATTCACAAAATATTAAATTTCTCCTAGATTTTCATAAAACTTGTATTCGCATTATGAAATTCATATTAACTTCATATTTTATTTACACTTAATTAATTCAATTATACCAAATCAAAATTATAAATAAAGTTGATATTTTTTATTATATTTCCGTGAGACTTATGTGCAACTTTTGTGATAAAAACTAATGATTTAAAAATATACAAATGTACTTAATATATTAAATTTTCATTTATTTGAAATATTTGATGTTTGATATTGTTTTAAAAAATTTAAATTATCTATGATTAGAACTGATGTATTTCAAAATTAATATATAACTTTTTAGTATATTTCTAAAATTTATAATTTTAAATACAATATTTTTAATAACTATATTATAGCACAGAGTTCACTTTGAAATAAGAATTTATTACACTCGTTAAAATGTGAATTTAAATTTTAATACATTCGCTCAGCATATTTAGTATTACTTCAACAAATTTATGTATAGAAATCTATATACCTACTATTAATATTATTTGTGAAGGTTTATTACAAAAGCATCATAAAGCTGAACTGCATATTGCTGAAAATAAAACAGCACATGAAAACATTAATTAAAACAATAATATCGAAAATTTTGGTCGGTTTTTATTTCATACATTTATGCATTAAAATGAAACATTGTATATCTAACTTTAATTTAGGCAATTTTCGCTTGCATGTAAAATATTAAAAATTTGCATTTGACTGAATTTTAATTAAGAGTAGCATATAAACGGGCGGTTCAACAAATTTATTTTGTATAAAAATTTATCTTTGATGTTGGTTTATTATGAAATATGAAATATAGGTATTTTACATGCACTTGATTTAAAACTTGTACTAAAAATTTGTTAATTTGGCGTTGTCGATTAATAAATTCCTTTCGATATACTATCGCAAACCTATTTTCACTCTTTTGTACTTATAAGTTTATGATATTTATTTAAGTTTAAATAATTTGTTATATTTTGTATATTAACTACACAGTGAGTTTTCATAAGGTCTACATAATAAATATTAAAGTTTTTGGTCACAATCTATCAACAAATTACACGATATAGTTGACATTATCTTTACATTTTTTATGTACAATATGTGAAAGATTAAAAAATATTGAATGTCATAAAATCACTATCTAAATATCTTATAAGTTATATTTGCCTTGTTTTGTGAACACTTTTACTTCTCGAAATCCTTGAAGTTTGAATTTGTTCTCTATATGTGCAAGGCACACTTGAAAATGTCTGTTAAAAACTGTTTAGCACCTGTTAGCAACTGTTTTTTTGATGATTTGATTGATTGAATTTTAAAGAACCAATTGTAAAATACTTTAATGATAATTGTATATACTTGTTTTATATTAATTATAAGATTTAATTGTATTTACAATAATTTTAGTGTAACCAAATATCACTATCGAATTTTTTTATATGGTTTTGGATTGATTGCTTTTTTGTTTATACCAATATAATCGCACGCTTTGATATGGCGTGAACATACTCCCGGCCTTGAAATATATATTTCAAAATAATTGGTATTATTCATTAATGTGAATTAAGTAGATGTTTGTCGTTTTGGTAACACACAAATTCTATGAACTGCATTTCTTGATTGTTATTGGAAATCATAGTTTATAGTTTTTTTTTTGAGTGTTTTCAGACTAATCAGTAATAATCAGTTCAATATTTTCTGCTTCTAAATTGTATCATTGGAGAAATGTAACATTGTCCCCTTGAACTGGTTATGGTGGTTGTATCTGTAGACACGAAAAATCTACATAATCTGACTTCATATTCCACTTGCTCTTGTTGCACACATTTTGAAGTTGCTAACAGCAACAAATATGAAATAAGAAAAAAAACTTTACAAATAAATTAATTTTAATATTATAAATACGAACTCCATTGTATTATTATTAGTAGAAGTATACACTGATCGAAGTTTAGGAGATGTTTTACCCAAATTGTACTACCATAAATTTTATACTACCGAAGGAACCATCATTAAACATCCACCTATATTTAACCCGAATTGCGTTTGACTTATGAACTTTGAATAATATTTTAGAAGTAGCACAGTTCCTTCGGTTAGCTCGTTCATTCGACTTTTACACCTGTAATATATATAGCAGAAGGTAATAGCCGAGACGTTTACGGCGGTCGGAAGAACGCTTCGGGCAATCTTAGATGATTACATCCAATGCCAGAACGGAGATTTTCAAGAAGAAATATTCCTAACATATATTCACACAACTTAAAATTATGTACATATATGTTACAGATTTTTACGAATTACGAGAATTTTACGAATATTATGGAATTTATTGCCTTTTGCAATACTTGGCGACTAAACACTCAACATTTAATTTTACAGAACATTTTGTAGATTTTATCTGCAATAGTGTTTCTTCTAATAATTTTTAAAACCAAGTTTGTACTCGTAAATTCAATTACGGCTTCAAATTATATACAAATATTTATTTATCTGCAAAGACTCAATAAAGAATTTCAAGGTATATTTAATTACATATACAGAGTGTCCCAGAACTCAACGTCGAGCCGAAACTGAGTATTGATGATAACTCAAGAAAAAAAGACTCATGTTGTTCCAATAAAAAAAAGACTCATGTTGTTTGAAAGCCACGAGCTTTTAAGTTCTAATTACAGCTTTGGTTGACCATTTTTTGGTTATTGTGGTGAATTTTTATTAATTTTCTTCATTTAAACTTTGATTTCGTAATAATTAATAATATTTTTAAGACCACAGTAGGAAATAATGACATAATTGTTTAAAGTTTTCAAAAATTAACAAGTCTTGTTGAACTCTGAACATAAAATTTAGAAAATTAGCAAACTTTGAGAAGCTCTTCTTTAAAGAACAAAGTACTAAAAGTGTGTTGGCAAGTTTTATCGAGTTGGTAGAAATTTAATGTGGGTTATAAGATAGTAAAACACTTGATAGTTTCATAATTAAATGCACTTAAAAAATAAAAACCTTAAAATGTCAAGAAATATGAAAAAATAACGTGATATGATTTAACATTAGTATTTAATTATATTTTTTATAGTTTTCTCCAAATAAATAAAGTTGATGTTGACACCAACTATATATATATATATATATATATATATATATATGTGTGTGTGTGTATGTATAATATAACAAAATTTAATAAATTTGTACATATGCATATATATCATAGCAACAAATTGTTAAGTTTATATATATAATTATACAGGACTTAATTTTTTTTCTCTAAAGGTTTCGAGTTATACATCCGAATTTATATTAACATTAAACTTGTATTTTAAATTATAAGCAGGTTTCATCAACTTGTCATTGATTTGCCTAATTAATTAATATGTTTTTATCAATTTTAAACTTGTTATACATTTCAGTTTAAATATTTATTCACAACAATTATTTCTTCATTATTCTACCAGAGATAAATTTTAATATAAATATGACAATTTTTTCACAGAATTTCTAATTTCTAATTCTAAAAATTATTTATGTGAATCAAACTTAATTGTATGGCGAATAAAAGGTTTATTATATTACTAAAAATCTATCTAAAACCAATTGGTTAATTCAAGAACTTCAAATAAATATTCAATAAATATATGCCTACTTACATAATCACAAAAAAGTTCTTAAATTCTTCTCAATTAAAACGTGTGCCTGAAGCAAGTTTAAAAGTATGCTAATTCCTGAGTATTGAAATTAACCTTCAATTAAAGTTCATAAATATTTTGAAAGGATATTCCCTTTGGTAAACCGTTCGGAAATCTTACCCTGTCATTCATCAAAGTGTATCTTAATTAGTAATTTTCGGTCGATTAAATTTTCTTATTAATTAATAACTCGGATTGAAATAGAAAGAGATTCATTTAAAACGCAGAGTTGGGAAATCTTTCCATCGAATTAAAATTTGTAGGTAGGATATAATTTATTTTTATCATATTTTTATATAATGGACAATCAGAATATTTAGGGTAATTGAAAATTATTTAATACCAATTTCAAGTTAATAAAAACTATGGTAATTGAGATAAAATAAACAAACATGGGATCACTGCATGATATCATAGCGATTTACATAGTAAGACTATACTATTGTGAAATTCACAAGAAGTTTTGGAATATAATTGAATTTTGTTATATTGAAAAGTTATTAACTTCCCGTAGGGCAAGTTATAGTAATCGCAAAAAAATCGAAAATGAAAATTTTTATATATCTTTACGTTTCAGAGGTTTCTGAACATCTTGGCATACCTTAGAAAAAATGGATGTATGTGTGTGTGTGTGTGTGTATGTGTGTGTGTGTGTGTGTGTGTATGTATGTATGTATGTGTGTGTATGTATGTGCGGATACAAATTTTCGTCGACGATTTCGGGAACACGGATCAACCGATTTGAATAATTCAAAAACATTCGATCCGTATTGATAAGGAGACGTGCTGATTAGTTTTTGGCAAAGGCAGGTCAAGCCGTTCCGAAGATACGGGGCAAAAAGTTCCGAAAACGGTAACTCAGTTTTTAAGAGAACGGAGCGTCCGATTTTAATAATTCAAAAAACGTTTTATTTGTATTGACAAGATGAAGAATCGATACAACTTTCATGAAGGTAGGTCCAGCGGTTTCGGAGATATAGAGGAAAAAGTAAAAAATTGAGCCATTTGGCGGTCAAAAATGATCATTAGACATATGCACATCAAATTATCAGACATTTTATAGAGATTTTAACAATAAGTATACATTTTGTTAACATTCCTATCGGTTCCGTACCAATGCTTATGCGTTAGACAGCGACGCGGCGCTTACGCGCTTTATATTTTGTCCCTATGCAGTTAAAGCAGTACGATTGCTTTGAAAAAAAAGTTCAGATCTTCCACAATATGTCAAAATAAAGAAAAAAAAATTTTTTTCAAAAAAAAAATTTCTTTAAAAAAAAAATTTTTTTTTTAAAAATTTTTTTTTTCAAAAAAAACTAATTTTTTGTCCAATTTATAGTTTCTCAAAAATCTTATTTTTTCAAAGTATTTTTTTTTCAAAAATGTTAATCGTTTTAAAAAAAAATAATAATTTTTGGTACGGGAAGTTCCAGCAATTTGCCTTAAGGCACGATGCCCTAATTGCCTTAAGACAGAATTCCACTTACAGCTAGTTTAAATACAATATTGTGTGTTTAAAAGAAAGTTGCTAGTTTCAAAGTTTGTTCTTTGTTGGTTTACTTTATATCACTTATTTAAGCATACTCAATATTTTATGTTGTTTTCATCACTATGTTTAATTTTGAGTTTTTAGTAATAATCTCCTGTCTGTACAATGTATCTCCTGGATTAAATCCTTCATGAACACCGGTTATATCCTATCAAAGAACACATTTTCTGTAAAAGTTTTTGAGCTGTCACTAGCACGCTTCATGCTATTAATGAACTCTCCATTCGATATTGAATTACTCGCTGAAGATTTAATCCAAAACGTGATTATTTTTTATCTGATGCAACATGAAACATTAAAGGCAGAATATTAAAAAAAATATTGTAATTAACAGCGCGAAACGACGAAATATTGCGAATGCGATATATTTCAATTTCGTACTCACTTTCGATTACTAAATCAATATGGCTCTATATAATACAAGAAATTCGAATTTAATTATCATATTAGTTTATTTAAAATTGGAAACTTTGTAGATTAAGTTATCGAATAAAAATATTTTATCAGTATGAATAATTATTTAATTCGTATGCTGAGATTAGATTAAATTGTCTAATTAACTATGAAACATCAAAACATAACCATGAAATATAAATAAAAATTGTCATTTAATTGAAATTGAGACTTGATAAATTTATAATTATGATTTTATGAAAAAATCTATTTTAAAATAAATGTTTATGCTGGTTATGAACGTACAAAAGTACACGGCGTCTCCACCGTATTAAGATACTATATGTAATGAAAGATATTGTAATATTTTTTGTTTCCATTAGTCTTGTGCAGTCTTGGATATTATGTACATTAAAAATATCATAATAATCAATAATGCATTTGTTATTTAATAAACTAAAAACGTAAAAGGTGTATTTGGTGTAAAGTATAAAAAATCCAAGTTGTTTTTCTAACATAATATTGGCTAAATTATTACACATCATATTGAAATCTGTGACAATATAGAACGTTTCGAATGAACGCAATTTCAAATAATGATAAATGAAATATAGTCATAATTTATTAATCATTGTAAAAGGGTAAACGAGGATGTATTGAAACCGAAACATAATGCATTTGGTTAACATAAACGTGATTCTGGTATTCTGAACCATCAACGGGAGAGCTATTATTAAACAATCCATGAATTAGAAATGATTTATACATTATATAAATGGATACATTTGTTTTATGGTAATCATTATTCGAGATTCCTATCGAAACTGAAGAAATGAAATTACTCATTCTGGATAAAACAATACTATTCTCGTTTAAGTCTTAATGGAGAAAAACATAAATTATAAATAAAGTGAAAGCGAAGACATGTAATAATATTTCGGCCTGATGGATAGTAAATGTATTCTGAATGTTATGTTCAATATAAACAAATAAATATGTTGTATTAGATACAGTACAGAGTGTATTTATGATTTAATATCGGATTTTATAATAAATCTAACCATAAGAAATTACTAGCTAATTGCTTGCTTCCTAATATTGCTACAATATAATGCATTATATAACAAAAGTTCATAAAATGTATAAGGTTACTTCTGATTGCTCTTCATATAATAACAAAATCAGTGAAAATTTCACATGAGCACTGACTACAACTTAGTGAACAAACGTAATGAACAAACAAAAATTACCTATTATTTTTTGAACATCATATTTTAGTAGATATTTATTTCAATTTATGTTGAAAATTATTATATAAAATTAATTATATTTCAATTTATGTTGTTCAAAGAAAACTCAAAATAAAAACGTTCAAATGCTTATATTATTGAGCATTCTAACTCGCATTTAAAAATCTTGTTATGTCATAGATATATAAAGGAATCGAAATAATATTGTTAAAAAATTGTTTAAACAGATCTTTGATAATAAACTATTTAATTTTCATTAAAACTTGAAACAAAGTTATTGCAAGTAAATCTTGCTGAATCTCGTTCAACATTTATCTTCGTGCTCAAAGTGACATATAACAAGGCATAATGCAACTTAAATTATTTTGCAACTATGTTGATGTTTATGTATTTCAAACAGAATTTAAAATAAAACATACAAAATTTGTTAACTGTAGGACAAAATTATATCATACTTGTACGATAAAATTATTTTAGAACAGTTAGTGATACATAATGTAAAAACATGAACCAAATTAACTACAACCAAACCTGACAGCAGCCTATATTATTCTGCCTGCTGTCTCGCATTTAATTATCTTCGTACCCTGAGTGATATATAACGAGGTGTAAAGCAACTGAAATTATATCACTACAGTATAGTTTATAACTAAACAGGCCATGTCTTTCAAACAGAACTTTAAAGTCACAAATAAGTTTCGCAACTTTCCAGGGCGACATGCGCTACTGCAAGTGCGCTTGTACAGGTAGCTAACAGTATTTGTAAATGCATGTAAAGGTTCAACTTTGTCGAGTTGAATACAAGTTTGCAAGGAGCCTACGAAATGAACCAAACTGCTTTGCGAAAACACTTGACAGCAGTAAAATACGACCGAACTATTATGAAATACCAAATTAGAGGCGGCAAAACCAGAGCTATATTATTTTGTTCAATATGCTGCGAAACTTTGTCATACGCGGTAGGTGTGTCGTCGTTCTAATGATTTTGTCTTGCAATATGACTCAATTTGTTATTAAATTTAGTCGGAAGTTCATAATAGATGCGAAATGACATGAAGATAGTAATTTGTATCACATTCTAGGTGTATGAAGTGAGATACAGATTTTTTTGTGGCTCTGAGTATATTATTACTCAGAATAGACATGGAATCAAAATGTTGCACATTGAATAATAATTAAAGACCCTGCAATAGCATAAATAAACTAGTCATCGTGCCTTAAGGCAAATTGCTGGAACTTCCCGTACTACAATAAAATATTCAAAAAATATTAATGTTTTTGAATATATTATTATTAAAAGTGTAACTTTCTTCATTCGTATTTTATAGATTATATATTATAATAGACAAAATAAAAGAGCTTGAGACAATGATGTTTATATAAGTTTACATAAAAAGTAAATAAATAAAACTCAATGATCCCTTTCGAAACTGAGTTAGAATGAAGAATCTTGTCTAATAATACTTACGAGGTCTGTTCAAAAAGTACCCGGAATTTTCGTTTTTTCAAAAAAATATTTATTTATTCGTCTACATTAATGTGGTCCCCTTCAAAGTAGTCCCCCCCAGATATAATACACTTATGCCAGCGTTTTTTCCAATTTTCGAAGCACCCTTGATATTCACTTTTTGATATGTCCTTGAGCACTCTCAGCGATTTTCTTCAATCGAGGAAAACCGCCGTCCTTTCATGGGTCTCTTCAACTTTGGGAATAGGAAAAAGTCACACGGAGCCATATCTGGTGAATTTTTGCACTTTGCAACACTTTATTTCATTTTTTACGCAAAATTTAATACAAATTCTTTGACTTTTCAATTCTTCCATTGTAAAAATCGCCGAGCTCAGAAAAACACGTCGAACCTTAGCGACTACCACAGACAAAGTAAACAGTGAATATAGCTGAAAATTTCATCATACTTTAGGGGCATGTATACCAACACAATAAAAAAAAAATTTTGACAATCAGACACTCCAGACCCGCGAAATTTAATTATTAGTAATTCCGGGTACTTTTTGAACACAACTCGTATATTAATAAGAATTATATTAACTAATTTGCAGAGTAAAAATTCTTTATTTTAAGTATTTTCTTTAGAAAGAAAATTGAAATTTGAAAATAAATATTTTTTTGATTTTTTTTTCTCGGATCAGCTGGACCGACTTTTCCCAAAAACTAACTAACTAATCAGTAGGAATCGATTGCTTTTTCAATTATTCAAATTGGTTGAGCGGTACTCCCGAAAAAAATGTATCCACAGACACACACACATTCATTTTTTCTGAGGTATGCCAAAATGCTCAGAAACCTCTAAAACGTGATATGCAAAAATTTTCATTTTTGATTGTTGCATATTACTATAACTTACTTTACGTTATGTTTAATAATCAAAAAGAAATCTGTTTTGTGCAAAACATTAACTTTTGTACTTCAAAGAAAGTTTTTGGCAGTGCTAGGTTTTCAATGTGCCAAAGTATATGGTACTTAAATTTAATATATCAATACATTAAAATCTTTTTTATACTGACTGTAATTAATTACTCGAGTAATGGGTTAGCAAAATCTTTTTACTCGTTTTTTAATATAAAACTGACAAGTATTATCTAAAATAGGAAGACCAAAAAAGAGTCTTAATTGTAGAAAACTGGAGAAAATTGTGTCAATATTTTTGATTGCGATTCTTTAAATATTATTTAAATGAAAACAAAAAAAGTCACTTTTTACTTTACTCCTTTACTTTAATCAAAGCTTTAGGTCCTACTCAATTTTTCATGTATATTTTTTTCATATGATAGTCTTTATTACTTTGATGAACTATCTCGAATAAGATACCTCAATTTGTTTTTCTTGACTTTTTATTTTAAAAATTTGGTCATGTTTTGGTTTTTGTTTCGGCAATTTTTGGCAGTAGTTTTTAAAAATATATTTATTTTTTGTCATTTATTAATTCATTTATCGTTCTCATTTGTAAGTCTTCGAGTATAGTGTTATTGGCATCACATCGAAAATGGATCCACAATAATTTTACTTAAATGAACAGTATTCTCAAACTGCTTGAGATATATTTTTTTTGATATTTTTTATAATGGCAAGTACCATCATTATCAACAGTATTTAGTTATGAATACAACAATACGATATGATAATTTAGGTTTTTTCCATATAGATTTTTTTTTAATTTCAATATCAATATCAGTTATAACTGCTAAATAACATATAATAACATTTGATAAGAATTAGAAATAAAATATAACACAAAATAAAGAACGAAATTTCCACTAAAATGATATCGATATGATGGTAATTTACTATAAAATAGAAAGCAAATAATGATTATAATAAAATTAATAAACAAAATACATAAAATTTGGGAATAATTGAAATAATATTAGAAAAACAATAAAGTACAAAATACAATAAATTATTAATTATAATAAATATAACAAAAGAACAATATTTTATAGATGAAAAATTTGACTAGGTTACATTATTATTATTACTATTGTATATTTATTTTGTTATGATAAAACTATTACATAATATTGAATAATTTGAAAGTGCATCGTACATGGTAATATTCACAATATCCTCATTCAATTAATTTCTCTTTTGTTTCAGGTAAGCGAAATCAATGATATGCAATACTCTAATGAGTTTGTTGAACTCGAACAGAATTGGTATGTAAAGTCATTATTTCAATATGTTATATCACTTATTATGAATAATTTCATTTTGTACATAACAATGAAAAATCAAAATTTTTTTCTGTAAAACAAATTATAAAGTCTGCCTGTATATTCATATTGTGAATGCAACACACGCCTTAAAAACTTATCTTGCCTTTTTTTAATATATGTAGGAATTGTGACAAATTTAAAGATTTGTCAAAAAGATTTTAAAAATACACAGTCAAGTATTATTCTCTGGTATTTTCAAAACATTTCTGGCAACATCCCGGAACTCCGATAAAAACTTAAAACTATCTCGATAAAAGTGAACTTTAGCGTCATGTCCAGAGAGAGTATTTTATTTTCTATATCTTTCCTATTTGTATGTTCGTTTTAAACTTTAAATGGTTTTTCTGTGCATAAGTGTATTATTCTGTTAACCTCTGAACTTTTTTAATTATGTTATTAAATTTTATAAATATCAGTTGAATACCTACTATACTGAATCTTTTGACCGAGAACCTTTATATCGTTTTTACATATTTTATATGCAAAAAGCTTTTGTTAAATTGAAGTATTTGGTATAATTTAATAATATAAAATGTGAACAAAAATAATACTTGAATTTTAGTATTACCACAGTGTTTTTTATTCTTTCACAAAAATTTTAATATTACAAAATTGATTTATTTTTGTATATCATATAAACGTATTTCTATACATATTATATTTTACATTCGAAACTTTGTAGTTTCGTCCATGTGATGACCAACTCTTTTAATGCCAAATCTCTTTAATTTAGTAGCAAACAATTAAATATAATTTGTAAACATTTTTTAATTATTATTCATTTGTATTATTTTTAAGAAATTATCATTATTACTTACTAAGGTGTTTCAAAATACAATTATATATTTACTATATTAAAAATTATGCTTCTTGTATATTTTCTAATTTGTCAACGATTTAAATATCTTGGTAACAAATGTCCTTTAATTTCGTCCTGAAAGTATCTTTGAAAATCCTGAATAATGATCGAAAGAATCGTATGAATACTATAATTTTGAAAATATAATTTCAATATCATAAGAACACAATAATTTTTAAAATATAATTTCATAAAAAACAAGGCACTGAATTTCAGATAAATTTTCAAATAAATTTTAAGATGTAATAAGTAGGCAATGGTTATAAATTTGTAATTTGGGATAAAAATAATATCAAAAATAATATATTTTGCGAAGACTGCATTAGGCTCGTTCCAGAAGAAAAATAGACCAACATAAATCTAAAACGACTTGAAGCTTAATAGTTGAATAAAAATGATCTTAAAATGATTGGGACAACAAGAAATCTTTTAAATATCCGCTGCGTAGAATTTACCAATCTCTAATCTAAAACATAAATATACTGTCAATAATAAAAAAACAATACACTATGAAAATACATGTTACAAATTATAAATGCCTGAATTTGATGTTGAATTTCTCTAAACAATTATTCTAAAATTCATCTTTTTTGGCTGTACCTAGCTCCTTTAGTGTAAAATTATATCTTATTATTAAAAGGAAAAAATATTAATCGATGGTGTCAGGATGGATATGCAATATATTATGTAATATAAACATTCGATTTTTTTTGTACATAGTCTACCCAAGTTCATCATTACTTATTGTAGATGAGTACATTAATGTAAAAAATATAAAACAGTGTCTTGTTTCATGCGATAAAAAGTAAAATTTTGTCATTCTTACAAAAAAATTACATTAGTTTTTAGCGAAATAAAAAGGATTCCAATTACATCTATGGGGGTGGATCAGTATATAGTTTGGCATGACTTGTTTGCCATTTCAAACTATTTTGCGAGCATATTGGCCAAGGGCCTGGATGTTAATATAAACATTAAATTTTATATTTAAACTATTATATTTAGACCGCTATTTTTCACAATTTTACAAACATAACTTTTTAAAAAAGGGTAAATGTGAAATATATGTGAATAATATGGTGATCTGTATACTAATGCGGGATACATGTTTTGTTGAATAAAGGCTAGGACTCACTCTAGAGCTTATGGATATTATAATAATAATTTAAAAATCAAGTTTTTTTATTTATTGTCAAAGAGTTGTTTCCTTACCACCCATCATTTTACAATATTTTCAAAACATTACGCATCTCGAATGCCAACATGTTACTTATTACTATAAAATTGAAGTTTACCCCCATGTCTGTCGAGAGTGTGTAGTCAAGTTTTCCCTCGTTTTCTATTACTTTCTTATTTGTATGTTCATTTAAAACTCTAAATGTTTGCTCCTTTTCTTCAGTAAGCAACTGCGTGTTATAGAAAAGTTCTACTAACAAGTATGGCGGATGTGAGCGTTTGTGTCTGTGATTTTTATTCGAAAGTTTGGAACGAGTAACACTGTTCAGACTCCGTTTCGTGTTTTTTGTAAGCGCACACTTGCAGTTTTCAGTTTAGATCTATCGTCGATTCTTTTTATCACTTTCCTGAGTACTTTCTTCCGATTTAGATAACGAAGAAATGGCCGTCGACGAGCTTTACGTCGAAATTCATTCGGGAAACTTGATCTTTGTTGGTGTTTAATTTGATAGTTTCGGTGCAGTTTTGTATTATGTCACAGCGGAAAACGTGCTGCAAGAGTTAGTGCTCTTGTTCGAATTGTTAATAAGTTGTTACATCAACATTTCAAACGTCGTATCAGTTTTTTTTATTTATTGCAAAAAATAGAAAATGAAAATTTTAGATATATATAACTTTTTAGATATGTATACCTTTACGTTTTAGATGTTTCTGAACTTTTTGGTAGAGGGTATGGCGGAATACATCCAATGTGACTATAAGCAATTATATTTTATAATACATTTTTATTTAGTTGGAAATTATTAATTACAAATTAAATCATGACCACAAAATAATTTCTGTCCTTTACCTAATCTAATCCTTTAAAAATATATTATCTATCTAGTTTCATAATGTTTAGAAATTTCTATCATTATATGATTCGTATATGTTCAAAAATTTCTGATATCATTATATGTATTAGATGTATTACATATACAATTAACAATTTTTTAATTTTGTATCTTGATTTTATGAAACTTGATATTACGTCTTCGTTTAGATCATCTTCAAAAGTTGAGGTCCTGTATATCCATTAATTCGCAGAAATTATTAAAACGTTTAGAAGCTTTTCTGAAAAAAAAGCAGTATCAGAGATGAAGAAAAATATTTCACAGCTAAGTAATACTCAGTTAGAGCCAAAAATTGCTGTATTTGTAAGATATCACTTATAATTAGTAACAATAGATATTTATAATATGAAGGGGATAGTACCACTGTATTTCTTGAAGTCAAAATTAATATATTCAGAAATGTTATAAAAACTGTTGGCTTTTAGTAAATTAATCAAAACTTTTAGTAAACTAACAAATTTAGTTAATTATATTATTAGTATAAAAATAACTGCAGGCACATTATATAAATTTGCAAATTACCAATAGATATTATGCTTACAAGTCAATATAAAAATTAAAAGTAATTGGTTATCTAAGAAATTTCAGAAGCTATTAGTTATTTAAGTAACTGCAATTTAAGATCAGCAAGTATAGCAGTTTCCAAGTATTGTGAAAACTCAACCAATTATATTACAACATAAAACACATATCAAGCAAACTCTCTGAACTCACTAGTTCACTAAAACTCCCAGCTCATCATTGTAGAAATGTGTTTTTTTCCATGTTTTTCAAAAATTTGTAACCTAATCCTTTTTACTCCATAGGCGAGAAAAATTTGTACGGCTGGGGGGCAAAAAGGTCCTATGCATTATTCTAATAGTAAAATAATTTTACAAAATAATAGCTACATTATTCAACCAATGCAAAATATAAATCTCATGAGAGCATTTTTAAAAAGATAACCCATTAAATTATCTGGATCTGGTATTTTATCTGAAATATTCATTCGAGTTGGTATAACTATATATTTAATTTATCTTTTAAAAAAATGCTTTTTCAAACTTAATTTCTATTTTTATTTGCAATTTCTTATTTTTTACACATTTATCAGGAGAAAGGTTTAGTTGGTCATTTTTACCCCAGCCATGTGTAAGTTTTTATAAAGGTTATATGAAAAAAACTAACTTAAAATTAACAAAATTACTTAAAAATTATATTAAGGTTTCGTAAACTGAGCAACAGTGCTTACAACCAAAAAAACTAACAACAAAAGAAAATACTTTTGTTAGGAATTTTTAAACATTGCCGTTTGTCTCCCGATATCAACGTCGTAAAAATCAAGTTGACTGTAAGACAGTCAAGTCATATACAATTGAATCGATTTAATTCAAATTAATTATTCTAACATATCTGGAAGTTCATTCAACTTGCCTTTAAGGCAAAATGACTCTCACAGCTATTTGTTTATGAAGTCAAAAGAAGCACATCCACCAAATCAATATTGCAAAATATTTTGTGTAGATTAGCGTGAAAAATGTTGCCTCTAAATTCAGTATCATGTTTATGCATTTATTTATAAACCTTCTGAAATAGAAGCCTTTGTTTTGTCATAAAATCAAATATACTGAATTTATGTTCTTAGATGTCTCTGAACATTCTGAAACGTTTTACACAAAAATTGGTAAAAGTATATGGAAACCAAAATTAAACCTATTTTCTATGTTTTCTTCAAGACGACGTTTTCAATTTTATTTCCTTAAAATCTTAAATCTATACTATATCAAAAAACTGTATTTTTTTCGAATCTGTATTATTCTATACGTTTCAACATATGACTGTAAAATTAATAATATAACCTTAACAAACATCTAAAGTAACTTTTATGCCTGTAGTTAATTAATATTTAGAACGATTCATATCTATGTCTGGATACCCTATCACTAAACTATTTTCCCAAGACTAATATTTGACTTCACAACTTTACACTATAATATAATTTAATTAATTTTTCTTCGCCTAAATGGAAAATATAAGAATTCGGCTAAAATATTCGTATTATTATAGCCTTGTCCGGTCAAACAGTAAGCCATTATCTCTGACAGTATAATATTACAATAAATCAGTTTTCGTTTCAAATGACATATTGCTGAAGATATTTGCCTTAATGTGTTTGTTTTGTCTATAGTCAATTTAGACATATCGATTATTAAGTCTGGTCCTATAGAATGGATTCTGAATATCAAATTTCGTTGGGCTGGGTATGCTTCAAAAATGAAAAATGAATTATAAGAACCACATTAAATATTACTCCGATATTATATATAAAAAATCGTAAAATCTTTTTTACCTAACAGAACTTCAAAAAAATACACATCTCAAGGTAGCTTTCCACCATTTATAATTACTCAGTATCTCTCATATTATAAAAATTTTAAGTAAATACAACAAAAATACTATTTACATAATATTTTTCCTGCGTTTTCGTTCAATTAATAAAGTTTGAGTTATATAAAACTTGTAATATAAACACGAAAGCATCTTCTGAAGTTTTTTACCGTCGAAATTGGCCAAGTTGGTAGTACCTGGCTATAAAGTCTTATTAACATGTTTCATGTCAGGAACGCTAAAAGTTTTAATGTCTTTTTTGCTGCATATAATAGGGATAATGTATCAATGAAATTATGGTTACACAACCAGAAATATTTTTAATATGAGCTATGGGTTCGTGACAGACTTGTAATTTGAATATTGTTTTGAAGAAACAAATAGTAAAAAATCTGTTCAAGCACACGCACACACACACATACTTTTTCCAAATTTGATCTAATTCGATTCAGAATGGCTTGAAACGTCGGGAAAACATAAAATTAGAGAATTGGATTTTTTAATGAAAACATAAACTTCTTCTTCGGGAAGTTAAAATAATATTCAGTATGCAGGTACAAGTTTTAGATTAATAAGGATTATCAGAATGTTAAAGAATACTAAAGCATATTATGCATTACTGTTTAGTATTAGAGAATATATGATTTTATTTTATTTTTGAAGGATCAAACAATTTTAATATAATTAATTAATAGTAGGTTGTGGATGTTATGTAAAATCAATTTATATGTCATTTTTATATTATAATTCAATATGTAAATATAAAATGCAACAAATTACAACTTTTTGCAAACAGAAACCTGAAATCTTTAAATTTTCAAAGATAAAACTAATTAAATAGTCTGATACTAGTTCAACTTATATAGGAAAATATTTGTATGATTAAAGAAAATAAATATTGTTCGGTCTCAAAATGTTTGAAGAGTAAATAAAATGGAAAGTCAGTATATTATTTTTGATAATTTATTAAATTGATCTAAACTATTTGATGTGAGAAAAAAGCTTTGTCAATATCATGTTTTGTTATAAATTTGCATAAAATAAATTATAAATGTAACAAATTAACTAAATCTTATAATGAAAATTTTGTTAACAAATGTTTCAGAAATATACTTATTGAGTTTTCACTATATCAGTAAATATTTCAATAACTTTCACTTTACTTTTAATTATAAATAAAAACTTTTTTTAGTTACAGTTAATATAAGGCATAGATTCACAGAAAATAAAAAAAAATGTAAATATTTCGCCAAATATATACTTATTAATGTAAGTCGTGCTCATTATGTATGTATGTATGTATGTATGTATGTATGTATGTATGTATGTATATAAAGTTTGTAACTTTAAAAACTTAAAAAAAAAATTCATTATTTTCTACTGCATTTCTAGAAATGAAGTTTAATTGAACAAAAATATTAAAAATTAACCACATAAACCCACAATTGGAAAAAAAATTCCAAAGCTCTAAGTTGTTAATAAAAGCTCATAACTTTCAAACTGCATGAAATTATTTTTCACTATTTTTTTCATGAAAGTCATCCCATTTTAGCTTCGGGTTCTGGGACACCTATATAAATATTAATATGTTAACATTATATGTATAAATTAATCGTGAATGTTATGTACATATATATTTAGCTTGAAAAAAAGAAACTCATCAAACCAAAATTGGAAAAAATTGTTCAAAGCTCTAAGTTGTTAATAAAAGCTCGTAACTTTCAAACTGCATGGAATTATTTTTATTTTTAATTTTTTAATGAAAGTCACCCCATTTTGGCTTGACGTTGAGTTCTGGCATATTATATATATATATATATATATATATATATATATTATGTTAACAATATATGTATAAATTAATCGTGAATGATATGGGTATGTACATATATATTTAGCTTGAAGAAAATGAATCTCATTATTATCCCTATTAATAATTTTGAAAACAATAAATATTTATTATAGAAATAACTTTTTGATATACAATAAGTATTATTTTACATTGTGCTTTCTTGAAAATCTGACTAGAATAATCCAATCTCTTTGAATTTTCTCACTTATAAGAGTTAATCTCAGAGCTTTCAAGTTCAAGATATTTTCTTTATATTTTGATCCTTGTATATTCTTATTCAGAGCATATTGAGTTCGACAACTATATAAACCGTATAATATTAGCATAACAGTGTCATAATATTTTTACAAGTTTTGCCGTATATAAATCTTCTTTAAGAAATTTCCACGGACGGAGTGTCCGGTGGAGATAACGTTCCGCTATTTTTCAGCCAGGAAGCTTACATTTATATGTCTGTATTATTGATAAATATTTGTAAAAAATGGTGATGTATATATATATATATATATATATATATATATATATGCATATATAGTAAGTACCTACATATTACAAAATTAAATTATTTCTAAAGTCGTTATTCAAATATTTCTCCTTAATCTAAATTCATTCCTCTACTATAAGTTCTAAAAATCTAAATCAAATCAAACTGTGTAAAGGTTTTCAAATATACTCTAATATATAATTTAGATCAATTCAGAGCATTTAACTCAGTTTCTATACGACTATTAAGCACTTTAGAACCATAAGCTTTTAAACCTGAAAGTAATATTCATTAAATCGCAACATTCAAAAGCTTCATTAAATTCTGCAAAGCAATTTAGTGTAGTATACACTCGGAATAAGTAATAAATTTATATTGCCAAATGATTAATGCTATTTGCGGTAATTATTTTGAAGAAAATTTGAACTTATTATTGACATTAAAATATAGGTAATTATTAAATATAGTTATCAAAATTAAATTTTAAAGTACAATTTTAAAATATAATTTAAGTTTTTACTTTATAAAATAAACCAAAGTAACTAAACTTTTTATTCGCAAAAAAATCCGAAAGAATACATGTCTCCCAATACTTTAAGTAAGTATTTTGAATGATTACAAAAAATAAGGCACATACACTCATATATTTGTAATAAATGTAAAAACTTCACCAAAATTTTGTTAACAAACTCATCAGGCCGCTGTGTTTGAACAAATATCTAACTTTAATTTTTAATATTTTTATACAACAAAAACTTACATTAAAGGTACTGGTTTAAATTTTTACTATGTGATAACTAACTTGTATATCTGTAATTTATTTTTTTCCTGGATAGCTAATATTATTTGTAATTTTTTTTCAACTAAAACTCTCTTTGAAAATATATGTATTTATAAATGTATTCTATCTTTTAAGGATATTAATGTCTTTCACTTCAGTAGACAAAAAAAATTGGTTGTACACACTTGTATACTTTTTTTATTTGTTTTAAAAAATAAAATTATTTAGTCGAAGAATTCAAAGAACTTAACATTAAATTTTTGATGACATTGAATTTATATCTTAATTTAAGTTGGTCCTAAAAAATATTTTTTTGTTTTGTTGCCTCATATTATTATTAATTAATTATACATTGACATTGGATAATCTTTCTTAAATATGTTTTGCAGAATAATTTTTTTATTGAGTTTACAGAATAAAGAACTAGAATACAGATTTCACAGAACTTTCTGTACAAATTTGTAATTTTAATTGTACTATATATTTTGTAATTCTGTACAACTTTTAATTATTGCAAGTATTTGGGTATTTGGAAAGTGTAATTGATACAATAATAATTTATTTAAAAATAATATAAATCCAGTGCATGGATATAAATTACAATTTAATTTGAAAACAATTAGTTTTGTTTGAATGCTTGCAATTGTTTCTCAAATTAAATATCAAAATTGAATTCCCTATCATTTAAAATTGCATAAAATCATATTTTTGCCGATTCATTAATTTATTGCATTCATTGATTAGTTTTCGAATCCGTAAGCTTAATTGAATATCATTTATTTATTAGCTAAAATCGATAGCGCTGTTCTCCTGGCTATTTCCGTATAATGTTTTTTCACATAATTTATCACTTTACTGCTACGTGAAAAATAATTGGATTGGATGGATATGGGTTAATTAAATTTTTGATTTCAATTTTCATGAAATAGCTATTTTTGACTGCCTATTTCGGTTTTAAATGAATTAAATTTCCATTAAATTGGTTAGGCTTTAATAAAATGCTTTATGTAGTGGTATATAAATATTCAGCATTTGTAACTAAAAGTTGCAGAATCTGCAATAGGAATTAATAAATCCTTTGAAACTAATTTAGAATATATGACCATTTAAATTATTAATTCACTAAATAATTATATTCTATATATTATATGTGTACGTGTATGTTTGTGTACGTACGTATGTATGTATATATGTAAATTAGGCTTCCATTCATATTAATATAAAACAAAACTAAACTATTCCAAAAAAGTTCTTTTCTTGTTAAGGCTTTTTAGGCCTCATTTTAAATCTTATCACTTAAAAAATCAATAATTGAATTTGAAACATCGAAAATGAACAAATAATTTTGAAAATTAATATAAAACTAAAATATTTATTAAATGTGAAATATTAATATCAACTATCTTTGAAGCATATTTTTTTCCTCGATTTCTAGGATGCCTCAATATTTAAGCTGTCTATATAAAATATTCTTCTTATATAATTTATCTTATAAATATTTCTTATATTAATATTTTTCTTATAAAATTTATCAATAATTTATATTTAGTTTTATTATTTTCTAGATTTGAATCTGAATTGTTTCCATTTTAAAGAATTGCTAAACTGAAATTTCTTAGCATGTATAGATCGTTTATTGTTTTACAAAATCATGAATTTATTTCAAATGTCTAGCATGATATGTTAAAACTATTCAATAAGCAGTTATATATTAGACTTTTAGGAGTTATTTTGGTTTCCATAGATTTTTAATAACTAATGTACATATTTTAAAGCAAAACTATTCTCTAGATGCTCAAGGCTGTATTTAGAATTTGTCATCAATTCTTTCAAAGACAAGATTAAATTTGATTAACTGATTTTTTATCATTTTGAAGTACTTGTTACAGACAGATCAACGGATAAAGACAGTAAAGTTTGTCTAGAAACACAATTTAATTTTCATCATATAATCAAACGTTTCATATTTGCTTAGTAATATAACTTTGGAAGAAAACAATGAACAATAAGTTTATAAAAGACTTCTACTAGTTTTAGAAATTTGTTTATTAATATTTCTTGAATAAATTGCAATAGTCTGTTGTAATAGTAATTGTAATTGTAATATTAGGTTAAGAATAATTCTAATTTAATTCCAGCTAATTTAATTTCATCGTACTATTTAATAAAGACAAATACTTAATTTGTAAACAAAATACATACAAACTAAGATAGTAGAGTTTTTCTAGAAACATAATTTTCACCATATAATCAAAAGTTTTATACTTGCTTTGTTAGTAAAATAATTTTGGAAGAAAACAATGAACAATTAGTTTATAAAATTCTTCTACTAGTATTAGAAAATTGTTTAATATTTATTATGATTCGGTTAAGAATAATCCCAATTTAATTCCAGCTGTTAATTTCATCGTACTTTTTATAAAGACGAATACTAAATTTATGAACAAAATACATGAAAACAAGGACAACATACAAAACATTCTTGACGATTTTAAAAGTCCTTTAGATAAATTGCGATGGCATGAAATTATGCTAAAAAAAACTCAAAATCATATTCAGTTTAAATTATACAGTCGCATTTATCAATACAAATGTTAATTTTTTAAATAATATATCACAATTATCCTTCTTGCATTTACCAGAAATGATTAGTATCTTCAAGCGTCCTCACCTTCACTGGTTCTGCACTGGTAATATATTTATTACCAAGATTATTATATTTATTATCCAAAGTTTATTTTAAGTTCCTTCAATTATTTCTTGGCTATGTCAGATTGCCAGTTGCCAATATTTTCTCTATAACAAGCTTAAAGTGAAATAACGAGCACTTCAAAAGCTTGTTGCTTTGAAGAGGGATTTTGGCAAAATCTGCTAGTGAAAGATGAAAGGAAAAGCAAACTCAGATTAAACAAAGGTTAAATCAATTCGACGGTGTTATGTTTTCAATGTCGGCCAAAACTCTATATTTCATAGACCCGAACAATAGGAAATAGTAAAATAATAATAAGAAAAACTTGTTTATTTGGGGTTCTGAGAAATCTCTGGTTACTCAATCAAAGCATATTTTTGCTATGAAATATTACTTGTTCTCTGTATGCGACTTAACAAGTGCATGACATCGTGCCTTAAGGCAAATTGCTGGAACTTCTCGTACCACAAATAAATATTCGAGCAAAAAAATAATAATCAATAAATTTTGCTCATTGAATAATAACAATTGTTTTAAATGTTTTCCTTAATTTAATATACAGTGACGATCATATCACTTCAAGCACTTGAAAATGTTTACATTAAGAAGAAATGCTGAATAAATCCATTTAAGGATATATTTCTCACGAGTAGAATAACGCATTTGAAACATATACAGTTTGAAACTGAATTGTAAATTTAAAAACTAAAAGTAAAACTTTGTATATTTTTTAAAATTTTGAAAAAAAAAAAAGATTTTGAAATTTGTTTGAACCTTATAATATAATTGTCCTCTGTATGTCCGAATCCGCTAGACCTGCCTACTCAAAAATTTAACCAATTCTTCATTTCGTTTTTGGTAAGGCAGGTCTAGCGGTTTCGGAGGTACAGAGGAAAAAAATGATATTTGGCGGTCAAAAATGATCATTAGACATATTATGCACATCAAATTATCCGATATTTGATGAAAATTTGAAAAATGAGTACTAATTTTGTTACAATTTAGTTGGGTTCTGTACCAAGAATGTTAATTTTTAAAGTTTAGTTGTACGGTTCAAGCTAATTTCAAAATTTTCAGAAAAATATTTATAATAAAATTAAAAAAAAATACAATTTCCTAGTACTTCAAATATGAATTTTAAATTTACAATTCAGTTTGAAAATGAATATTTTCAATGAAATTTTAAATGCGTTATTCTAGTCGTAAAAAATATATCCGCATCCGCAATATGGATTTATTCGGCACTTTTTGCTAATGTAAACTTTCTCAATTGTTATGAGCGGTAAGATCGTCACTGTATATTTTATGAATAATAAAATTTATAGTGATTATAATCATCTATTTGAAAATGTTTAAAACAATTGTTTTTAATCTTTGATCAATAGTTATCTATTACTCATTTTTTTCTCGAATATTTTATTTTGGTACGGGAAGTTCCAGCAATTTGCCTTAAGGCACGATGCAATGCACCACAAGTTCTAAGTGAAACCCGATGTCACCACTGCTTGACATCATGTTTTCGGATGGAACTTTTGATAGAAAATCATATAGCTCTAACTACTAAACCTTAGGCATATTACAATGATTATTATTAATTAATGTTTAATTTATTCTGAATTTATTAATCGATTGCTTACCGCACTATGGGTATGTGTCTGATGTATATAATATTAAGATGAATTTTCAATATATTATTTATTCAATATATTTACAGTGTCTGATGTACGGTATTTACAGAATCTTTTAATTATTTCTACCAATAGAAATAAAATTCATTCCATCGCAAATATATGTGTTTGAGTACAAAAATCAATACGCCATGCATATTTGTTTTTCTAAAATTGCTTCCGTTGGCAACCAGAAAGATATTTTTAATTACTCGTGTCGCTAATTAAACAGTCCTATTTGCCAAGCTCAATTTCATTTTATTCATAATGAGTCTGTACCATGTTTTCCAATCATCATAAATTAAAATAGCATAGGGCAGATAAACAATATAATTAATATCATGCACAGAATATTTCATGACAATAATCGTATTGTAAATATTAAAACCAGAAAGCGTGGCATATTTACGAGTGGCGAGATGGAAAACAATCATTTTCATTTTCCAACTGTAATCCATATAATGCAATGAACAAATAGAAAACTATATATTAAACAGTTCGATATTTGTTTTGGCCAGTTCGGGGTTTCGGATAAATGTACAATTGATGTGGATAAAGTTCATATGTGCATGAGTTCAGTAAATTCATAATGTTAGATCTAACGAATGATATTGCTCCAAGTACCAGACGGAGATAATATATTATGCACTTAATCTGGAACCCGGAAGGAAATAAAAATAGTACAAAATGCATTGCTATGTAAAAACTGTTATACTTTTATTGTTATGCAAAGCACATGGACTAGTTGCCAAACTTTTAATTTAGTTTTTATTACCAAAACTGATAAATTTTAAAATTCCACATACTAATGAGGTATTTTACATGAAAATGAGTTATTATATTACAAATTAATCTGCACAAGAACTAAACTTAGAAAATTTATTAAAATTAGTTATTAACTCAAAAATTAAATTTCTTTCAATAAATAATTATACTGTTATAGGAAAATACTTTGTACTTGAGCAATTTTTACAAAGTTATATATTCGTATAGTTGTTAGTTTTGTAAAATTTGCTAACCTCTATATCGTACTAAATACATACATATAAGATAGTTATTAATTGCATATAAGAAAGTTTTTTGAATCCTTCAAATCGGATATTTAGTTCTTTCAAAAACTCGATTTCTATTTTCTGCTCTTTTTGCTCCGTATCTCCGTAACGGCTAGACCTACCTTCGTCAAAAACTAATCAACACATCTCCCTTTTATTATGAATCGAATGTTTTTTAATCTATTCAAATCGGTTGATTTGTGCGACCGAAAACGTGAATGACAAAAAAAAACACACAAACACACCAATTTTTTCTGAGGCATGCCAAAATGATCTGAAACCTCTAAAACGTGAAAATATGCAAAAAATTTTATTTTCGATTATCGACCCTTTGCTATAACTTAGCCCACGGGAAGTTAATAAAGATAAATAGCTATTTTTTAAATTTTATTTGGCCTCGCTTACTCTGAACATTTAGCCACCTACAACATTTTTATATATAATGATATAATTTTTTATATCATAAACAATCTATATATATATATATATATCCTATTCTATATTCTTTTTATTAATTTCTTCAATTTTTGCTGTTTTCTATCAAATTTCTAATTCTATTTAACTTCTATCTTCATTCTATTTTTTCTTCTTCGTCCTTCTTTTTAATCTCAGCAAATTCTGATATTTTTTCTTCTTACTACTAATACAATTAAGATTTTCGAATTCTGTAATTTCTATTTTTCTTTATTTTTATTCAATTTCTACTTAATAAATGCAATTTCTCATTTAATTTCCAATTAACTACACATTTTTTTTCATAAATTCTAAGTCAATGACAGGATTCTAAGTCAAAGATCCCTGTCGTGTGAATCGAACACGCTACCAAGTGAGCTATGCTCGCTACTAAATAGCAATTATATTGCAAAAACCAAACCAATTTCATCATAACAATTAACACATATGAAACAACTTTTTGAATAAGTTTAGTAAAACTTCCAACTGGTTCATAATTGTAAAAATGTGTTTTTCCTGTGTTTCAAAAATTGGTCACCTGGTCTATTTCACAAACAAATTTATTTTGCAAACTAAACAAAAGTGCTCACAACCAAAAACAAACTAACAACGAAATACTTTTGTCATGGATTTTCCAACTTTGCCGTTTATCTCCGGAAGAATCCAGGTAATAGCTAGACGTTTGCTTCCTAATTTCAAATATTGTGGTAAAAAAAAATTAATTTTAATTGTTTCTGAAACAACGTTGGTGGATATTTTTAACCACGTGTCTGTAAGCCCCGCTCCACCCTACATATGACACAAATTTCTCGGCGTAATTTTTTCGGTTGTGATTCAAAATCGTATCTTTTACAATACCATGAAATATTTCACATTGCAATAATAATCGGGTGTTATATATACGGTTCGTCGTGTATATTTATAAATTCACGCTCCTATGATCACGTTTTCTGCAGATCGTAGAGGTTAGTCAGTCAGTCGGAACGCTACGGCCTACGTGATTTATTCAGTCAGACACATATTGTGACGGATTAAGAAGGGTTGATACTCCCCTTTTCTCAGGGTATATGCAACGACTACCAAGTATTACATCTAGCGTTGCATCCCCAACGAAAGGGTTACACCAACTCCTATACCCGACTTCTATAACCACCCTGTAATTACCTGTGGAAAAGCCAACTAACTACGCGAATGAAACAGAATGTACTTTTAGCTTATTTAATTATTACTAATTATTACAGGTGTCACGGCATGACAATACCTACGTACTGTCATGCCCTTTGCCTAAAACCTAACGTACTCATAAATCTTTATTAATTACTAACGTAAAACGGTATCAACGGAGTAACGATAACGGAACGGAGGACGGAGGGAATAGTTTATAAAACCAATAATACATCTGACCTTTACTGGAACGGGTTCTCCTCTCCTGGCACAACACACACACCACTATACACAAAGTGGGTCCAGCGACTAGCGCGTGGACCCGACCGAACTCCTCAGAGGAGGTTACAATTCTTAATGCTATTTTTCAACCCCAGACTGGACCTTATATTGGCATCCCTATTGGGCGTGGTGGGGGAGCGTCATTGCACTGGTGGTTATGCAACCCTTTTGACGACAATACCGATTGTCGTTACACGCCCCCCTGTCACAGTAGAGTCGGCCTCGGCTCTTAAATTCAAAGTTGAAATTATTACCCTCTCCTGGTTTTTTCCGGGTTGTTCCGGTGTTTTTCGTAGGGTCCTGTTTTGCCCTTTGGTCCTCGTCTTTGGGTTGGCTAGTTTAACTTGGTTGGCTTTGCTCAAGTGTAAGCCTTGGCTGCTAGACGATGATTGTAGTTGTGGTTGCGTGCTGGCCATCCTTTAGGCGTTGTGGTTCCGGTCAGATATTCCTAGAATCCTGGTAAGCTATTCCCCCTTTGTTTACAAACTCAAAACACGTAGCAGCTAGTAAACATAAACTTACATATACACGGGTCTGATAAAAAAAATACATTAACATCCTTAATACAAGAAAAACGAAAACAAAATCCTTCAGTAACACAAAAATTACAATACAAAAATAAGTCCGTTTGCTTAAGACTATCTTAACCTATTTCGTTCTCAAAGAAACCGTGTTGGGAAAAACTGTACTCAGCAAATTCAGAAAAAAAAGGAAAGACAAGACTAGACTCAGAAAAAAAAGTAGTTATATAACACAGACTAACAAAAGACAAAAATTTAATAAAAAAAATATTCGAAGTACAATCGTTTTTCGTACAATTTTTCGTAACACGTTTCCTTGAAACGCAATCTTATCCTATGTGCGTGTGCTGTCACCTATTTTCTTGGTTGTAGTATTAGAATTAATGGAATAACCGTAGCCCGAATTATAAATCAGTTCGCCAGAAATCATGAACCCGATGATATGGACAATCTTTTACTGTGTAACGCGCGGAAAAACTTTGACAAGAAAAAAAACGAAACTAATATGACAATAAACAAGAAACAAAAATACTCCTCAATTTACAAAATACAATTATTTAAATAACTAGATTACTTTTACGGACGCGACGTTTACTGTAATTCAGCCTCTACTGGTGTGATTGCCCCCCAAATACAAGACCACAGATGGGGGCTAGGATCTAGTTTTCCTTCATTGCTCCCCCCGCAGAGCCCCATCCCAATATTAATATCTCTAGACCGACCGTCTATGCCCACCCAAAAACAAATGGCACTTACACTTAACACCTATGTAAGCGTGACACACCTGGGGTTCCTCAGCCCGGCACAAAAGTACCCCAAATTGCCCCCTTGACGGGAGATGGCGTGCTGCGACCTATGTCGCCATCCCGGTCTTCGCTGAAGGTACCTTCCCAAAAATAATCCATAATAATCCATAATACATAATAATTCACATAACATTTCGACGGCTGCGGGGTTGATTAAGGGCGGTTTCCCCGATTGAAACCGTACGCGTCCATCGATTCGGACATCTCGCTGGTCCTCGCTCGTGGACTACTGGGCCCAGCTTTCAAACTCATATATATAACCATAAAACAAAAACGTAAATCCGATATGGCGTCCCGATATAAGCCTGCAGACTTATATTTATACAATTTATGTTGCAACAACCTACTCTCCACAAACAAAAATCCCACTATAACTTCTTATATGTCTTCTTAATTTTACGACTTATCTAATGGGGGGAATCTTAAAACTAAACCTATTACTATAATTATGTTTAATTATTTACATATGTACATCTATATATAAGTTCTTATCTATATTAAAAAAACGAAGAGAAAAGTGAAAGGAATATTTTTTCCTTTCTTTTTCCTTTTATTCCACTAACGTGGACCGTGTCGTATTTGCAACTGTTTCTAACTTTACGCTCAATCTTATAATTCAGATTTATAGTTTATCAACTATTTTATAAGGCCCGTGCCATGTATGCTGTAGTTTGTCTGGTTGGCCCTTTCGACCAACTTCCGTGTTTCCTAACACCCACTGGCCTACGACAAATTCGGCATTTTTGTTGAGCTCTCGCGATATTTTGTAGTACTCGTTCGCGAGTCGAGTCTAACTGGTTTACCGCGAGTGCCCTATCGCATGCCTCGGCCCTCCACGACTTAGCGCTACGTCGCTCGGCAGCCGGGCTGTCTACGGGCTATTCTTATAAAAAAAAATAAAGAAAAGAAAAAAAAAAGATAATAAATAATTAAAAAAAAGATGGTAAAGGCTACGACACGATCCTTTGATTTACATATTTGTTTATACAAACAAACCTATTCATTTAAGTATAATTAACCCTGATTCCAAATATCAACTTCACCCTATCTAAGATTATCTATTCCTGTTTCTTTCGATTAATACTTTCTTTCTTCATTATTTTTATTTGCCATATCGGATCCCTTAATCTGGATTGGGCGGTCAAAAACACGAGCCAATAACTATTGACGAGACAGGATTAAAGTATTTTCAATCAAAATAAAATCGTAATATGTCCATATAAAAGGGCGTCACGAAAATTAAACAAAACGCCGACGGTATAGACGCGGTAATACACTACAAACGTTTGTTTGGTTTGATTTACAGTAACATTATCAGTGAACAAAAAAACATACGACGAAAATAATACATAAATGATTTGGGCACCTTAACATATTCAACATTTCAACTAACAATTGCCCTCAATACTCTCATTACCTTGTTCAACGCCTTGTAACATAGGCCATAAACTCTATCCGTAAACCAAACCAAACCTTTCGCGACGCACGGCAAAACAAACACAACGACAAATATATAAATATAGAAAAAAACGAAATTCTAGTATATTAAAAATGGCGAACAAAGCGGATAATGCAATAATGAAAAGTAGGATAAAAAAAAGTAACGAAGTTACGCGTATGATATATAATTAATTTATTAAGAAATAGTAAAATATTAAAAATAGTAAAATGCAACATAAAACTTAGTATAAAAAAAAGAAATTAGTATGATCAACGAAAGAATATAGTTCTTAAAAAGCGAAAAAAAAACGAGAGCGAAAAAAAATGCCTTTAGCCGTTCACGTATCATTCCGAACAATACATGAACGTTCATCTAATTGCCGAACTACAGCTACGTATATTGCAAATCCGGGTTCTACCTTTGCAATTGTCTCTGTGTTCGTAGAAATACGACTTTTCGAAGGGAAATGTCACCTGCCCACCCGCTCTATTTAACCAAGGTTTTCTAGGCCTTTGGTTTCCAAGCCGCATAATCGTCGGTCGAACTGATCGCCTTAGCTGCCATTATGAATTATGGTGAAAAGTCGTATCCTATTATTAATTAATAAATAAGATCAATTAGATGAAGCCGCGAATTGAGCACTAAGCAATGACGTTCCGGCGGGAATGAGAACGCCATTAATACGCGTAAGAAAAAAACGAAAGAAAATAAAATAGAAAAGTACAATATTAAAATCGATAAAACTAAATTCATTATTGCATCACCCTACTGAAAAAACACGAAAATACACGACATTACAATAAAAAAAAACGAATAAAAAACATACTAATACTACAAACCAATTACATAATACAAATGTATTACACAACCCTCCAGCTGGTCAGATACAATTAGCATGTCTATGATGTAATGATTAAAAAAAAATTACAATAAACTCGAAAATAACATTAACATCTTGGTTCGGCACTTTCTGCCTGCTAATACATTTTTTTTTTTTAAACTCTTTGCGTTCTCTACGCAATTTTTTTCCACATACGCGGCCTTTGCGCCCCTTGTTACCGCGCGTTTCCTCGAAAATTCACTTCATTTTCAAATCATAGACATGCTAGCTACTATTCCCTCCGTGAACAACAATAAAAACACAGGAAAAGTTAAGCAAACAAATATACTCCATTTTAAAAATATTTGCTAACTCTTTGGTTAATTCTCGACGATACAAAACTCAACTAATTTCACTTGCAATGATAAAAAAAACAAGACTTATGCCAATGTTGGATTATAAAACCCATATTTAAATTATATAAAACAAAACTAATCCTAATTATCCTAAACCTATCAAAATCCTAACTAAAATGTTACTAACTTATTAAGAAAGTACAAATAACAAGAGAAAAAAATCAATCTTTACTAGCCTAATAACTTATGTAATATTTTAAATAATCCAATACCTAATAAAATCTTAACTAAAAATATGAAATATTGTTGTTAACTTATTGAGAAAATACAAACTAAAAAAAAATAATAAAACGTCTCAATATTACTGGCATAATAAATTATGTATCTATATCTATCATGTTCTAATCTAAGTAATTCTGTCTCATTCGCAAATCATCTCGAAAAAAATTATGCAATTACAGGGTTCATTAAACTTCGCGAACGAGATTAACGAAAGACAACCAAAACGACAATAAAAAAAAAATTAATAAAAACAACTCAATACTATTTGCGTTTATCTGTACTACTTAATTATATTTATATTATTTAGTATAAAAAAAAGAATATGCGAAAAGTGAAAGTTTTTTTTTTGAATATGGATTATTTCAAGTATGCGACTGGCGCCGCAAACTGTGCAAAAAAACTTAACGGTTCTGTCGCGTTGTGTACGGCACTACGGCACCCCGTCGATAGGGTCAAAAATTGTCAAGTGCTGAGGCATAACAGAGACGTTGGGATTGTCAAAAAAACACAATATATTTAAGATCTGTATATAAGCATGTCAATGAAAAAACCTACTAGGGATTACTGAAACATAATATGTGCCTATTAACTGTTTTCGAAGACAGAAAAAAAAACGATTTGCGTGTGGCCTAGGGTCAAGTGTACGGAACTTGAGATTTACGAAGAAAACGAAATATATTTTGAGGGGCAATGTGTTTCAAATCTTTCGAACTAGCAAAAACAAAATACTTGAAACGACTCGAAAACTGTGCGACGATTTATAAGTGGCTTTACAGAAATTGAAATTGATATGAATGTTTGACCGAGTTTTTTTTTTATATATATACCCAGGGGGAACAAAATGGAACGAACGCAACAATTAAAAAAATCCAAATTTTAAAATAAAATTAACTACATTTTTTGTAATATTATATTCAAAGAAAAAGAAAAAAAAATAGAGTGCACACACACAACAATTAAATTAAATCTGATTTTAAATAAAAATAATACTTTTAATATTTTTTGTAATATTATAGACTAAGTAGGTTAAATAAATATAAGTTTAATAATTTTTTAAGTAAGTTACGTAACTTTAAATTCAATAATTTTATATACTTTTTAGAACTAAACTTAACAAATATTAGGTAACAATTATAATATTGACGCAAACCGCAGCCAAAACAATAGATTTGGTTAAGTAAAATTAAACTAGATTATTACATATTCCATACTCAAAACATTAAACAAATAAAAATCACTTATATTTTCAACGTAGTAAAATTCTACTAACAATAAAACTACCACGTCACCGCGAAAAGAACACAATAAAAATGCACAGATAAACACAGATAGTAATACACATAAAGAATACAATTATAATTTCCACAATATTTACGCAATAATTAATTTTTAGATTTACTAAATTTACCGAAACACGTACTATAACAAACCAAACATCTATCATAAATATTAACGTAACTTATACACGTAACTAGTGGGAGCGACTCGCTTAACTTTTAATAAAAATAATTAATTATTAAAATTATTAAAAAATTGTGAGGGGGTTTATGGGGTATCGAATGCGTTTTCACCATTGTGACGGATTAAAAAGGGGTTGATGCCCCCTTTCTTAGGGGTATATGCAACGACTACCAAGTATTACATCTAGCGTTGCATCCCCAACGAAAGGGTTACACCAACTCCTATACCCGACTTCTATAACCACCCTGTAATTACCTGTGGAAAAGCCAACTAACTACGCGAATGAAACAGAATGTACTTTTAGCTTATTTAATTATTACTAATTATTACAGGTGTCACGGCATGACAATACCTACGTACTGTCATGCCCTTTGCCTAAAACCTAACGTACTCATAAATCTTTATTAATTACTAACGTAAAACGGTATCAACGGAGTAACGATAACGGAACGGAGGACGGAGGGAATAGTTTATAAAACCAATAATACATCTGACCTTTACTGGAACGGGTTCTCCTCTCCTGGCACAACACACACACCACTATACACAAAGTGGGTCCAGCGACTAGCGCGTGGACCCGACCGAACTCCTCAGAGGAGGTTACAATTCTTAATGCTATTTTTCAACCCCAGACTGGACCTTATATTGGCATCCCTATTGGGCGTGGTGGGGGAGCGTCATTGCACTGGTGGTTATGCAACCCTTTTGACGACAATACCGATTGTCGTTACAATATTTTATATTTTTCGATATATCACAAAATGCCGCCGGGCTGGGATACTACAATTTAAATAACGAAATGTGTCTTTATTCATGAAGGATATATGCCAAAAATATTTTTTTATCTCTCAAACATAGCGAAACACATATATTGCATTATAGATGGAATTTTTTTTGAATATGAACATACTGCACGGTTTTTGTACTATTCTATTAGAGGGTATTAAAGTTATAAACCTTCGTTGATTATTTGAATTATATTAGGAACTTAATTGACTTTCGTCTGCAATTGACAAAAAATCCTTAATATAAGCCTGAAAGTATGAAAAATGTGGATTCTTTAAATCAAAATAAGATACTTAGCTGAAGAAACCATACCTCTAAAATGAACTTTAACCCAAAAATAAGGACTAAATTCCAGGGGTTGAACCAGGGGCATGGGTGGATCGGTTTTCCAAAATTAGTGCCGTCGCTCTTACAATTTGATAGCAATTGGGTCAAAATATTTTTTTTTCAAATATCATCCCTTATTTTTGGGTCAATGCACGGGACATTGTGGTTTCTTCAGCAAAACATCTTATTTTGATCTCTAGTATCTGAAAATTATATGTGCCTAAGCTACTTTTTTGACCCATACAAAACAATCCGCTCTGATATATGTATATATTTACATATATATATATATATATATATATATATGTGTGTGTGTGTGTGTGTGTATTACAAAACTAGTTAACTTCCAGCACCTTTTGTAAGACTTGTATAGTATTCGCACTTTTGGGATCAAGAATATAAATCTCTCTTGAGATTATTTCTCGGGCTATATATAAACGTAAAATCCCATATCCACTTTATTCGTATCTCAACATTAAAGAGAAAAGGATAGTAATGTAATCGAAAATTATTTCAGAAAACTTCGATTTGCTCTTTTTATATTATATCTGAAGGAAAAAAGAATTTGCTAAAGAATTTAAATATTCGTTGAATTTTTTGCGTGGACCATATATTCATTGGTTCAAAATACGGGAACTTAGAAATTTATAAATAAAATGTAACAGATAATCTACTTATTGAAAATAACAACTGATGATTTACTTATTGAAAACCACAACAGATGATTTGCTTATTGAAAATAACAACTGATATATAAAATCCTATAATAAAAGAAGTTGAATTATATCCCGAGAAATTATGTACCTACTTTGCTGATTTTTCAAATTTAATAATTTATTCAATTAATATTGCTAATATTTAATTTATAAACTAATAAATATATATAGAATATCAATATTTAATTTTCCTAAGTAAAGGATTATATTTTTACCAGACATTCCGCAAATTTTCAATATTCGTATTATCTCTAAACTTAAGACTTTAGTTATGAAAAGAAGATGGGAGTTCTCCTAAGTTCAAACAACGATTTACAGAAAAATTATCAATTTTATCAAGTGATATTAGTCAGATGTCTGAAAAATTTAAGAAATTACTAGAAGATATATCACACTAAGAAAACAATATACAAACTGTTGAAGGGAAAATTGCTACAAACTATTCACAGAAAACACTATACGATTTGCTGAAATTAGATAACGAGAAACTAATTTAAGAATTTAAAGAATTGAGGTAAATTTTTTCTTTTACCAAAAATATACATATTCACTAATTTTTTTTCAATTGACTATTTTTCTAAAGGTATAAATTATCTGCTTTAGAAAATATAGAAACTGATCTTAATAATTTACGTCAACAAATGAGTAATACATCGATTGAAAATAAAGTTAGCAATTTATTGAAAATACAATAACGAATATTTAGCACAGAATTTTCATAAAATGTCTGATCTTTTTTATAAATATTATAAGCATTATCATCATTAAAATTCAATGATTGTTAAATGTTTTGTTAAATGATAAATGATTGTCAATTTGTAAACACGAGAATCATGGCTCAATTTACTTTCTACTAAAAGTATCCTAAATTTTTCTGCATCATAATATAAAAAATTGAATTATTTTGAAGATGTACTCTATGTTATCAAAATTTGAATCATACATGCCATATTTGATACATTTTCAAAATGTCTCAAATATGGCATATTATGAGAATAGAAGTTCAATTTAGAATAATAAACCAATAATTAATTAAGCATTATTAGCAAAATTAAAAATATCCATTTCTACATTATATTATAAATCAAATTAAATTATTTCAACATCTGAAACAATATCATACTTGTGTCAAAAATATTATAGATAAAACAAAGGATCACTTTAGCTAATAAAACAATTATTCTTCAATTCATCAACTTTGGCAAAACTACCAATAACCGAAATGTATCTCTAAATCTACATCACAAATTCAATTTTAATTAATAGTTTTCTCTAGACTATCATAACTTCTGGTCATAAATCATTCATGCATTCGTATTATACATCGTTTTCCTCTGTTTTCCTCGATCTGGCGTTATATTAGATCGGCTCGTTTAATCCAATAAGACATCTACAAACATTTCTCATTGTCTATCCGTTCGCCAAAGGGAGTGATTAGGGTAAAATCGCCCAGAGGGTTCGAAATTTGTTTATATTCGAAGAATTATAAGCTACGTAGTTCTCACTGATACAGGCAATATAAGGCTGCCATTTCCTAACAATTCTCCAGTAGTTAATGGCTTTCATTAATAATCTGCTACTGAAAACTGGTATGGGACTGATGGGGACTGACATCAATTTTAAATAAACTTGAAGAGTAGCGAAAGATATCTGTAATATTTTATTCATGAATGGAGAAGAGCAAAATGCAATTTGAGCTTATACTTGCAATTAGTCATGTTGAAGGTTTTATATAATTGTATCTTTAGCTCTCAAATCTACTTAATAATCATTAATCAACCATCTTAAGTATTGACTAACCTGTAGTGAGTTGTAGTTTGTGCTTGATACCTTTTACATCACAAAATTTTAGCAAACTTAAACACCTGTAATGATCTTTTTGTTTTAATCGCTTTACGTCTAAATTATAACCTATAGTTAGACTCCAATATTTTAATATTAATTTATTGAAAGGGGTTGCATTTTTAGTCATTTTCCCATGCAGTAATACGTACACCACCTGTTGCATAAATTATTTATTAATTCTGATATTTTCTGGTTTGTACTAATTTGTATACATTTTTTTCTCATTTGTGTCAAGTTTACATATACTTACTAGGATGATATTAGTATAATTTGTATCTATTTTGTATTTCTAATGTATGATGTTTGTGTACGATTATTGTATAAGGTACTCTGTGTGATTAATTTTAATTATATAATTGCAATTAATGGCTGCTATCAGTTGAGTACTAGATTCTGTTAATATATTAATTAATTAATAAAATTAAATAATTTTCACTTCTGCATATATTTTTTAAAGGTTGATTCGACCAATTTCCATAATTTTTGTATAAAAAATAATTAAAATTTCTCGTCCTCATACTTTGAAATATATTTATATTACAAAGTTATGGATTATGCAAAACTATTGGAAGATGCGGGATCAAAAATATATTTCTTTCAAAAGAAATCAAGAGAGAAAATAAAACATGCCCATACTTTAAATGTAAATAATGCGAAAATACAAGTATGAAGCATCGTTCGAAAGATATACTAAGCAAAACGATATTACTTCATATAAACAGTATATGTAAAAATTTTAGTTATAACTACTTTTTAAGATGGAATTAGTAATAACATATTTTTATATAAATTTTATTTTGCATCTTTTATACAATCCAGAATATACTAATATACAAAATACTTTCTAGATGTGAATTTTTTAAAGATCAACCATTGTTTGGGTCTCCAAATTATAAAAAAATCAATAGTCATTGTAACACCTGGTTAAAGTATTTAAATACAAGTTTTATGAACGAATACTTTTCGGAAACTTCATATTTTACTAACTACAAAGTAATTTAGATTACACTAGGACATCTTTATATATATGACCTAAATTACCATTTCTTTCATCTATAATATTTAGGATAAAACTCAAACTGACTTACTATAACTTAATTCAATTTGTTATATGTAGCTTAAATATAATTTCTTTTATAATGTTTATAAATATGTTTTATATATACACCTAAGTCTGTTTTTACACGGTGATTGGTTCCAGAAGAAGCCGTGTAAAAAAGACATTGATCTTATACAAAAATGGGTGATTCGTTCCTAATCTCTAAAACCTATTAAAATTAGTGAAAAACAAATTGAAACCCCTAAATTAGTGCTATTCACATTTGCTTTGACCAGTAAAAATTGTATGTACGCGCTAAAGGGGAATTCACTCAAATCTTTAAGCTAGTGTTCGCAAACTATCGATACTATCGATGGTTTCAGACTTTTTTCTTTCATAAATACTTTTTTGTGATATGAACATACTTTGCAAAAATTAAATTTGACAAAAAAAATTCAAGTACATAAAATTTCAAATCGTGCTGAATGGAATAAAATCGTGTAAAAAAATTAAAAATATTCAATTTTCAAACCGTGTTATATCAAAACCGTGTACAAAAAGACCGTGTAAAAACAGACTTAGGTGTATTTATATATATATATATATATATATATATATATATATATATATAAAACGAGGGAATCAGTTTAGTTCAAAAATTTGATATCCAAGTTCATCTTAAGGTAGTTACTTCATAAAGCAATTAGCTTCTAACATTTGTGTTTGTGTTATTTAAATTTATTTAAATAATTTTGAAAAATTGTTTAAAATATAACAAGTAGGTATAAGTGGTCATTTTAGGAAAGTCTAATCAGCCATTTACAAGAATCAAAAAATAATCTGAAATCTTAAAACTCTATTTTTTTAAATTTTTTGAGGAGTTGGAAATTTTTAAAAATATTCGATTTTTTTAATTTTGAAATATTCTCGAACTGTTGTTAGAAATTGATTTTTTGAAATTTTTTAAGATTTAGAATTATTTTGAAAATAAAAAATTTCTAAAATTTCATTTTTTTTAATTCAACTTTTTGAACATTTTGAAGTTACAAATTGTATGAAATCAAGTATTGAAGAAAATAAAATAGTTTTAAATTGCAAAGCAATAAAATTTTATTACATACCCCGTTTGTACAATTTAGTGTCAAGAATAAAATGTGACAAAATGAATGTGAATAAGGGGTGTTCGTCAGCTAACAAAACGCCTACTGGAAAAAAAATAATTTCGCAATAAAGCTTTTTGCAATATAGGCAGTAGTATGTAGTATAGGGTAGTTTATGCGGGCGTGGCGCATCTACTCGTTTTATCGTGGATGCCGCGATCTCGGATGACGTGAATGAGGAGCATATATCACGTTGCCAGAGAAGTATCATGTTGCCCCATGACGAGGGAAAATTGAGATTTATTCCGGAGCTATACGCGAATACGGATTTACTCAATGGAACTAAACACGCCGAGTTGTTGGGAAATAGCACATCGCATAAAAATCTTATGTCAAAACGCGCGTGATGAAATAAAAAGGTTGGATACTTCATGTCATGGGTTTGTTTTTATTGGATACGTCTTGGCGTAACCGTTTATACTTTGTAGTTAGTAAAATATGGAGATAAAGAGTTGCACTAATGGTTGCACGTGATTTTTTTATATGGTTCTAAACAGAAATCAAAATTTAAAAGTTCTAAAAGCTGTTGTGTTGATTAGACTCAATAGTACGCTGGTTTTACAGATAGCAACGCAATCAGTTGTCTCATCCTTCTGAGATGATTTTGATATATATATATATATATATATATATATATATATATATATATATAGAAAGATAGATAGATACTTATTATTCAATATTCACAAATTAAGTCAATACGATTATTATTTTTATCACAATACTATAATATAACGTTTTTTAACGGCAGCATTGAAACCATTCTTATATAAATAAATATATATATATATATATATATATATATATAACCATACTATATTTTCTGTTTCAAATATATAACGTAAATTCTGGAAATAGTTTGTCGCACAATTTATTCTCTATTTTTACGGTTTCGAAATGAAACTCGAACAGCAATTTATATGACAGTAGTTTCGTACAAGTATTTGAGTGATAACGAACAGAATAATATTTTGCAGCCAATATAGTTAGAGCTTCAACGTTTTGATGGCATTATAATAGAGGCAATTTTCATATTCGTTTTTTTTTTTGGTAATGTCATGCAGCAAAAAAAATGTTTTAAATTTTTGACTGGCATGTATATAGAGAGACGTATATTTAATTCTATATTTTTATATTAAAACATATCGTTACAAAAAGCTGTGATATAGCTGTTAAATATAAATTACTTGTAAAATTAATAATTTTTTATCTTCTTCTATTGTTAATTAAAAGTTAATTATTGTTAAATACTGATTACTTATGAAATTAATAATTGTACTAATAATATTTGTTTGGATTTTATATTTTAATTTTATTATTAACCATTTTTTTTTTTTTTTTTTTTTTATTTCTGTTAATTTTAACAATCAGATTACAATACAATCTATAAGTTAAAAGTTATGGTATTGAAAATCAAAATCAAAAAGAAAAAAAAAAATTATTATTAACCATTAAAGTAAAGTCTGTTTAAAATGTTTAATAGTCACATCAATTTACAATAAAACTAACTGCTCACTTGATTAGTACTTTTACTATTCAATGTAAATTTCAATAAACATTCTACTTGTTGTTGTCATTTTTAGCAAAGATCTAATAAAAAATACTAGTAATATGCTAGTAATTGATTAGACATCATCCCACTTGTATTCAGTTCTCTATGATAGAACAATTTACTATTATGCGTCTTAAGCATAATTTCTATTATGTGCCTAATATCTCTTCTATTTTTTTGAAAAATTTCAGATTGCCTGCATTCTTTGCTTCATATCTCTGAAACGGCTACACCTACTTTTGCCAAAAACATATCAGCACGTTTCCATCAATGTTTTTTAAATTATTCAAATCGGTTGAGCGGTGCTCCCGAAAACGTCGAAGAAAAAACGTATCCATATACACATGCATACTACATACACCCATACACCTATACACACACGCATTCATTTTTCCTAAAGTTGACTAAAATGTTCAGAGATCTCAGAAACGTGAAGATATACACAAAAAAAAAATGAATTTCGATTTTGGACAATTACTATAACATCCCTACGGGAAGTTATAAATAACGCTAACTACGTAAAATGAACTAGGTCTTTCACAGTCATTTTGTGTGAAATAAGTAACAATTACGTGTCTTAAGAGTCAAAATGAAGTAATTAGTTATTAGGGATGAGGAATATTATTCCGCATAGCATTTTAATTTCATAAATTCTTTAAATTTTCTTCCCTCATGTACTTAAAATTTAAATCGTTCCTGTGCTCGGGGGCTGAGGCCGCGTTAAATGTTACGGTCTGTGAACGCAACCCTTAGGATTAAATTAATCGCCCTCACATTACTGGATATCGCCACGTCAATACTTCGCAACCGGAACGAAATTACAAAACGAGGTTAAAACAAATTATTCTAAATGACGGGAATAAAAGTTTTCTTTGTTGGCAAAAATAGACGACGACGTTGTTTCTGTTATGAAAACATCGAGAGGTGGGTAAATGTGATATGTTTGGTTTTGTCATTTTGATAATACATGAGTGAGAGTTTTAATTAAATATGGTTGTGGTAATATCGGTGAGTATTTTTAAATGAAACCTCAGACTAATGTTGGATTTTGACAAAATTATTAATGCTAATAAGCTTGCTTTATACAAGAAAATGTATAAACATTACTTTAAGAGAGTAGAGCTTTCCAAAGGTTTTTTGACTTTGAATTTGTTATTAGAATTTAAAATTATGTATTTCATTGAATATGTTGAATTAAAGTTCATAATTAAAATGAATTTATTACCCATGGGTATTATACTCTAACAATTTTTATACATTTTTTGACTGAAACACAAAATTTCTTAAAAGACAGTATTGTAGTAGTATATGCAATAGTTTTGATATCCTCAGAAAAATTTATATAAAAATAGAAGTCATCAGTAAATTTTAAATAGATTGTTTTATTAACATATTTTATTATTTATTCACTAGATTACTTTAAATTTTTATGCATTTTTTTTAAATATATTAGCAATTTATTTAAAACATATATATTGCACATGCATTTTAGAGCTGTTCATTAAAATTAAATTTGCTTAAATTAATTAATATAAATGTCAACAGTTTTTAAAGATAGTTAATAATATTTATACTTTTGTCACTATAGATACATCTTACACAAAATTTTTGTGTTTTTTCTCAAAAATGCACTAAATTAGATAATGATAAAAAATTTCGAGATCCAGATAGTGTGTCAGATATAATTTTTAAATTTAAAAAAGTATTTCAGATTTTTAAAAATGAAGATTCTTGAAATTTCAAATGTATCTGTACAGTCGTCCAAACTATTATTGAATGAACGTGAAGTAATATAACAATTATTATTTATTTTATTTTAAAATGACCCAATGCATTAGATTAAAATAACCAAGCTTACCAAACAACCATGATTAGAAATTAATACTAAAAATTCAGTCAAATTTAGGAAATCGTTGAATTGGACTCATTTATCTATAAATTAAATACAATACAATAGTAATTATGAACTGAAATACGGAAATTAATAACATTCCATTCATGATATGCCTCGATAAACTTTTGTGAATATGAATATTTTACTTTTATGAATATTTTTACTGTTAGTTGCTATTTAAATATAGTATGAATTTTTTATCTTTTTATTGGCATGTTATTTAGCTAAATTAACTTTAAAAAAAAACTACATCATGATAACGATCGCAAAAGACCACAAATGAAACTTCTAAAGCTCATAGAAATAAAACCTATTGAAATTTCCATATAATAATCGTAATCACAATGATAAAAGTACACAAACATATTATTATTATAGCTAGTACTAATATTATTATTGTTGTTGTTATTATGATTTTTATTACTATTATTTTTATTACTATCATTTCATTTTACAATGATGCGATGGCACCACATATACATTGCCTCATTTTTTCCCCTTATTAATTGATCTGGATTTTTTTTACATTGGTCGTTCATTACCTGGGTTCTTCTTGTTCTATTTTTTACTAGATGAAAATAATACTTTAGGGGGAAGTCCCCGAGTGCCGGACACCTAAGGTTATTTATAAATGAATCAAAAAGTATTTTACAAAATGTTTATTAAGTTATGACTTATGTTAGATAACAAAGTTAGGAATCGAACTAAATTAACAAAAACGCAATCTTTGCTAAACCATAATTAATACTATCAATCAAACTTTGGTAACAACAAATGTGATGTGATAGGTTTGACTATCAACCTTATTATTACCTTAAGAAGTTCTATCAAAATTCCAAAACAGTAAGCCTGATGTTTTTCTAGTTGGTTTTCAATTTGTTAGATAAATATATATATATAATAAAATACAAGCATATAATAATCGAATATTACTATTAATTTCGCCCTGATTGCAACACCAATAAACCATCAGAACGATTCAACTAATACTAAAACCGTATTATTTTAGGCTTTATAAACCCGTTGTAGAATATATCCGTGTTTCATGTGCTGTTTAAATGGTCATTGTACTTATTTCGCGTTCTATCGTCTCGTTCTCTGCCATTATAGAGCATGTAATACACACATTTATGTACTGTACCTTACCGGGCGAGTGTTATGGGCCAAATAGAGCATCGTAAAAACACAAGAAGCCAGCTAAAGCTAGCCTTCCACCTCGTTTTTAGCATATGATGAATATACCGTCCGGAACTGAAGCCTCCATGTTAACAACTTCATTTCTCTATTACATTTTCATGTGCCCTACATATTCCACACATAGAATATAGAGAATCATAGCTCTTCAAGCTCGGCTTTCATTTATTACAGCTTTTATGCTACCAGACAGAATGAGAGGTTACGAACTTTGTTATTGATGTATTAAAATAAATTTTAGGTGATCTATTGAGTTTGAGAATTGCTTTATGTAAACGCCATATAAATGTTTTATGATATGGGCAGGTGAAATATTTATTTTGACAGTTTTTAGTTAAAAACTCATTACTTCAATGTCTTATATCTAATATACATATCTAAGTGGTTTCAGTAGGGTGGAACGGCGCTTAAAGGTCTGCATGTAAGAAGTATATACTTAAGTATTTTTTAACAACAATATTTGAAATCAGAGGGAAAATGATATTCAACCAGCCATCACCTTGATTCTTACGACGTTGCTATCGGGAGAAAACCGGCAATGTTTGAAAATCCATAACAAAATTTTTTTTTTCCTTGTTAGTGTTTTTGGTTGTGAGCACTGTTGTTTAGTTAACGAGACCTTAATATAATTTTTAGGTATACGGTATATAATCATTTTATAAAATTTATTGTTAATTTCAAGTTAGATTCAACAGTTTTTTCATATAACCCTTAAAAAATCTTACATGTGAGTGGGATAAAGAGGACCTTTAGTCTGGAGAAGATGTTAAAAATTAAATATAGAAAATAAAAAAGTAAATATATTTTTAAAAAGTAATTATATGAAAGATAAATTAAATAAATAGTTATTTTAACTTTGATGAATATTTCTGATAAAATGCAAGATCAAAGTTATTTACAGTGCTATCTCCATAAAAAATGCAAAACTATTATTTTGCAAAATTCCATTAAAAAAATTAAAATAAGACAGTGGACCTGTTTGCCCCGCCTATGGGGTAAAAAGGACGGTTTACAAATTAAATAAAACATCAAATTGAACTAATTTCTACAATGATGAATTAGCTGGGAGATTTACTGAACATAGTCAGATTATTGATATATATTTCTCATTGTGATAATTGGTTTGATTTTCACGATATAATTTCTCAGTCAAATTGGATCTTTGCGACCCAGCCTACCCTATACTATTCTAGGTTTGACATTTTGAAAAATTAATTTTAATTCAAAATTAAATGAAACTAGTAGTCAACATTAGTTTAAAGCATATTATGAAATTTATTTGAATAAGCATGCTTGTTTCATGATTTTGATCAGATTTAACAGTAAACTATTTCATGAAAAAAATAAGTATTTATAAGACAGCCTTTTTAAGAAAATGAGCAAAAGCTAGATAAATATATAAAATAGTTTAAAAAAAAACAATAAAGAAAAATATGAATTATTTGAAATAATTTGAATAATTCCTTCAAGAAAGTCGAATAAAATTTTGCTTAATATAAATAAATATTAGTTTAATATACATATATTAATAATAATAATAATTTACTATATAATATTTAATATCAATGATGAATAATATATATAGTTATTATAAAAATTAAATTAAGGTTTATGTGACATAATATTATTTATAAAGAATAAAACAATATTAGAAATATTAATTCAGTAATATAAGCATATATTGCTACAGGATTTTGATTGCATGGTCCACCAAGTTTTTCTATTTGTTTTGACAAAATTTCTCTATTCTTTAGTAAAAATAATCAAAACTTCTAAATTGAACAAATCTAAGTGTTTAAAAACTAAGCTTTTGCGTAGTATTACATTTCTTGGCTAATTAATTTGTTTAATAATGTAAAAAAACTTTCTTGCGATTCTTCGCTTGTTTTCCGTGCAATTGAAATAAAATGAGAGAAAATGAAGTTAAGTATCCACGAGATTTACGAGAGTAGAAATAGTATATCCTGTAATATTATTATGTTCTATAGCATTATTTAATATTACAACAAAATGAAATAAATGAGAACAAATGATGCTTTAATAATATCATTCCACTTACGAAAGCGATTGTTTAGGCTAATGATCTTTTAATCTACATATTTTAATACCAGTTCGAATCAAATAATTCTTTTCCATTTCCAGTACACCTTGCTCTATTTTTTAATACGTGCAGCTTATATTATTTTAATGATCGACAATTACAAGTTTTCCACCATGAAATTGTAAAGGTCTGAAATCATAGTGCGCAAAACACATCGCAACAATGCTCCTTAATGACATACCTTAATTTGCGTACATTTATGTAATGGCAGGTACAGCGATGTAAATGGCTTCTAGACATATTACAGCTTTTGCAAAATTACACCCTGGACTCGAATTATTTTATTCCGTAATATATGGAAATATTATTTAAAAAATGGATGAAGTAGTCGCGATAAATAACTCAATCGTTATAGAAGAAATTAAGAGATATAAACATATCAGACTTCTAGTAACATATTTATATGAACTCCGACTTTTGAACATTTCGTAGGATTAGTTATAGTAATCTTCCAAATATCGTGAATACAATTTTTTGCATATCTTTACGATTCAGAGGTTTCTGATCATTTTGGCAAACATTTATATACTACTCAAAAATTTTATTATGGTACGGGAAGTCTAGAAATTTGCCTTGCATGATGCCATGCACCACTGGTTTGAGATTGATTTTAAACTTTTATGAGCTTGTCTTCAAGTCAACTGAATAAATTTTTTTTTTTCGATATGTCTGAATAAATTTTACATATTTTTTCTCCATCAACCCTGTTACTAGATTATTTTCCTCCGTTCTGCGTTTATGGTAGATTTTCGATGTAATTTGGGTCAAGTGAGCTCTTGTATTCAGATGCATTTTCATGATACACTACGTTATTTGATAGTCTCTTTCGCATTGTAGTTAAATTAATAACGTAGGAAGCAATATATACTACCATCTACCATCGCACAATATTATATATCAAACACATAATACGAGACTGACTCGTAGAAATTTCCAAGAAATCTCTACGTATAATTACGTGCTAGTCATCACGAGGTAGATAGGAGAATGATCATTATTGTGAAATGTAGATCAAGTCGGAATAGAATAAATTTTCTGTTGGAACAATATAAATTTGATGTTTTGATTGGTTGTAGAGATATTCAAAAAGGAGGAACTGAATCAATCACACTTTATCTGCAAATTTAAGAATTTTTCTATATCTCAAAAACGGCTTCTAGAATTGTGGGCAGTGTTAGCAATGATGTATAATATAAATAAACAATTGATATTTTTAAAAAATTTCAATTTGATATCTTTATTGATTCTCGAGATATTCAAAAAGGAGGAACATATTACACTTTTGTCTGCAAATGTAGTAGGGTAAAGTATTTACCCTTGTAACAAAAATAAGTTAAGGAATTTACTTGCTAATATTGTATAATACAAATTAGTATGGAAATTGATAATCAGAAACAATCTCAACTTGATGTCTTGTTTGGTTCTTGAGATATTCAAAAAGGAGTAACAAATTGCAATTTATCTGCAAATGTAGTAGGGGAAAGTATCTGCTCTTGTAACAGAAACGAGATTTAGTTGTTAGTATTGTATAATACAAATAAGTATGGATTGATATAATTTAAAACTTTTAACTTGATTTCCTGATTGGTTCTCGAGATATTCAAAAAGGAGCGATAGTGCGAATCTATCGTTTAATATTGTTTTATTGGCAAATTTAAGAAACCATTTGAAACTTACTCATTTTTGTTGTTTGTGATGTTAATATAAATAAGAATGGAGTTGATATTTTGAATCAATCTCAACTTGATTGGTTCTTGAGGTATTCAAAAAGGTGGAACAGAATCACACATGATCTGCAAATTTAAAAATTTTAATTAAAAAATTGGCTTAGGAAATTATGTTGCTAGTGTTGTATAATATAAATTAGCATTAAGTTGACATACTGGAATAATTTCATCTTGATATCTTGACTGGTTCTTGTAATATTCAAAAAGGAGGAACAGAATCTCACTTTGTCTGCAATTTAAGAATTTATTTTTAACTGAAAAACGGGTTGAGAAATTGTGTTGCTAATGTTGTATAACATAAATAAGTATAAAATTGATATTCTGACACAAGCTCAACTTGATATCTTGATTGGTTCTCGAGATATTCAACAAGGAGGAACAGAATCGCTCATCGTCTGCAAATTTAAGAATTTATTTTTATCTCTAAAATAAGCTAGACAATTATGTTGCTAGTATTTTAGATTATAAACATGCAAGCTTTTGATATTCTAAACCAATCTCAACTTAATATCCTGGTTCTCGAGATATTCAAAAAGGAGCAACAGGAACGTTCAGGGTTTTCATCAGTTTTACATCTGGTTTCCTTGACTTCTGGTAGAGTTCATGGGTTCATTATCATTGTAATTCACATTTTATTATACAAATTATTAAATATAATAATAAAAATTGTATTAAAATACATATAGAATAATCCAGTCCAATCCAATCCAGCAAAAATGTCTGTTATGAAAATTCTAAACCGATCAAAAGTCGTTTTCTGGAAAAATTACTATTCGAAACCAGGTTTCCTAATATACCAGTTCTTGTATGAACCCTTGTTAATATATATTATCATTATTGAAAAATGATAACCACCGAGTTACTCTTTAATATTAACAAAGAGCAAAGACAAGTTTAGCATAAAAAAAATCATAACAAAAAGCAATGACAACTATGGGATTTTCAGGTAGTTCAGGAGCAGTATCACCATTGCTATTCCAAAAATAATCTAGTATAAATATTTATAGATTGAATTAATATCAATTTGATATATTATAACAATCAGTTTCAATTAGGAGTCGGACTGTCGCGACTCTGATGAATTCGATACGTTTCCTTTGATATCAAATGGCACGTCTATTGTTAGTTTATGAATAGAACGATTGTACCATTACCTCAATGATACACTTGACGGGTTCATATTAATGTTATGATTCATATAGGCAATTGTTGGACAATAACTGATTGTTTATTTAAATTAATAAATATCATTTATATTACCAATGCAAAAATGTCGTTTTATTGTTTTAGGCTGTACTCGTTGCATGGCGCCTTAATTGTTATTGTGATATCAGTTTGAAATTTAAACAATTTATTGCCCAATGCTATTTATTAATTTAGTTTAAATTTTAATAATCAAAATTTTCTTCAACATTCGCTGTCAATATGAAATATGTTATCCTTTAAGGATATCAGAATCTCTGGTTAGTATTTAAATATTTCCAAACAGGTATATGATACGAGAAGACATTTTATGCAATTTGAAACAGTTTTATGCACTCGTGCGACATGCAATAAATGTCGATTTACACCGCCAGTATCCGATCCTAGCTTTACAGCCACTAAGATAAATTTATAGAGAACTGCATCTCCTTCCCTTATAAATAATACATTAGCAACAGAAGTTGTTTCTCATATTTTTATGCACGATATAACTATCTGTAGAAAAATGATATAGCCAAAGAGACAATAACGTTTTTGTTTATGAGACATAACTTGAGAAATTTCCATATCAATTACGCTTTATTAATAATTACTCGTACTTAAAATTCTTGGTTCTATTTCATGTAATTAAAGCAATTTTTATATTTAAACCTACAATTATAATGTCAACATATGCAACCTATCGATTAAAATAAATTTTTAGATCCTGACCCTGATTCAAGAATAAAAATTGTGCTTTTAATACATACGTGTGAACTAAATTATAAGCTTCTATTTAAAATTACTAGGAAGGATTATTTTGTTGGGAATATTTTTATTTCCTCCTTTTCTGTTACAATTCATAACATAATTTTTATATTCATTTAGAACTTACTATTGTTTACTAAACCAGATACGATGATGGACACTATATCTACGGTATATGTACATATTTATATTTATTGAAATATATGTTTTTGAAATCAAAAATGTTTTAAGAAGGATGAAACTTAAGTAATCTTTCATTCATATTTACAACAAGAGCTTTAAGCAATAAGATACTAATAACAGAGTGAAATTCTATAAAAACTGTGGTATAACCATTATGACCTTTTTTAAGATTCCTGCTTAGAAAAAGAAATACACGCATAATTTTTAAATACAGTAAATTCATATATTTTTTGACTATTTTAATTGTACTAGATTTAATCATACAAAATTCTTTATAATCGATTTTATAAAAAATTGCAATTTTCTAGAAAACATTAAAATAAATAATTCTCATAATGGTCTCGATGAACAATGAAGCTTGTATTTCTTAACTTATTCAGTTTGTTCATATCTCGAGCAAAAACCGAAGTTTGACAAACTTTAAATTTAATTAATATACCTTTTGAGACTTTAAGTTAAGTGGCTAAAATAATATCATAAATATAAAAAAAACTTTTATAAATTTTCAAAGTAATTTCACCTTAAAATACATAAGTTCTCTTTTATTATAAATTCAACATACTTCAAAGTGTTTTGAAAAAAATTGAAAATGTCTAATTTCCAACATAGGATTATATATAAAATCTTCAAATAAATTTTGAATATTCCTAATTTTTGTGCCAATGTTTAAATAACGTTTAGCATTGGGAAATATGTAAAATAAATTTTCTTACTATTATATATTCACCAAATGTAATTTTAAGTTTAGGTAAGGCTGCGTACGGTAGTAATTTTAAGATAGGGTCACTATATCAACGTGATCTGTAGACCGCATTACCTTTAAAGAGTCAAAAGTAAGTTTTTGATCGATTTAATAATATATATAGATATTATCACTTTGTATATATATATAGATAGGGATAGGGATAGATATAGATAGGGTTTATATATAGATAGGAGCGCTTTGTTTGTCATTCTGCTGTAAGTTGAACATTAGCAGTAATTACCTGCAATTACTCTTTTAGCTCCTTATCTCTAAAACGGCTGGGTCTGTCTTAGCCAAAAACTTGTCACCACGTCTTCTCATCATTACGAATGTTTTTTGAATCATACAAATCGGATGCCTTGTTTTCTCAAAAACTTGATTTTTATTTTATGCACTCTTTGCTTCGTATCTCGGAAACGGCTAGACCAACCTTTCCCATAAACTAATTATCACAAATCCCCATAAGTAGGAATTGAAGGTTTTTTAATCATTCGAATCGGTTGAGCGGTAGTACCGAAAACGTCGACAAAATATAGTATTCACACACACATACATCGATTTTGTCTGTGGTATACCAAAAAGTTTTACTGAAACGTGAAGATATGCAAAAATGTTCACTTTTGATTTTTTGATGATTGCAATAACTTACCCTACGGGAAGTTAATTAACGAGTCCCAGGCTACTCTATCAATTTTTTTACACTCACACATAAATTGTATATGTATGTATATATGTATGTATGCTTGTATGATATGAGTACCTTTATAATTCCGTAGGTGTAGACATATGCCGGTAGATGCATAGCTGGTTCCGCTTAGCCACCCATCCGAGCAAAACCATACGCCACACTTAACATCCAGCGGAAGTAGCCAGAAAGCAGAAACTACAATTCAACAATAGTCCACAAATGTACCTCTCGCTTACCTGTGCTCTGTCTGCTCCACTTTTTCTTTTTCTTTTTCTTTTTTAACGTTCTGCAAGAATTCTTCCAGCTCGATTCGATATCTCGTCCTCAAATATTTGCAAAAATTCTCAAAGTAATTGCCGGGAAGTTCACTCACACCAATCGACAGTTGCAATAATAGAAATTGATATAATAGTATTTTGTAATGATTTTAATAGAATTTTATTCATCTTTTCAAAATATTTTGATTGTAGATATATGTTATCTGATAATAAATTATTTCCAACTGATATAAAAATACATCACAAAATATTTTTATTTAAATATGTAAATTATGTTTACAAAAATATATTCAATGTCATGACATAATATTTTGTTATCTCTGAATGTTAAGGCTAATTTGATCGCCACATCACTACGCGCTCAGTGTTGAAGTACAACCTCTTCGCAGGTGATCGGAAACACGTACTTAATTATGTAAAGCCCGATTCTGTGGAGTGTGTAACAGTTGTAAAGTTGGCATCTCCGCATTTTCTTGAGCCTTATTTTCATTTGGTGCGAATGGGGGTGCAAACTGCTTCCTAGCTCAATGTGACCCGAGGTTTTGGGGTATTGGATAGGTAGGCCGGTGAAGACCGGTGATCTAGGCTAGAAAATGTGATAGCCCGCAGTGGCCCGAGGACGAAGCTTACTGGATAAGTAAGCCAAGGAGTAGGAGTTGGGGCTAATATGTGTTAGTAATCGCCATGAATTTCCGAAGCTTCAATGACCCATATATTTGAAATTTGGTTGGTGTTAATGATGCAGCCGTTGCCATTCTAAAATATTGTTCACAAAATTATATTCAATGTCACGACATAATATTTTATCTAATCACAATCTATGCATATACAAATGATTTCATGGAGAGCGAATGATAAACTGTTCGGGCGTAACGCTATTTCCCTTGCATTTTTACAGCTTTACTCGCTAATCGCACCTAAAGAAATTTTACTTAAAAAAATCCAGAAGTGGTTATTTTTGCAACAATAATTCCAATGAAGATAAAAAATATTTTAGTATCGTTTAAGATTCTATTAAAAAACGATTGTTGTTAGTTACCCATGTTAAAAGAAGTAACCGGGTATCCATGACAATGGATAGAAGTTACCACTGGTAACTTACCAGTATAACATCCACATTTTCCACAACCATCATACAATTGGATGAAAGTATCGCTATATAATATATAATAGTTTTCGTTACTCTTACTCAATTGTATTTTTCTGTTTAAAGTGGATGTTATACTGGTAACCTCTATCCATTGTCATGGATCTGGTCAGTTTAAATGATATGGTGAATTTAGAAAAAAGTGCAAATATCATATGAGCCTATACAATAATCGAAACATACAAAACTCAAAATGTCACTTTACTTCTTGAACACATCTCATATACCATTTCCCTCAAAATAAAATCGAACTCTTACATGTCATCACGCGCGATTCAATACATTTCTCTACCTTCTGATAAAATATTCTGCTGTATATATATTTCTGTTATTTTAGTATATTTATGATACCGATATTCGAGTGAATTATTTATATCTGTTGTCGCACCGAAGACGTTGAGAATGTCCAGCATCTGACATCTAAGTAATGAGAAAGTTTTTCGATTTCGCAGTGGGTAAAAATAAGCAAAAACATATATTTTATTCAGTTGACTCCTGAATAATTTTGCATAATCGAAGGAAAAGATTGTGTCTGGGAAAAATTAGAGATGTTTTTCGGAATAATGATAGGAAATTTAAATGTTGTAAGTATTGGAATATGACAAGAATGACGACTGACTCTTGGTACATTTCAGATATAAAAGTTTTTAATGTCAGTGTAATGAAAATATCTTTAACATTACATAAGGTGAATTTCTAATTGATGACAAGTAGCTGTAAAGATTCCTCGGTATATAATTAGAAGAGTTTTTATTACTGTTATAATAGAAAAAAAAAAAAAATTGATATTTATGGTGATTTTCATACCCCCACAGAATGGTCGATCAACATGTGGCGATCAAATTAGCCTTAAACGCCCGAACAGTTTGTCATCCGCTCTCCATGAAATCATTTGTATATGCATCGATTGTGATTAGTCGTCGTATCGCGTGAATAGAGATCTGTCGTTGTATTCGTACTGCCATCAACGTTGTATGCGTAAGGATTCAAGAAGGAAATTGCAATGTCATTAGTTTTGAGGTTACATCGTAGTACAAATCTTGATTTAATAAAAAATGCTTGAATCAGAAGAATATTTTACACCGTCTCCCGTCAATAATTATAATGAAAATAATAAAACAAATAAAACATTTGCGTCGTGTACGAAACTTTATTGAAATAATTTCTATTTCATTCGTAGTTTCTATAAATATTTGAAGTTATTAAAATGTAAAACATTTTTTAGGCAAGACTGATATTACAGCTGTTTAAATAATGAGATTTTATGGCCAGCAAAAAAGTAAAAGAAATACAAGCAGTCAATGAATGTATGTTAATTTTAATTACATGAAGTTTTTCAAACACGATTACATAATGAGTGAAGTTGCAAAAACAATATTTGTTTAGGCGTTGTAATAATTCACTATGTGAACGAATATTATAGAATTTATTAATCAGCAATTACTTCATTTCTCTAATAAAGGTTCATTTCTAAATGCTAATTAAAGACTAAGTATGACTTTAATTACATTATTGTTTTTAAATATTATACATATTTTAATGCTAATATAAATACATAATTTATAATTTATTATTATATAAATAATTATAATGGTTGATACTAATAAATGTGTGCATCATGAGTGTTACCATATTACTAATGAACATTATTCATAATTGTTATATGATGTATTTATTCTCCACTTAAATGTCATCTTGTACAGTAGGAAATAAGTTTTACTTCAATTGCGTGTGAACCTTACGCGCACTCTTTTTTTAAAAAAATATGTATTTTTGTACAAACAAAGAATTTAGCATATATTTCAAATCCACCCTATTTCGTCTTCCAAGTTTCGTCCTAAATCTTTCCCGAAGACTTACGTTCATGAGCATTTATAATAATTTTGGAAGCAATAATCGTAAAATATACGATTCCATAAAGAATTCACAGCCTCCTATGAAAAACTTGAGTAATTTTACTTCCGCGAACGTTGCCCAGAGTGTTGGGCAACAATGCCCGTTAATATATGCGGCGGAAATTATTTTTAAATTTTAACGTTTTCATAAAAGTAATTTTAATATCGGGCTTTAGTAGCGAAATTGCACATAAATCCGTTACATGAAAAACTCGTAACGAGAGATTCCATTCCTTTACATTTCTTTGTTTCTTTATATTGAATTGGTTGAATTGAAACGATGTGAATCAATACTCGTTTGTTCTAAAAAGAAATATGTAATTTTGAAAATGTCATGTGATTTACATGCGCGTTCCTTATCTCGATTTATGTCTTTCTGTATAAGAAACATATTCAGAAAATTAAATAATATATTCTTTCAGTGAAAAAGTTTGAATTTGAATTCTGTTTTGTTTCTTTTTATGCGTTGGGGGAATAATGTATTGTGATTTCTATGAGTTTGCATGACTCGAATGTAATTTTACATGCGCAAGCAATAATGTACGTTAGACATTTTGCGATAAGCTTTATTGTTTGTGTTTTATTATTTTATGGGTAAGTTCTGTAAAACCAAACCTATTAATCTTATTTATGTTTCTTTATTTACTTACAAGAGCTTTTAATATTCTAAAGTAATAAATTAAAAAGAACTATTATGCTAAGGTTTAAATTTAATACCATCTTTGAGATATGAACATCCATTGCAAATGTACTTTGTGATGTTGGAACATATGTGATAACATATATACAATTTGTCGATTAGTCGGAATTATATGTGTTGAATTTAGCAGGTATAGATTATTGACAATGATTACGAAACAACTTCAAAGAATTTATTGAAATATTTTTTCACATCTTTTAGAAAAACACAAAAAAATATTTATTTTCAGTACATTTTTTTTTTCTATTTAGAATAGCAATCAATTTCAAAGTCCTGTAAGCTGTTGTGCTAATTTGACCTAATACTATACTTAATAGTAGACGATTCTACAGATGCTAACCCAAACTATTGTCTCATCTCTGTATGATGAATTATTATTGCAATTTCTGTATCAGAGCAAATATTTTATTGATGCAGCAATGCCATATCAGGGCAATTTTCAATTACGAACCTAGTGCTATCTATATTTCCAATTGAAAACCTCTGTCACTGCTGCTTGACATTAGGCTGCTCGAAGCGAAATCAATCCCAGGGCTTTTGATTCAGATCTATATATAATTAAAATTTGTTTAATAAACTTATGATGTTTCTTCCAACTAAATTTACATACTATATTTGAAAAATGAACAGTATAAAAACATTAAAATTTTCTAATTTTTTGAGGTAATACGTTTAGTGACTTCTGTGAAAAGTACAACGTTCATAAAAAACATATTATATATAAATAAAATTATAAATTATATTATAAACTTTATTAAATCATGTATTTATATCTAAGTGATTTACTTCGTATACTAATCAATTGATTTTGGAGCTTTGAAAAAAGCTCTCACATTTGTTTTAAGTACTTGGGTTGTTTTATTTGTTACTTCTTACAATTTGCGGTTCAGTTTTGGTTTGAGAAGATTAAAACGACCTTAAATAAATGTGTGAGAAACGAAAATAACCTGACCGCAGTTTTTGTGCATCTAAGTCAAGTTTTTTTTGTTTTAATCATTTTTGTATCTATATAGGTAGTTTGTAAAAGATCGAAAAATATAAATGAATAATATCAATTGAAAATATATTTACTGGGATTTCTTCTGGCGTACAAAACAAACAATTCTAAAGAATTTTGTATTTTATTTTAATTTATTATAGTTACAATATTTTATTTTGATATTTGATCTTAATACTTATTGAAGGTTCAATCTTTTTAACTCTACCTTATTAATAATTAGAATCTTCCAACAACAAATTTATAAATTGGTCTTGATCTTTTCGGAAGTTTATGTTTTGCAATAAACCTATTAAATTATTTTGTAATTAACCCATTAATTAACACATTTAGAAGAATAGTTATAATATCGATAATAGAAAATAACCCATGTTTTATTAATGAAGAAATAATTGAATAAAATATTTTTTAATCATTTTTGTTTAATTTGTTTCTACATTTCATAAATTACTCTTATTGTTTCTAATATTTTGGTAATAAATTTTTGTAACGAACTTAAATTAAGACATGATAAAGCAATTTGTTTTAATTTTTTTTATTTCTATACCATAGTCTTTTTGTTTACATCGTATTCTTCTCAAATGATTTTTTAGTTATAAATAGATAATATGTTATGTTCTATTTAAATTACATAGTTAATTAATTTTATATATCTTATAAATCCTATTAATTTTTATATATCTTATAAATCCTATTAATTTTTATATATCTTATAAATTAGTCTAATTGTTTGCTATATTTTGGAAAATAAAATATGGTAATAAAACATTCATTATTTAATACAATTGTCTACAAATTTTTTTGATCACATCGTATATTTACTCAATGATTCCATTGATATTTGATATATCTACTCTTTACCTATTTAATAACATTCTATGTTATTAATAAATTACATATTGAAGTTTATATATTTTTATCAACATTTCAACACGTTGATCTCCAAGATAATATCAGAATAAATTTTACTTATGCCATTATAATTTTATTAGGTAATTTTGTCAAAAAAGTATCAAAGAGAACAAAAATTGCAAAAATTTCTGGAAACGCACTGAAATTTATTTCATGCATATATGACTAACATGACCTCATATTAATTTTTTTTTTCTCGATGTATTATAGTAAGCAAAGGTATTTTCAAGTTTTGTTCCAGATAGGCCAAGCTTTCGTAACCTATTGCAAATGTATATTGTTTGTGTCGGACATCTGTGGTTGACGTGGGTTTCTATCAAACCGCGTTTGTCAGACGAATGGCAGACATGGCGATCAACTTATTGATATTTTAATTTTCAGTATAATTAGTTTCAATTTTGAAATAATTATTCATCATCTTCTTTCACACGATATCGAGATTCGATCCGAGTATTTCTTATAGCGTGTCGAGCATTCAATCATTCAGCGGTTATAAATGTAATAAAGTTTAATAATATAAAATAATCCACATCCCACATTATGTAAAATTCAGGTCTCTAAACATCCTGCATAAACCGGATCCGTATCATTTGCCCACCTTGTTCCTACTTCCTAACCGCAACATGATCACAATATCGGGTTTGATTTCTATATCATAACGACATTATAATAACCGCTTCGGCGTTAGTTTGCGTGTAGTTTTAACAGGTGCCATGGCTATTTTCCTCTTATGGCCTAACTAACTAACATTTGCAATTATAATTATACCACTCGGCCCTTGTCAACTTGACTGCCAATAACTTTCCGACACTTTCCCATTTCGTATCGGACAAAGAATCTATTAATGGTGTTTGAACTTCATGCAGTCACGAAATGATACGATTCTGATTTAAAATGAAATAGATGCAAAGTTTGATATCGTTTTGAGTATGTTTTTATAGAAAAGTAATGGACTGTTTGTAAGTGATACAATGTATGAAAATATTTATATTATTTTGACGACATTTTGCTATTTTTATGTTTTCTCACTAGCAAGATATTTTACGCATATAAAGCACGATTTTAGATTTGTGATATAAAATGTTTAATGTAGTATTATATAAAGTTGGTCATAAAAATTTAATAGACTTGGACAACCGTAAAATAGAGTAGATAGTTGTTTTTGTTTGTTTCGGCACGTTTTATTGACTAAAATAGTAACGCGTGGAAGATCTTTATTCTATTTTATATTATAAAGATTATTTTATTGCAGTCAACTATATTCGTTTTTTATTTGTTGCAGGTATGTACTTTAAATGGATCTCCAATCTGCTAGTTGATATTTGATATGAGCTGTCATCGGATCGTCTTGGTATCAAGCAGAAGAGTTTGTTTCCTTTTGGAAATTCAGTTAGTATATTTTTGGTCATTATTTTTTTATAAATAATTTTAAATAATTGCAGTACCAAAAACTTTCCACAAACCATATTAAGGTTTATATCAATTTAAATGTGTTTTTGAACTTTATTTATTTAAAGTAATACAACAATCAAATCACAGCAAAAATAAATAACAAAACTAGTGTCATTTGCTATTTATTAATTTTTGAACTTGAAAGTTCTTGAGGCAAATAATTCTTTATTTTTACAAAAATAGGATAAATTGCACTATTTTTTATTTTACCATATTAGTGCAATTTTATAATTACCATACTATTCTTAGTCGACATTTAGTAAATTTGAAGACGATATAGTTGAATTACATAAAATAAATAAATGACAATAGTAGATGTATCCAGTTTTACTTCTACTTCAAATAGAATTGCACAATAGTGATATTTTTTTTGTAAAAATCTAAAGATAACAAATAGAACTCTTTAAATGTTTTGTATCATCCCGAAAAACATTTTTTTTAAAAAAACAAACGGTTTTAGAATCCTCGCATTTTTAGAATCTCAGTACTTTGAAGTCAAATTCAACAAGCAATTTCATAATAAGCTTTATAAGTATTTTATATTTATTCTTTCAGCAAAATTACATTTAATAAATATATTTCATTGCGATTACTCATTTTTTAAATTATATCACAACTATGTTTTCAGGCAAACATTCTCATCAATTTGGACACGATTATCTGAATTTATTTTTAGGATTATATTTGTTGCATCAATCGTTTGAAGAAAACTAGGATATCGTAGCTTTTTATAAATTAAAACTATTAAAATTATAATCTATCTGACAACATTAATATAATATAAATATATTTTTGCTATAACAATAAATACAAAATGCTTTAAAGCTCTTTATGTCATTATGTGACAATATCATTTAACACAAACTTTACATACATTTTTGTAGTAATTTTCACTTTTGGTAAATCGTAAAACACAAATCCTTTATTAATCAAGTTAAATTGGATTAAATACGCTTAAAAAAAGCTTTTCATGGCTTATAGTGGTTCGGACCTGGAATTCAAATCAGATTCTTACCAGCTGACTTAATTTGAATGATCATTTGTAGAAACTCCCACTGAGGAGTTTTCTAAACAATTTATTTTTACATATAATTATTTATATTTTTGTTTTGAACTCAAATACTGTATTTGAGTTACATACATCACAATAGCTTATAGAATTGTTTAAATTGAATAAAAAAAAAATCAGTTGCTTTCAGATTCCAAACCTGCTTCATACTGTCTTATATCAAACATTTTTGACATCGATTTTTACATCGTGAATTTAGAGAGCAATTTGTTTGCAAGTCTAAATAAAATTCACCAATTAATAAAACTTCGTCAGTTTTGCAGAAATTGTAATATTCAGCATAAAGAAATCGTTTGCGGTGAAACGTCGTTTCAGCCCATATCTATATATATATATATATATATATATATATATATAAATAAGTTATGTTATATAATAAAGTACCATTCAATTTATGCATTTCATCAAAACAATTCAGAAAACTTTACCAAAGTAAAGTTCTGTTAGGGTAAGCTCCGTTATTTGACATATGGCAACTTCTTCTATCGTCTTGGTCACGCTGAAGTAATTTCTTTGAAAAAAAACCCAAAGAAACTAATAATAATGAGGCATTAAAGTAACTATATGGAATAAAAGGCGAATGAACAGTCAGTCTTCGCGACTTCTAGACCGTGACTGACATTCAGTAATTCAATGGAACTATCAGCTGCTCTATATATGACAGAGATAAACAAAATACGGCTCCAAATTTATAAAAATTGGAAGAAAAATGTATGTATGATAATAAAAATTATTATACATAAATATTAAAAGTTTAAAATATCTTTTATACGATTTTTATAATATATTGTATCATTTTTGGAATACTGCCTTGTGCCTAATAATGTAGTTGCTCAAATTCATATCTTCGAAGAATTGTTTAAAAAAAGCTAGTGGTGCACGGCATCGTGTCTTAGTCCGTTTTCTCGAAATAGTCGACGAAAAATTGTATTCGCACATACATACACACATACACACACAGGGAAGTTAATTAATTATATAAGAAAAAATTAATAGTAAAATCAGAAGGCACAAAACCTAAATGGCAACAAAATTCTTTTCTCAAGTATACACTACCATTTTTTTATTTCATTATTAATACAAGTAAAATAAGACTTCATTAAAATGAAGGGCAATGAAATCCTTTCTTATAGATTTTTAGATCATAAGTTTCGCTCAAGTCAAATGGTAGTTCTTAAAAATTTTATAATAATTTATTTTTTTTAATTAATATATTATTTGATAAATTACCTTTTGTGATGTTATACATTTATATGCAAGAAAATTTAATAAAACTACTAATGAATTTTGTTAACAACGTTTAATGAAATATTGTTCGCCTGATTTTGTGGATACAACCTTACAAAATATTTATGATAAAGAAATATTGCATATATAATAGTGTTAGAGTCAGTTATTATCAGTCAATATTTTTCTATTTTGTTATTGTTACTAATTATTTGTGTTTATCATGATTACCATTTTTAATGGTAAATAGATGTAAGTTAAAACTTTTTGTCGTTGAAGCTTTTTGCAACAGAACTAATTCTGAATTTGGTATTTTACATGGTTAACTAATTTGGCTCCATTTATAAAAAAGTTGTGTATCTGTGCTTCATTCTGCTTCAAATAGTAATAATAATGACGAATAATGATGAATAACGACCGAACATTATTTTGCTTGAAGACATCATGTTCACATGCATATTTTCCTAGATGAATGTATTAATCAAATATTTTTATAAAAATCCAAATATGTATGTATATATATATATATATATATATATATATATGTATAAATTAATTTTATTGAATCAATATTTTATTACAATTGCAAAAATTCTAAAAAACTCATTTGTTCCATCGGATCATAATATTTTATATGAAAAATCTCGATATCTTTTCAAAAGGGTTATAAAATATGTACATACATTGGCTTTCATGACGCGTTCACAATTTTTTAAAGACTTTATACGTTACATAAAATATATATAAAACGGCACACTTTATAGGCTATAAATTCTAATAAACAAAATTATACGGCATCATAAAATTTTCTTCGGGCTATAAAATTAAATAGCCCATATTTCTCCAAAATTTCATCAGTTGGAGATAAAACCATTGCTGGGATATAAATTATAAAAACTGTAAATGTGTTAAATGAAATAATTAAAGCTGAACTAATAGTAAGTTCGTTTTGCTCTTAAAATTATATGATCGATTACAATATTAGACTTAAGAGAGTTGATATCGTAGACGTTTCTGTTTTTTTGACGGTAGATACCATAGTCTTGTAGATCATACTTAAATGTTACGGCCCTACGGCAAGTCAATTAGTTTAAAAAAAATTCCAAAGTTTGCAAAAATTATAATCGTTCTTCTGGCATTTGTCAAAATTAAACCTTTCATCGACGTTTCCTCAAAAACGCTTGAACCGATTTCAGAAATTTAAAAGCCATTTGATTTATCTCAATGAGGACTATCGTTTGTCAGACGAGATTTTGTGAGACGATCTTCCAAACCGTTTCTTTTCAATTTGAAAAAAAAGTGTTAAACTTTTTGTCCACATTTAAGCTCAAATTACCGAATCGATTTAAAAAAATCAAAAACTGTTCGAAAGATATTAGTTAGGAATGATACTGATTAGTTTTTGGTGAAAATCTACCGAGTCGTTTTCTTGTAATTAACTGTTGAAAAAAAATTTAAGCCGATTTTATATAATTTGTTTATTGGCGTTATAAGCAAATATATTAGATGATAAATTAAAATTATTCTTTGAATTTACATTTAGTAGTATTTTGTATGAAAACTTCCACATGGCATAGCCTTGCCATAACATTGGTCTATTTTCCAACAGAATCGACCCATAAATTTCTCATATATAATGTGCAATTTTTGACAAAAATCTATTATCATATTACCATCTCATACAGTTTATTTGGCGTGTGAATCACTCCGAAATAACGTTATAAAAAAACGTTCGTTGGTCGTTATAATAACACATGGCGCGTGCCAACAGGTGTAAGACTATGAAGAAAGGAATTTGTGTTATTTTTCCACGGTAGCAGGAAAGAGAAGAAATACCACCACAAAACATTTTTATGTTGAATGACATGATAAAAAGCACTTAGGAATCAGATAATTTTATTACGCACTTCATACATGCATAATATGGTAATATAGAATAATATTATATGGTAATTGGCTATATTGAATCGTAAAGTCGAAGCTATATCCGGATATTTTTGATTTACCTTGATTTATTCATCCTGAGTTGGATATTGGTTTAGTGTGAAGCATGATTACAGTGCTTTATGATTATGTTGGATGAAGTATTTAGATATAATTAGCCAGTTAAATATAATTAGACACATAATATTAACGTACTATATGTTACCTAAATAAATAGTAAATAATGGGTGCCACGCCCGAAGGCAGGGCAATGCGCTGAGTTAGATTCCAACTTGATTCCGGGTGCTTATATATATATATATATATATATATATATATATATATATATATATATATATATATATCCGTGTGTTTATTCTATAAATAAATAGAAGCAATAAATAACAGATAATGCAGATTCAGATCCAACAATTACACAAAATTATTCGTCCTATTTAGCTCTCAGAATAGATTCTAATATCGCATTAGTATGTTTTTAAGTTTGTATGTAAAATAAAAAGCAGAAAAATACTAAAATTTATTTGAACCTGTATAAGGACGATAAATAGTAATATTGAATATTTAATGATACTAGATATTATTGAATCACTAAATAACGACAGATTTTACGTCAATATCGATCTATTATTAGTAATGTTTCAAATAGATTTCAAATTTTTAATTTACACCCTTCAATTTTTTCAAGAAATATGAAGAAGTGTATTCATTACCATATCTAGGCAGTTTCTCGCATTTTTTAAAATAATTGTTTTGGAGTGATGGTTGCTAAAACTCATCATAAGCGTATTGCAGATGTTGTCTACAAAGTGAATTGTAATTATTGCAATTTTTGTTATATTGGTGAAAGTTTCCAAGATAATAAATCGACATCTCTTCAATTATAAAAATCCGAGTCAATACAAAACAATGCTTTCAGAACATATTATTAGTACAAAATATTTTTTCAATACGAAGATTTACCTAAAGAAGAGTGATCTTAAAAAAATATTGTGAAACTGTTTTTTTTTTCTTTTTAAATGCTCTTTTTGAAAATGAACTTAATACATAAAATAATTTATGAAGAAATTTTGATAACAAAAATAATTATTTGAACTACATAATAGTAGTTATATCTATAGTCAAGAGAAAGAGCGTTTTAAAATGAAATTGATCAATACTATAAATACTTAAAGAAACCTGTAGTTCAGAACTCTCAATTGTTTCGACAACACAAGCATAAACGAAACTCAATTGTTTCGTCAACACAAGCATAAAGTTTTTCAAATCATTCAAATCAGATGCTTCGTTCTCTCAAACACTGTCAATTATTGCACATTTACCTCCGTATCTTTGAAATGGCTGGACCTGTCTTTGCCAAAATCTAATCACTACATCCTCCTACCATTATGAATTGAATGTGTTTTGAATCATTCTAATCATATGCCCGGTTCTCGCAAAAATCGAGTTTATTTCTGCACTTCTTGCTTCGTATCTAGGAAACGGCTGGGCCGACCTTTTCCAAAAACAGATCAGCAGTAATCCCCATCAGTAGGAATCGATTGCTTTTTCAATCATTAAAATCGTTTGAGCGGTACTCCCAAAGAAAGAGAAATTGTAAATACACACACACACATCTATTTTTTCTGAAGTAAGCCAAGATGTTCTGAAACTTCTGAAACGTGAAGATATGCAAAAATTTTCATTTTTGATTTTTGGCTCATTACTATAACTTACCCTACGGGAATAAAAAATATACGCTGACGGGATTTGAACCTATAAACTGATAGATCTAACTAGGCATAAACAAGATATCTTGATACGGAACACTGTAGGCGTACGTATTGCCCGCTGTTCTTTTTTCAAAACTTAACTTTATTTTTATAATCAAACCAATTTTCATAGACTTTTAATATGTTAGAAAGTTCGGCTTGACTATCATCTCTCCAAACATGCAAAGTTTTATCAAAATCTCAAAAGAGTAAACCTGAGGTTCTTCTTGTCAGAAATTATTATCTTACTACTCACTCGATACAAAAGTCGCTGAATGCACGATTCCGCACATATAAGGTCAACTTGATTTTATAAGATTTTCTAAATCTTGATACATTTAAGTGTCTTAAAATAAGAGACCATAGTCTAAACTAAATACATGTATCAATTTATCATCATGGTCCGCCGTCTGTTTTGCATTTCGTTGCCCGTACCGGCAATAATCTGCAAGAGACACACAGGATGTCTGCGTCACGCGTGGTGCCCGCGATAATATCAACAAACGTTATTACTCAAACGGCGTATCCAGCGTATCGCACCGGGAGAATCCAACGTAATTTACGACTTCTTGTATTCAACTACAAGAACTCAGGAGAATATGGCTTACGTCTGCCAGTCCGTGCTGAAATCGTGAAAACTAATTATTCAGAGATTATATCACAAACGGAATATATTGGTCCATGTAAGTTTTTTGTAGTCGTAAAAGCGTTAGTGTTAGTAAACTAGTGGTAACTTAAGACAAATTGCTGGAACTTCTCGTGCCAGAATTAAATATTTTAAAAAATCAGTAGTCAATAAATATTGATCAATAATTAATAACAATTGTTTTAAACATTTTCAAATAGATAATTATAATTACTATATATTTCATTCTTCATAGAGTATACAGTGATGATTTCATCGCTCAAAACACTTGAGAATGCTTACATTATGAAGAGATGCCGAATTAAGAAATATATCCATCATCTGAGAGTATATTTCTTACGATTAAAATAACGCATTTGAAATATATACAATTTTTAAATTAAATTGTAAATTTAAAATTCATATTTGAAGTATAAAACTTTGTATTAAAAAAATCTGAATTTTCATAAAATTTGTTTGAACCGCAAAGTAAATTTAAAAATAAATCTTGGTACAGAAACCAACGAAATTGTAACAAAATTAGTTCTATCAAGTATCTGATAATTTGATGTGCACGCCTAATGATCATTTATGACCGCATATTATCTTTTTTTTACTTTTTCCTCTGTTTCTCCAAAACCGCTAGACCTGTCTTACCTAAAATTTAATCAATTTTTATTTCGTCAATACAAGTAAAATGTCTTTTGAATCATTCAAATCGGGTACTCTGTTCTCTCAAAAATTGAATCGTTTTTGGATCTTTTTGCCCCGTATCTTCAAAACGCTTGAACTTGTCGTCGCCAAAAACTAATCAGCACGTCATCTCATTAATAGAGATCGAATGTTTTTTGAATCATTCAAATCGGTAGTTTTATGCGTCCGAAATCGTCGACAAAATATTGTCCGCACATACATACATACACACACACGCTCACATACATTTTTTTTTAAGGTATGTAAAATGTTCAGAAACCGTTGAAACGTAAGGATATATACAAAAAATTTCAATTTCGATTTTTTTGCGATTACTATAACTTACTCTACGGGAAGTGATTTAAATTCAAAGTCAAATATTGACTCTAAATTTTACAACAAAAACTTTCAAAGTTTTACTAAAACAGTCCAGTTTTCAATGTGAGTAAATCTTATGTATTCTAAATTTATTTTTGAATACAATAGAAATTGAATAATATCATTGTTCAAGATGTAATGCTGAAAATAGTATATAAGCAAAACAATTTTGAAATAAATTATTTGTCATGGAAGAGATATTCATTTAAGGGGTTTATGCAAGAGTTGTTAGCATTGTTATTTGCATTTGTATTTACTTATCATTATTGTACGATAGTTCCATTTAAAACTGAAGGGCATATTTTTGCCATCATAACATATGTATTTAAGCATTTAATAGAAATAAAAGACGTGGATTACTTCAAAAAATTATTTTAAAATCTATACGTTTTGCCTATAGTAACTAAATTTGAAACTAAAATTATGGAATAAATTCATTAATATTGTTAATCTAATTTTAGTTCTAGTCACAAAATCTTTTGTTTATTATAAGTTTGATTATGACATCGTTGAATGATAAAATTTAGTTACTATTTTAAAATTTGGTCTTAGGATTTTGATCTATTTAGCGGTATGGAATAATAGTCTATAATGATATTATTCGTTGTTTTATTTATTTGTAGACATATTTTTTGACAAATTAGATTGCTAAATTGTTGTTTAGTTTTGTTATTTATAAAATATTACCTCTTACTGGGAAAAATAACCAGTAATTCAGATTTAGATACCCATCTCATCAACATCAGCAATGCTTGATATCAAGTTGAGTTTCATTTGAGATTATGAATCTAATATATATGATATCGAGTGGAAATTGCCTTTCGGGTGAATTGCTGCAATAATAATTCAGTAAAAATACTAAGTATTTTAAATTTTGTTAAAGGACCACTACTAGTAGATTGCTTTTTATTAGTTATCAAAATAATAACTGAATGACTGAGTTGACCATCAAAGATGAATTAAAATAGGGTTTATTCTGTATGGACAAGATAATTAGTTAAGATGTACAGCTGCCATGCTAAATTAGCGAATAATATATAAACAAGCTAATAGAGAAAGAAGAAATCAATAAATCATTCCATAATACCTAGCATTTCAATTTTGACAGTTTTTAAAATGCAGTCCACTGTAATATTCCTGGTTTACAGCATATGACTGCGTAGCAATTCATCACACTCTATCAATTATTTCCATAGAGTTCCACTGTATTATCATTCATACAATATATTGGCCTGTGCGGAACACACCGTTTAGTTTTTAAATTAGTGTTAACCAATTGCTTTCTGTATTGATAGAATTCCTATATGTGAAACAAACAATGAATTTTGTGGACGTATTCAACACCTGCCATGTCATGCACCGTTGATTAACCTTCCTGTTATATTATTCATATGCATTTCCTGCCACGCGTTGGCTTTTTTATAGTATAGGGCAATATTTTTAAACCTGCTTTAACGTACTAAATTATCGAAGATGATTTTAAAGACAAAACTAGTGGTGCATGGAATCGTGCAAAAGGCAATTTCTGGAACTGTCAGTACCAAAAACTATTTTTTTTTTAAAAAAACTAATTTTTTTTGAAAACTCTTGAAAAAAAGATTTTTCGCAAAATTTGATTTTTTTATATGTCAAAATATAAATTAAAATAGACCACTTGGTACTAAAGTTTCTGAAAAAAAGTTATATATCTTTACGTTTCAGAGGTTTCTGAATATTTTGGCATACCTTAGAAAAAATGGATGTCTCTATACAATTAAAGCAATACGATTGCTTTGAAAAAAGTTCAGAATTTCCAAAATATTTCAAAATAAATTTTTCTTCAAAAAGTCTTCAAAAAAAGTAAATTTTTGTCAAAAAATTTATAGTTTCTCAAGAATCTAATTTTTTCAGAGTAAGTTTTTAAAAAAATAATAATTTTTGGTACGGGAAGTTTCAGCAATTTGCCTTAAGGCACAATGCCATGCGCTCCACTAGTTTATAAAGAATTTTTACAATTAACCAAGATCAGCCTACTTTGATTTAAGCAAAGATGAAAAAACTATGATTTATAGTTGCATGCTCACAAGCTATTTTATAAATAATTTTTGCACCAAAGTAATATTTTTTTATTCTATATTTCATATCTATTATTATAATCTATTTTATATATAATATATCATATTATAATTAAATATATTTTATATATTTATAATAATTTCATATAATTGTTTCACAGTAATGTAATTTAACGATTTATGTTCTATATATTGTAAGTGAATAAAAATTTTTGGGGTGCATAGAATATTATAAATATTATCAATCAATTAAAAAATAGATATTTAAATAATTTAGTTTTAGTGTGATGGTATTCATTTTTGTAATTAATTTTTGGTTAACCGCATTTAAAAAAAATCTCAGCTTTTCATCGATTTTTATAATTCAGTTTTCAATAAATATTAGTTTTGTAGAAAACTGCACGAGTTTCTTTAAACCATTAAAATTTCATATAATTCTTATGAATTTTATTTCCTTCGAAAATGTATATAAACTTAATTACATAAAGAGGCGTGTAATGGTTTTTATAAAGTCGTCATAATTTTATTAAACGTTCATAAAAATAAAGCATTAAGCGTTTGACATAAGTTAATTAGACAAATTAGTACAATTATAATGAAGATATCAAAATGTCTCGGTGTCGTATTTCATGAATTAAATGTTGGAATTTCTGTCCTTTTTAATCTCTTGCCACCGTAATTAACACTAATTTTCAGAACAGACTTTACTTTGTAATATATAATTATATATATATATATATATATATATATATATATATATACATATATATATATATATATATATATATGAGCAAATAATAACTTTCTTCATTAATTAAACGGTTATATACAAGAAACTTAAAAAATATATTATTGTTAAATGACTTTCTCAATTGAGATGATAATACTTACTTAATTTTTTTTGAAGAGTTTTATATTAATTTAAGTTCAAAGTAGTGTATCTGAAACATATTATTCAGGTTTAGTGTTATTAGTTTTATCAGTTTATGTGTTTCTTCTTCATTAAAGTTAAACGTAATAATTAACAAAAATCAATGGCACGTAGAGAATTCGCATATAATTGCTGAAATTATAAACGCTAATACCTATGTATTTATTATCATTTAAATGGAAATATAATTTAAATGTAGCATTGTATATTGCCACAGTTTTAATACATTATTTTGTAAATTACTCAATATTTATAAATAATTTGCTGAAATCTGATATAATATATAATAGACCAGATTAATTTATTACAATATATGGTTTCAAAATGTCGAAAATAAATATTTTATTATTAACATTTATTATTCAGAAAATGAATAAATTATAAACAAATATTGTATCTAAATTTGATGTTGACATATGTATTACCAGATTTTAATAATCAGTTATAATAGGTTTATCAAATTAACTGTCTAGATTGTAAATCAATTTACATTGGTGAAACTAGCCAAAACCTAATTAAACGACTTCAGCAATACAAAAGCAATTAAAAAATCCTAAACAATTTGAAACTATGCTAACAGAACACATTAACATAAATAAATAAATATTTTATTATTCAGAAAATGAATAAATTATTAACAAATATTGTATCAGATGTTGACATATGTATTACCAGATTTTAATAATCAGGTATAATAGGTTTATCAAATCAACTGTCTAGATTGTAAATCAATTTACATTGGTGAAACTAGCCAAAACTTAATTAAACGACTTCAGCAATACAAAAGCAATTAAAAAATCCCAAACAATTTGAAACTATGCTAACAGAATACATCAACACTTTAAAACTTTAAATCGAATAACTGGATATTGTTTTTGGATAGTATACTTTATACAAAGCATTAAAAAATGTACAAGTTATTTATAAATAGTTTCACACATGTTAGAATTTTAGTAAAAATAATTCTTTCAAAAATCTTTTTTTTAATATCCCTCTAGCTAAATCACATAAGACGTATATTACCCAGTTATTCCTTTGTAAAAATTATTTTAGTAAAATTGTGAAATATTCTTCAAAATGTTTAATATTTATATTTTACCGTTTAGTGCATTACTATAATTTTAAATTTTAAAATAAATTTTTAAATACGTTTTTTAGCTATATTTAACTATCCAGTTACTGTTCGGGTTACACTTTCTCCATTAATGTATTTTTATATCTTTATCTATTTTTTTCGGCAATTGCTGAGTAAATTTTTGAATTTTCAATATTATTGAAAACTATCTATGAAAATATTTAAACAAAATTATGGTCCTCTTTTTAATTTTTTGAAGCTACTTTTAATCTTGCGTAAAGCTAAGTACAAGAGTATAAAGGTATATGAAGTATATTGTTTAGTAGAGTAGAAACTTGAAAAAAAAAGATGAAGCTCGACCTACATTTATACTAAATTTATATATATATATATATATATATATATATATATTTAAGTACATTATAATTATTTCCCTGTCTGGAGTGAGTGGTGTGACAGTCAGAAATTCCTAATTACTTTGCAGAATTACAAGTTCAACCGCGTTGATCTTTTAATTAACTGGAACATTTCAGTCATTTGGCCGCGTTCTCATAAACGAACATGGCAAATATTACACTTCATTCCGACTGAATTACTGCAGAGCCATGTGCTTTTAACGATATTGAAATGGGAATAAACGACGTAATATACGATTTATTTATAACCTTCTATAAATATTGAACCATATTACTTCTGCTTATTTATTGATGCTGATAAGTAAATTGGATCAAATTTGTTCATAGGGTCGGTAGTTTTTATTTAGAAATCTGATTGTTTGTCTTTCTTTTATTTCATCCCATAAGAGTCATAAACCTTACACTACATGGACTGCTAGTTCTCATATGTTTTTCATTTTATCTCATTAAGTGTCAAAAGATACAAGGGTGATTGTGGAACAATCGTGGAACACTCTCGATTTAATAATAATGATGTTTAAACCATGTGGCATATGACATATGACATTTAATCAATCGGGAGTGTTCCACGATTGTCGGCAACGCTCGTTCACTAATGACGTCATAGTCTCTTTTTATCTTTTAACACATATTTTGTGCAGTCCATGTATTGTTAGGTCTATGCACAGATTACTATTACAGATTATTAATATAAAATTAATTAATTAATTTTAGATTAACTAAATTAATTAATTACAATTAATATAAAATATTTATTAATTTTTTTAACCCAATCAAGTTATTCATAGCTTTTATTAATACATATTCTATATTTGCTTATTTACAGCTGAATTCTTTATTCTTAGTTTTTCTTCTAAATTTTGACTTCACCATTTGATATTTTGTTTTTTTTTCTTACTTCTAAGTTGATTCTAACTCAAATTCCATGACAATTATTTGTCAGCACAAGAGAGGACTCGAACCGAGTATCTCTGGCGTGTGAGTCGGGTGCGCTACTGACTGAACTATTCCCGCTACGAAGAAATGTATTTTCGTTTTTCTTCAATTTTAACATTCCAAATATTTGAAATCTTCAACAGTAAAATTGGGGTAAATCACTTTGGGATAAAATCTGAATTTTGGTCTATTGCATCAAGAGCTATTTGTATTTCTTTACATTATTATAATATTGTTATTGATTAATTATATTGATAATATAATTACTTTTATTATTTAATAATAAATATTATTTCATTATTACAATTCGCGTTTAAGAATTTCATAAGTACTATCTAATTTTAGCTTGTGTATTATAATTATTATCAACTACTAATAAACTTTATAACCGAGAATATAATAATTTTACTTTTTCACTATATTAATGCCTTTATTTATATTATATAAGATGTCGACAGAAATGTAAAAAACAGAATTGGAAATCTGTAAGAAAATTCTACGAATAGATTGCTATTATATGTCACAGAAACGTGACATATTTTATATAACCGATATTATATTTTTAGAACTAGCACAGATTTTACTTCGATTCAAATATTTATTTTCTTTGTTTCTTCTTTACATAGGACTTGCAAAAACAAATTTAAATTTTCTTCAAAATAATCATATTTTAGTTGTAATTAAAATTTTAGATTACAGGTCATTGTAATTAAAATTTAGATCACAAGTTTGTAGTACTAAAATATATTATAGTAACTAAATGCTAATATTATTCATGGATTAATTTTTCAAGTGAGGGCGGGGCACAAAGATCCAGATTGGGTTTCAGTAGTTATACTATCCAAATTAAATGACATCACAATACATAACATGTTTCAAACAAATAATTACCAAACTATGTTCAGTGAAATTTCCATATAGTCCCCGCTTAAATAATATGTTTTTTTTTATTTTTCTAAAATTTATCGATGTCCATTTTTACCCCATGGGCGGGGTAAAACAAGGGAAGAACAAATCTAGTGTCTCATTTTTGCTTTTAAAGGGATTTTACAAAATAAGAGCTATAGATTATTCAACCAATGCCAAATAAAAATTTCTTGGGCACATTATTAGAAGATTAGAATCTAACATTAAAATAACAATACATCTTGTAAACAACTACATCAATTATACTTAAAAACTAAATTCATGTATCATAAACTAAATAAAAGAGCTCAAAACAAAAAAAAAGAAGCAGGCAAAAAATACTTTTGGTATGAATGTTGATACATCCGTTTACGTCATAATAGCGATGTTGAAAAATTCTATTTTTTTATTGTTTTTGACATAAGGGTAGCGGACCTTTTTACCCGCGGAGATTTAAGCCTTTTTCTACTCTATTTTATACCTAATAAAAATTATTCTCAAGACTTTTAATGCCACTATAAACGTGTAGTAGTCACCAATTCTATAAGTAAAAACAAAGGGTGTAGGATTTTAAATGAATGAATTATAAAGGTATTATTTACAGAAGTGTGATATGAAAATAACATATTTGTGCGTTAGGTCCAACTTACAAAATTAAAAACTATAACTAATGTGGTATATGGCATTTTCCCTTCTTAAGGTAAATAGCTGGACCTTCTCGTACCGTAATGAAATATTTGAAGAATATCGAATGTTTTTCAAATTTATTATTTAAGCACTGAAACTTAAATTATTCGCATTTTATAGACAAATATAAGAGCTTATAAATAGGACGATGACGTTTATGTAAGTTTACATGAAAAGTAAATGAATAGAACCGAATTAACGAGCTTGCCTCATATTTATAAGAATTGGAATTTCTAATTAGCACGTTTTCTCATCAGTAGAAATCGAATGTTTTTGGAATCATTCAAATCTCGAAAGCTCTCGAAAACGCAGACGACAAATTGTATCCACATATACATATGCACATATGTACATACCCACTACCATTTTTTCTAAAGTATGCCAAAATGTTCTAAAACCAAAGTAAAAATATGCAAATATTTTCATTTTCGATTTTTTGCGATTACTATAACTTACCCTACTGCAAGTTAATTATATTTATTTAAAAATGATTCTGCTTGCTAAATTTAAAACTGTAAAAAAACGTTTAGGGTAAACGAGTTCAACCTAGTTTCCAACAAAATCCATACCCACTATTTACTAAACACTTTCCATCCCGCATTGACCACGATCTGTATCATCTTCTTTCCATCCTTAACCGTGGAACAGATTTCGGTAAATAATCAAATCCTACTCTAGGGCACAATATGATGGGCCTAAAAGTGACTCAAAACCGTTCTCATGTAAAAGCCATTACGAGTCTGTTGGCGAACACGTTATTTTCGTATGGGAAAGCAAGAATTGTGCGCACGCTGTGCGACTCATCTCCGGGACTTTATTGCGCTACGTGCGCGGAATAAAACAAACACGAGGAAGACCCGGAGTCCTAGTGGCTTCGGACGTGGCCCGGAGCCCGGAGGAATCATTCCGAAGAATATTCGGCGGACGTTCTTCCGGGCCACGGCTTAAAATTGAATAGGGATGATAATGGAGGCTGGCTGGAGATGCTCTATATATATTCGGATGATTTTTCAGTTTAGTTTTTTTACTTGTCCGAGGTAAAGGAGAAACGAGAAATTTTTATCCTAAATTTTGTCGCATATAAGTTTTTAGATATTATTATCATTGGAATATTGCAAGTTTTATATTTGCCTTTACAATTAGTTTCCGGTCTTGACTTAAAATTGATTAGGTATAATAATGCAGTATAATTTGGATGGTTTTTCAATTAAATTTTTTCAACTGTTTAAGATATGAAAAAGCGGTAAATTTCATTGCTATTGTATTTAGTGTGGCGAGCATAACTCACTTGGTAGCGTGTTCGATTCACACGACAGGGATCTTCGGATCAAATCTTGTCATTGACTCAGAATATAGGTAAAAAAATATGTATAGTTAATTTAAAATCAAACAAAAATTGTGTTGTTAAGTAGAATTTGATTAAAAATTAAGAAAAATAAAAATAACATACTTCGAATAGCTGAATTGTATTAGGAGTAAGAAGAGAAATATTGGAACTGAGCTGAAATTAAAAGAAGAAAAAAAATGGAATGAAGCTAGAAGTTAAATAGAATTAGAAATTTGAAAAAGAGCAAGACTTGAAGAAAATAAGAAAAATATAGAATAGGATATATATATAGATTGAAAATGATATAAAAATTAGAATGTAAATAAATAAAAATGTTGTAGGTGGCTAAATGCTCAGAGTAAGCGAGACCAAATAAAATTAAAAAAAACTAATAATAATATTGATAATAATATTTGGTATAATAATGTCAAATATTATCATTAAGTAGTCAAAGATATATAATTTTGACTTTAGACTTATTAAATATTTTTCTACTGTTTTACTATCGATTATAATATTTTTTAATGATGGTTATTTGTTTCAACATTCTGATTTTGCAGAATTTTCTTTTTATTTACTTTTAAAATGAAAATTATTTTGCATATAATAATGATAAACTAATCTTCAGATATTTTCAGATTTGTCATTTGAATTACTTAATTTTTAACAAATATTATTATCTTGTTTCATTTTGATAATGATCTCTTATTTATTAAAATAATTCTCTGGTCTAAATATTTTTTATTATTGACCAAATTATATAAATTATATAAAAAATTGATTTTACAAACTTTTGATAATTAAACATTCTCAATACATATAAACACAATTAACACAATTAAATTGTCTCAGCACAATTAAATTATGTTATAAATTATATAACTATTATGAATATTATTCCATATTATTGTTGTTATACTAATCAGATTATTTCAGAATTGCCATTATACTTAATTTTAAAATACTTCGATTCTAATTCTTTTCTGTAGAATTTACAAACAAGATATTTTTGGGCTATTTCATTAACATGATTTTTTATTATCTGACATTTTTTATTATAACATTTTTTTATGTTCATTTCTTTAATCTAAAGCTTTCTTAATATATTTCAAACTATCTGTTCTCTATTGACAATTATCAATATTCTATTAATTTCATTATTAGAATTATTTAATTTTTGATTATTTGGATTTCGCATTCTTGTGAACTAAAATTTTCCGTCTATTTGATTGTCAATGTGTTTTTGCCTAAAGTTTTGAATGTAAAATTTTCTGAAAATCAACTTAATAAACTCAATCTTTGTTAATGTTCTAATATTTTAAACTACCTCTTTGTAATCAAGATATAACAACAGAATTCAAAATCATTATTTATCTATATTATTATTGATTTAGAATTTAATTTGATATGAGGAAAATTTTTCTATGTATAATTCAAATTCAAATATTTTGTAAATTTTATAATCATCAATTAAAATTAATAATTTGTTTTTTTATTTTCAAATTATTTTAATAATTTATTTTAAAAAGTAATACTATTTAGATAAATTTAATTTAATTTAATTATTAATTTTATAAAATTAATAATTTGTTATTTTATTTTCAAATTATTTTAATAATTTATTTTAAAAAGTAGGTAATACTATTTATCCAACTAAGAAATAATCATTATACTAATAGAAAACTGGTATATAGGTAGTAATAAATATGTACTAAATATGTTTTTTGCTAAACATATTTTAGAGTAAACAGAAATTCCTCTAACTGTTTTGTTTAGAAATTTTAATGATGAAAGATTAGAATTCAATAATTATAAAGAAATTGTACAACTGACCATAAGGCAAATCTAATTGAACTCGAATAATGAACTCGAGTTATTATTGAATTTTGTTAAATGACTATTGTATTTTTAATACAGTAAAATATAAATGAAACTCTTGCACATTGTTACAATTTTTAAGTCAAACGATTCAGAATCGACTAATCCAAAAAATGGCTAATCATGTTCTGATAAAAATATAAAGTTTGTTGGAAAATTTTATCCAAGTGTTTACTATAAATTTAATATAGATTAAGCTTGCTCTAATTTATTTTGTCAATTTCTATTATAATTTCAACTGATTGCCTATTACCTACTAATAACATCAATTATTGCCATTTAACACAACTTCTACAAACGTATGAATTATTCGGTACATAAATTGTACACTGTACCCCATATGCTAATTATTTAGACAAATAACTCTAATATCCATTATAAATCATCTCTCCATTTGAAAATGGGCTACGGTGCGAAACTAGTTCAGTATTCCTCGTTATTGAATGCGGCAAAACATCTATCATTGAATCTGCGACCTTACGACTATGGAGTAGATGCTAATGAGTGGATTCGCACATATTCTCGTCAGTTTTGGGAACGTGCTCAGAATATCTTCTTGCATTTCCCGTTTGGCTCAAGTCCAATTCCTTTCAAACGATATCAACTTTACGATGGCGCAGCCGAGGCGAAGACCCCTCGATGGTCGGCAAAGTGATTCACTTCTATTAGCCTTTGCTGGAACTCGAGATAAAAATTACTGATAGCGTATTATGATTTAATGGCAGGTGGTAGGTGGATGTCTGGAAATAACTAATAAGAAACCTGTAATATATATTATATATTGTTATTGCCTAGGCAATACTTTCAATTATTTTTATATACCTTTCTCTTCTTTACGTGTAGAAAAAATGTATTACGAATAATAAAAACTATATTATATATAACTGCAAAGTTATATATAATACAATTATAATATGGTCTAGGAAGTCTAAGGTTATGATTTTAATGAGTATATTTTTTATTTAAATATAACTTTCATAAACATTTTTCTTACATGTTTAAAAATTGTACTCCAACGAGTTATTAAACGTTATTGAGCACTAATCAAAACAAACAGTTTGTTTTGATTAGTGCTCAATTAAGAAAACTATTAAGAAAATGTTATAAAGTATTGCAAAATTAAATGCGAGTTTTTATTTACCATTAGCATACTTATACAATAATTTATTTAATTTTAGACTTATTAGTGCCCATGGACAAATTAGTGATAGCAAAAAAATATTTTTTTTTTTTTGCATAAACGTAAAATTTCAAAAATGAATTTTTTTTTGCATAAACGTAAAGTTTTAAAGGTTTCTGATATTGTGGCATACATTATAAAGAATTTATGTATGTATGTATGTGTGTTTAACTGTATGTATATTCATTTACAATTTTTTGTCTACGATTTTGGGAGCACGGATTGAATGATTAAAAAAACTACGAATGGTATTGATTGGTAGACATGCTGATTAGTTTTTGGTAAAGGCAGGTCTAGCCGTTTCGGAGATACAGAGAAAAAAGTTTTTTGAGAGAACCGAGCATTCATTTAGATTGATTCAAAAAACATTTCATTTATATTGACGGTGAGACATACTGGTTAGTTTTTGGCAAAGACAGGTTCTGTCATTATGGAGATACGAAAAAAAGAGTGCAAGAAATTGCAGTTTTTGAGACAATGAAGCATCCGAATAAATTATTTCAAAAGCATTCAATTTGTATGATGGTGAGACGTGCTGGTTAGTTTTTGGCAAAGGCAAACCTAGCCCTTTCAAAGATACGGAGCAAAAAGTGCAATTTGTAGCATTTTTTGAGAGAATGCAGAATCCGATTAGATTGATTCAGAAAACATTCGATTCGTATTGATGGCGAGGTGTGCTGGTTAATTTTTGGCAAAGACAGGTCTAGCCCTTTCAGTGATACGTAGCAAAAGGTACAAATTATAGCCGATTTTAAGAGAACGGAGCATCCGATTAGAATGATTCGTATTGATCGCGGGGTATTCTGGTTAGTTTTCGGCAAAGTCAGGCCCAGCGGTTTCAGAGACCCAAAGCAAAAATTGCATATCAGAATGATTGAAAAAACATTCGATTCGTATTGATGGCGAGATGTGCTGGTTGGTGGCACAGTTAGGCAAAGGCAGGTTCACCGCTTTTAGAGATACGGAGCAGAAAGTTTATACTTTCTGTTGCATATTATAGCAGTTGAGCGGACGGAGCATCCGAATAGAATGATTCAAAGAAGCATATTGCTTGTATTGATTGTGTAAAGAAATTATTAGTTTTTAATTTTAAAAATTATTCTAAAGTCCTCTTATATGTTAAAAAAAAATCTTTCCAATTCAGTGTCAAAATTCGTATATAATAAAAGTAAGAAATATGAGATAAGGTTCTCGAAAATCTTTTGAGCTATTATATTTAATCTTTAAAATGCTCATTTTATCTGAAGATAATTAAAATAGTGTAATATTGTAAGAAAATATCTGGCCAGAAATACTTATTATACAGTTTAGCAATCGGGTTGATTAAAAAAAAATTGATAAGAAAATATATAAGATATAAAAAATATTTAGTATTTCCAAGCTTATCATTAGATGGAAATAAACAGCACATACACTTTTAATAACCTTTATAAATATTTCGAATTCGTGAAATACTTCCAGTCAATAATGAAATGAAAAAGCCATTTGTTTTTAAATTGAAAAATACGCGCATGGGTAATAGCATTTCTGTCGTAGATTGAAAAAAAACGGTAAAATTTTTATTTTCTTTATTTTATTACATCGATTTTCATCGTACTTGAAATTCGTAACGAAAATGGCTTAATAATGAAGCAAAATATTTAAAAGTTGTATAGGGCGAAAATAGGTACTTGATATCGATTTTTGACTTATGAAAATAAAATTTCTGATAGTATTTTTGGAACAATTTCCAATCTTGCGATTCAAGTCGATTACTAGTTTAGCAGTCAAATTTATCATGTTATTAAATGCAAGCGTAATGATAATATCATTCGTCATTTTATGATTTTAAATTCAAATACATTGTGAACTTCGAAACGTAATAAATGCCTTAATTTTGATATTTCTTCTTAATTGATTCAAAGTTTTACCATCAACTTTGATGTTAATTTGGTATGTAGAGAAGACTGGGTATGGTTGAGCCACTTTTTTGATCAGCCATAATTTTGTTAATTTGCCAGTTAACTGGAAAATCAGTAAATTGAATGCGAATTTGATGTGTCTATGTGATAATACTGAAATACTGTCCTTAAATATGATATCCGAAGGATTTGTGACGACTGTCACTAACGTACCCTGGCACAAACGTACCCAGTCTCCCCTACTTCATAAATGATTAAGCTTATAGTTAGTACAGAATTTATTTTCAATTTTCTAGAATTATATTCCTATTTTGACAAAGAATGTTTAAAATAAATTAGCGATTTAAAATATTTTATTAAAATTCTGGTATTAAATGCCTGGATTGTATTTTTTTGTAAATTTACTGAAAAATTATTCTTTTCGGTCAATATTTATTTCGAATTCAAATATAAAAATATGTGTCCAATATTTGCTTGGATTTAAGTCCACAAGGCGAGTGTCGCCTTGTCATAAGACAGCTTTCCTGTGCAAGGAAAATGGGAAAATTGGGAAATGAGAAAATTGGTCACGTAAAAGAACGCGCCGATGCTACATAAACAGAAACCGAATCAATACGATTATTGAAAAACAGACTTACCACAAAACAAATATTGTGTTTCGTGTCAGAGTTATTTTGTCAAAAGCCGCTTTTTCTTTATCGGCTTGTATATATTTCTTTTCTTTTTATTTGTGAACCTTTGATTGGAGAAAAATCATGTTTGTAAATATACAAATACGCGGGATTGAGGGATTTTCAACTTTAGGGAATACGCTTCGGTAAATTATTTAACAAAAACAATATGGTAGATGTTATTTATTTTGTTATACTAGCCAACTTGAAAAACAAAAGAATAATTTTATTAAAAATCTCTTTGAGTTAAAAAAATATTGAATCATTAAGTTACAAAACCTAATAAACGAGCTTATAAGAATTGTGTATGTATTTTAACGCATTTTTATTCATATTTGAATTTATAATATTATTACAGATGTCTAATCTAATTTTCTATTTTTATTTGTGAATCATTGTATACGAGTACAAAAAATATTTCAAATTTCTGAGTTAGAAACCTACTAGAAATTTTATTTGAACATTAAATATTCATTTTTATTTTAGGATTGATCGCATACTCCATTATATGTTATTCGAAAACTAAAGAATGTATAATAGTAATAATTATTTAGTGTGAGAACATAGTAAATTAATATTATTTAACAAATCCAGAATTGTAGTATGCTCAAAATTGTAAACAAGTACTGAATTTAGTATTTCAGATAGTAAAATTTATATATTAGTATAGCGATTTTTTTTTATCATATTTCCTTCTATTATTCAATGAAGTAACCTATGTTACGTTTAAAAGTTTAATTGACAACGAAGATAACTTTATTGACAGTTAATAAAACTGTTATTGTTAAACGTTATTGTTCTGTGATTTTTTATTTTATTTTAATAAAAAATATTTTTATTACAAAAATACGAATTTGTGTGTGGAATTTACTCTTTATTTTGCATATATTTCGCACTAAATTGTAGTCCAAAAAAGGTTAAAAGCATCTGCAAAATATCAAGAAAACACTTTGAAACCTAGCATAGTTTCCTTTTATTAATAATTAGAAAAATGCTTAATTATGAACTGTTATGTATATATACATAACCGATTTTATTTAAGGATCCTTCTAATTATTAGTAAGACTTTAGGAAAATTTTGATCAATAGTATTGAACTGTTGTTTGATTGAAATTTCAATAAAAGCCACAGCAAAGCGTGGCTGGGTATACCTGTATATACAGGGTGTTTTGAAATTTATAGTCAAGCCGCATCGGGGTGATAGAATTGTGACAACTGTCCTGAAAAAAATCAGAAAAAAAAAATATTTCAAGTTGTTTGGAAATTTTGAGCTTTTAAGTGCAACCTAGAGCTTTGGTGAAATTATGATTACATTTTGTTATTGGAGTTGATTTTTATTAATTTTGTTCATCTCAACTTTGGAACCGTAACCTTGAATAACATTTCTAGGATTACAGTGAAAATGATAACACAATCTCCTTATGTTTTCAAGAATTAAGACTTTTTGTTGACCCATGAATTAATTGTTTTTAATCGGTCGACTTTGCGAGGTACTTCTTTATAAAATGTACCAAAGTGTGTTGGCAAGTTTCATTAAAAGTTGGCATATTTAATTAGGATTGTAAATTGGTAAAATACTTATTACTAAAAATGTTTGTTTAAAAAAATAAAAACCTGAAAATAACACGACATTTAATGAATTTCGCTCACATTCAGTTCAAATGTAATTCTATCATTGACTTGTAATTATTAGGTTTTTAACTTTTTACTAGATTTTTTTCAAAAAAAGTTTTCTACAAAAAATAAATGAAAAAAGCTACACATGTATTTTTGTTTTCTTCAAAAATTCAAGTTTAAATTGATATAGCAAGGAGTCAAAAACTTTCTACTAGCTGAAAGTTCAAAACCAAAAATTACTTTACAAAATTGTTACTTAACTTCTTGTTGTTTTACACATGATGTTTAAATATCAAAATAGAAAGTCCATATACCCTATAGTGTTCGAAGAAGGCACTGATTAGAAAGTTCTATCGCTTTCAACTCCAGTTTACCTATTTCAAATGTTATCCCCGGCACAACATTGCAACAACTATTTTAGAACTTTTTTCACAAAGACGTAACTATGTAGTGACCGGAAGCTTTTTCCGGCAAGTTCCGGGAAAGTCTGAAGAGTGATATTAGTTTCCTTTCCCTGTACGATGTTTACGTGTGCGTCACTTCAGAAAAATTTCTTCCGTTTTCGTCTCGGCGATGAGAATGTTACTTGCACGAGGCGGATTTATTGGAGAATATTTCATTTCCACGTCGCAGAGTTTTTCGGAAATTTCAACTACCGAGATCAGGAGAAATTTAAAAATTCTCTCTTATATCTAGAACTCTTCCAATTTTATTGTATAAGGATTGATACTTGTTTTCGTGTCGTTTTACTGTACCAACTTATCACTTTTTAGTTTACCAAATGGAGATATTCAGGGGAATAAAAAGTTGGATGTAAAGTTAAATAAAACCATGGATGTAAATTTTTGTCTTATACGTATAAACACATTACAATCCGAATAAACAAATAAAAGAAACTTTAAAATCTGTAAATAATGATAATCCTTTTTTTTTTTTCAAAATTTGTTATTCATATTAAAATTTTTAGATATAAGTATACTTTATACTATTCATGTTTGTATACTATCTGATATATACCAGAAAAAATATTAAAACGTTTATTTAGCATCAAGAATTATACTAGAAAAAATTAAAATTGTGGATTATATGGATATCATGGATATATTGTGGAAACAAAGCATATGCAGATGTTAAAGTGAAAGATAATATTGAGAAATGAATTATTTACAATCGATATTGGTTAAAAATTATATTGTACTCTTGATTAATTATGGAATTTAATATATCTTGAATAATTATCTTTTATCATCAAAATAATTTCTAATATCATAGCGTAATTAAATTGTGCTTATACATTTGTTAATTTTTGCTAAATTTTTATTAAATTTTGAATTTAATTCCATGTACAATATAGATGTTTAAATAATAAATTATTTGCATATCTGTCTGGTCTTTGTTACACATTGTTCAGCAATTTAATAAAAATACCGGATGATGGACGTACACAAGTATTATCATATTAACTTTAATAAATAAGTAGAGAAATGAATTGAACAATTTGAACTTCAGTACCAAGGTTGCCATGAAACAAGTCAATTAAAAATAACTTTCAGCTGGAAATAGATTTTATAAAAAAAATTAGTAAAATAAATAAAAATTGAATATTGCTGGATAAATCACAACAAGGCTCACTTAGTTACTAATACCTTGTTTGCTGGATATTGCAAATTAATTCCAAGTAATTCTGGAATTATGGGGACTGATGGCAAAAAATTATTTGAATGAAAATTAATATCACTTTCTCAGAAGTAGAGCTTTTTTTCGGTCTCGAGAAGTCTCTATTCTATAACAGTTCAAGTGTTGAACTGTTATAGAATAGAGTTCAAGTGTTGAAAGTGATGGTCGAGGAGATTAAAATGCTGGCTATCAATGAAAAAGTCTTGCACTAATGACAGGTTTTTAGTAGAATACTACAAAATGAATTTTTGATGAAAACATAAACTTTTCCTTCGGGATGTTAACAAGGTCCTGTTGGAAATTGACACTTATGATTTAAGGTTCTGTATCCAATAGAGGTATCTGCGCTTTTCCTCGAGTTGTTTTCTTTTTTGATAAAAAATTACTAGTCATTGGACAACAAATGTTTATATTATATTGGTCTAAAGGCCTTACAGAGCAATGATTAATATCATTCTAATAAATATGTTCAGTTTCAATTCCCAAAATTGCCGATATCTCTGTTATTCCCGATCACTTGATGCGTACACATGTCAAGAGCAAACGTCACCCGCGACTCAATTTTCAATTCCTATCAAAAGCAGATGATGGATGTTCATGTCGATTGAGAAAATTTCATGCATATATTTCAGATGTATTAGTGGTATTATACCGCTTTTGGGTATTCACTGCCAGTATTTATTTATGAGATATAAATCAAATGGATCCAGACACTCATTGTTGAAAGGGAGATACAAAATGCTTTGTGAGTCTCGAAATATGGGCACGAGGATATTTCAGTAAAATTATTTTGTTATGATCTTTAAGAAATCAGTTGAAAAAACTCCAGTTGTATAGATATTGTCAGGCCATTTGTGACGGGGTATAATTTTCTAATGGGCCGATTCTGACGCACAAGAGACCAATGTTATGGCAAGGCCATGTCAGTCTCCAACTTCCATACATTATGTTGCTGAATTATACTAAATACTGACAAAATGTCAAGTATTTGCTGTGCTTTATATATAAACGGTAATGGCACTTGTATGTTATGAAGCTGAGTCAGAAAGACCCTGCTACCTAAGATGGTTTTTTGATATTTGTACGGTTTCTAGGTTAGGTTTTCTATCTGACAACCTGGGACAAGGGCCTGACTGCACAGCCACCACATGGCTTTAGTCAATATTTAGTAAGAAAAGTTCTTCATAACATAGCCTTGCCATAACATGGCCTGTTGCGCGGCAGAATCGGTCCATAAATTTTGGTGGATTGCTCTGAAGATTGTATTAAAGGTTAGGTTTTGTATTTAGCTTCTTCTTTGATTCTGTGATGAGAGCTTTGGTCTTGTAATCTAGGTTATATTCCCATCTCAGGCAGTCTTATTGTATTGATATCCAGCATTAGTGATTTATGTATACATACATTCAAGTAAAAATTCATTTAAAATCTAGAGCAATGATAAAATAATTGCCCGATCAAAATTACTTCTTAACTTAAAAATATAGTGTATCTGGAAATAAAAAATAATAAGGCAAAATATTTATATAATACCATTTTGATCAATTACCAACTATTTTCATCAATGTGCATTCAAAAAAAGAAACTAAAATTAAATCAGATTTTTGTAACTAAAAGTCCTTAATAGAATCTGTTTTTGTATACATAATCTACATATTAATTAAGAATAACATTATTTGAATATATAAATTATATGTATACACTCAAATCCTCATTATTCATCATGAATATAAATTGAATGAATTCAATTACAAAAAGTATTTTATTTCATTCATCACAGAAATGATAATTCTGATCTTCTAATTATATTTTTGTACATTTATCATAATGACTTTTTTATTATAAATGAAATACATACAATAATGAAAAAAGCATTATGATAAAATTGTAAATATACGAGTATAAGCTATTTTATTTGGCTTTGTTTGATTTATGTAAAATTAATTAGTCAGATACTTATATATATACACATATATATATATATATATATATATATATATATATATAAATTCATATGAGATTATTTATTTACTTATTAATCATTATAACCAATCAAAACAGTACATAACAGATTAGTTTAATTACAAATATGTGTGATACATTCCCCTCACATAAATAATTATATTCGGCATGTTTATTGATATAAAATATTTACATTTAATCCTAATTATTATTATTATAAAGTACATGTAATATATGTTTATTGTTTTCATAATTCAAAAAGCCGAATGAAAACATTGGTATTAAAACAATATAACCTTTCATTTCGCCTGAAGCAAGAGACCTTTTTAATGAACGGATTTGTTATGTCAATAAAATATGATAGAAAATAAGAGATTATTTGTATGCATCGTTTATTTTGAAATATGTATATATATAGATATATAAATATATATAAATATATATATATATATATATATATATATATATATCCTAGTATAATTAGAAAGCAGTGGTTGTTCATTCTTTATTTTCAGGAATAATATTAGGTATTTTTATAATATTTATATTTATATAATATTTATTTATATAATATGTGAAATAATATTGCGAATATAGTATTTTCATATCTCAAATCTAGACTATCGATATCAAGCTTAAGTTCTTAAAGAGAATAGTGGTTGCAAGACCAAAGCAATTACCACTTAGCCATGAATAGACTAAGATCTGATTTACACGCTGAATTGTTTATTTAATTTAATTAATTGGTTGATACACCTGAAACCTGGTCGTTCCAAGACCCAAGGAATATAATATTTTCTTCATTAATAGATTTATTTTATTATAATTCATTATAAGCTTATCGATTACTAAATTAGTTGATTTACCTATGTAAATATAAAACTAGTGGTGTATGGCATCGTGCCTTAAGGCAAATTGCTGGAACTTTTTTACCGTGAAGAAATTTTCTAAGATTAGTAAATATTTTAAATAGATTATTATAAATACTGTAACATTGTCTAATCTTTATAAGAATTATATAAACTGAATTACAAAGGTGAAATTATTTATTTAAAGTAGGTATATAAGTGAGCTTTAGAACTTTAGCCAGAATTAAAATTAAAATCCTAATTATTTTCGAAATACAAAAAAATTTTTTTTAAACAAAAAAATGAACTAAATTTTTGATTTTCTGAAACGTAAAGATTTGCAAAAAATTTCATTTTTTTGCTATAACTTACTCTACGGAAAGTTAATTAATAAAATAATAATTTATTTGTCTATTTACTTACTTATTCTTTCTATAACTCAATTAATTTCCAATAATTTATTATTTATTCGATTTCAAAATGTATATTCAATTATAATTTATCAGATTTTTTATTTTATCTTGTAAAATCAATATGCTTTGACAAAAATTTCTTACACCATGTGAAGGACTGCTTTTTATTTTATGAAAATGGATATCGGATATAAAATATTCAATCGTTTTCTCGTTCTCGTACAATTCATTGTTTTTTGCATTTTATTAATATGGATATTGGATATAAAATATTCAATCATTTTCATTCGCAATATATGTTACGTGTTTCGAAATATAAAATTCACATATTTCATTTAATCTTCATAAAACTTTTCATGATTAAAAAGTAGGTGTTCCTAAGATTACGGTCCTAATTGTGCAAAGCGATTATCGGTTATTTCTACGGAAAATTTAAGTAGTTCTAAAATAAAACTTTGCCAAGTGGCAATTAAGATAAACCAGAAGTGTTGGATCATAATTAAGAACACCATTAGAAACTTCTTCGCATTAATTTTATGTCCGCTTATACGCAATTTGATAATTAGCAATTATTGGCGGAGAAATTCGAGATATAATTCAATATGAAAATATTTGTGGGAGGAATTTAATTGCTCCAATAAAACTTTAAGTGTATATATATATGTGTGTGTGTGTGTCTGTGTGTGTGAATTAAACCCTTATTTTTCGGTCAATTCACGAGATTTTCATTGCAATACTCTTACAAAACGGTTTGACCGATTGTTCATTTTGAGTGAGAATCGAACAACATTCATTTTTGATACTTGCAGGTTGTGATACCTTATTTTTTTAGACCAGTATTTTATTTTATTATTTAAAATTTCAAATTAAAAAGCACATACAGCTCTTTTCATCCTTCTGCCACATTGAATGTTTTTGACATAATCTAAAAAGCCTTAATTTCACCTTAAAAAACAATTTATTTTTATCAAGGGTTGTCCATCTCACCTGTTCTTACTTTGCACAAATATTTTTCGATGCGCACCAACAGTACATATACTTTATGAATGGTTTGCATAAGGAGCAATTTTGGCAAAAAATGTAGATATTGAATATTAAAATCTGAAGTAACAATAGATTTTCAGAGGAAACTAGGCACCAAAGAAATCCATTCGAAAGCTCTAAATGTTTTCACAGAGTTTTTGATCTACTCGATTCTCCACAATAAAATTCTGAAAAGGTGACTATCTTCATGGCATCACGGGATGGTTGCTATCCATGGCAGAGGGGATAGCGGATAGTTTAATAGGGCTAATTGTACACTTCTAAAAGTAAAGTTTTATGTATAATAAATAAAAATAAATATATCATCTTTCATTATAAATTAGTGACAAATCAGTGATTGTAATAAGAACTGCAACAAATACATACAAATACAAAACAAATCAGTATTTAATACAGTCCACAGCTACAAGGGTTAGATTATAACCCAACAACCTGAGTTAATCGAAGAAGAGTTTTAATAAATTTTATAACTACGTGGCTGCATACAATCAGTTTAAGATCAGGATGACACTTGCAATGGCTTATGCTCCAGGAATTTTTACGTAGCATGCGTTGCAGTGGGTGAACCATTCTTATAATTTTTATTAGCTGTCCCTTTCACTTACATACCACATATTTCCACATTGGATGAATATCTAATAAACGTTTATTTACCTATATTTCTTATTTATTTTCCAAAACATCACTGTCACATTTTTCAACTTAATTTCTTCATTAACAAGCCTCGTTCAACACATATAATAAACTGTGGCACTTGTTCCGCAATATTCTATTTTGCATAAATTAGCACACTGTAATTTACTAAAATAACACATTAATATAAGCGGTTATATGCAAAAGCACAATTATTTTAATGATGGTTTTGCGTGAACTATTTCTTGCTGAATCACCAGGAGCTTGAAAATATACTCAAACACAATTACGCGATGAAAAATAATAATGTTTTATTGTAATTATAATAAATTTAAATTAAATCTGAAAATGCAGAAATGATTTTTTGAATTTTTATTATTAGCTGCAACAAATTAATACTATATATTAATACTTCATATTAATATATGCTAATACATTAAACTATATATTGATGCTAATATTATATATGTATTATTAAAATAGTATTTTTAAGATCTTCTGGATCTACTCTGTGGGCTATATGATAAATAGATGAATGAATAAATAAATATTACCGCGAAAACAAAACACAATTAAGTTGCTTATAAAATATATTGCCCTTATAACTGACTAGTACCTACCCTTGTGTACTAAGAAATGATAAGCAAACTAGATTAATATATTAAAAATAATTATTAAAATTGAAATGAAAATAAGATAAAATTCTTGTTTGTTTTATTTTTTAATTCGAAAACATGTTGAACATACATTAAACATAAATAATTCATTACTCTATTGTATGTAATTTGGCAGTATAAGAAGGGTTGAAATATTTATATTCAACATATCATTAGTAATAGAATAGACTATTCACTCATTTTGGTTCCAGAAAGTTATAAAATATTTTAAAACATTAAATTAAATTAGATTTTTTTCAGAATAAATGATTTTTTATATACATTTCATAGTTTAATGCAGAAATTTGAAATTTTATTTAGGGTTAAAAATATTTTTTTTGTTTTAAATCTCGTAATGGGTTATAACAAATGAATTCACTGAAAAGTTAATTAGTTTAAAAAGTTAGGTTAGATAATATAAATCGAATCTAGTACATTTGTCATATAAAATTATAACCTCATTGCAATAAATTTCATTTTTCTTACAAAAAAATATGGGTTTATTTTATATTTTCTGGCCAAATAATTAAAATTCATTGTAAAGATTCCTGAATAGTATAAAAATGCATTAATTACATGTAATAAAACAAAAAAATATAAATGAACTATGGAGAGTGTGCTAAAAAGCTACTCCAGTTTCAAACTGCTTTGGATGATGCCAATTTATTAGAGTAGGCCGGGGCACAAAGGTCCACTTCGACTCTGAACAATTACTGATTATTAGAAATAATTGTTATCAGAATTGAAATAACTATTTATTAAATTTATCTCTTATAAAATTGCTTTCTTCAACTTAATTACTTTTTTTTTTACTATTTTTTATTGTTTACACTTTCTCCCGGGTAAAGATTCAGATGTTCCTTTCAATCCACATGCAAGCTTTTACTGAGGAGACAAAGAAATCTAATGTCTTATTTTTATTTTTAAAGAGATTTTACGAAATAATAGCTACATTATTCACTCAGTGCAAAATATAAATTTCATGGGTAGATTTTTGCAGAGAACACTGTATATAACCTTGATCTGGTATTTCGGCAGAAATATTCGTCAGCAAGATTGGAATAATTATTTATTTAACTTCTCTCTTAGAAAATTGTTTTTTTTTTCAACTTGATTACTTTTTTGTTAACTATTTTTATTGTTTACAATTTTGTTTACACTTTCGCCCGGGCAAAGGCTCAGATGGTCCTTTGTGCCTCACCCATATGCAAGCTCTTACTGAGGAGACAAAGAAATTTAATGTCTTATTTTTATTTCCAAAGAGATAATAGCTACATTATTCAACCAAAGCAAAATATAAATTTTATGGGTGCATTTTTGCAGAGAACACTGTGTATTACCTTGATCTGGAGTTTTTGGTCAGAAATTATTGTCAGCAGAGTTGGAATAACTATTTATTTAACTAATTTCTTGTAAAATCGCTTTTTAACTGTGTTTTATTACTATTTTTTATTTTCAACATCGTTGCTAAGGTATAGATTTGGTTGGTCCTTTTTACCTCACCAACGTGTAATTTTTTTTAGGACCTATATAAAACAATTGTTGAATCGAGTTTAAATTAACAATGCATTTTATAAAACAATTGATAAATGTATACTTAATAATTATATTATGGTATCGTAAACTAAACAATAGTGCTCATAACCAAAAAAACTGACAACGAAGGAAAATACTTTTGTTATGGACTTTTAATTAATGACGTTTATTTCTCAGTAGCGATGTCGTACGAATCTAGGTGTAGCTGGTTATACATCTTTTCCCCTCTACTTTCAAATATTGTTGTTAAAAATTCTTAACTTTACTTGTTTCTGAAGTATCAGTGGTGGACTATTTTACCCGCGAGCTTTGAAGCCCTGCTCCACCCTAAATCAAATATTTCATAAAAAATCAATCCTTTATTGTACAAATCCTTATTTCTCCCATTTTCAATTCGACTTGTCAATTACATTTTTGGCAGCTTGTAATTCAATTTTGACCTAGATCTTCACATTTTTACCCTATCAGTTGTGAAATATCTCCTCGGACGCTTCCTGGCCGAATTATTGTTCGTCGAGATTGTGTACTATATAATTTTTCAGGCTTAATGACGTCGAGTGCTCCACCGCTCCACCGCTGCTCCGTTCAAATAAAACGCGTTGCTTTCATAATAGCGCCGGGGGTTGTGTAATAGCGTCGTAATTAGGGAACTCCGAGTTGGAAAAAGTTGAATACTTTTTAGCGCACTCATAAACAAATATTGAATACCGAGGTTTAATGGCGGGACGAAAGTATGTACTGTTTAAATTGTTCACTGCGAAACAGATACAGAGGCATACTTTCAATGGATAAGTGATACATTAACTTGTACGTAAGTAGCATTTTGCCCTGAGGCAAGTTGCATGAACTTTTAGATACTTATGCACAATAAACTTGTGGGCCGGATCTGCCATAAAATAGACCAATGTTATGGCAAGGCTATGTCATGTTCAAAATGAACTGAATAATGAAATGAAATGAATTGAATACTGTCAAAATACCATGTCTCTGCTGTGCGATAAGGCGTTTTACACATGAAATGCAGTTTCACTCGTATAAATTTACTTTACATTTGCTATTTTTTTCTCTTGACACCTTCGCCAAGGTAATGATTTAGTTAGTCCTTTTCACCCCACCCAGGCGTAAGCTTTTATCTAACTTAAAATTAACAATTCACCTTATAAAACAAATTTAAATTATGGTATCAAGCCATATCTCAAAGATGCAAATATGATAACATCGATTTTTCTCGATCGATCGATCACTATATTTTGCTACATTTACTGCATACCTACTTTCACTGAAAAATAAAAGATACTGTACAATGCAGTGATTGTATAGTTTATCTAAGTTTATTTAAGATATTTTATTTTATCTGTTACGAGTTCTGAAGATTTGTATATTTAAATGTTGACGCCAACTATAATCAGTAGTTACCTACGAAACGCCAAAGAACTTGCAAATGCTTTGCCATATATTCTGATTAGAATCGCTTAAGCGCGGGGTGCAATTCAAAACTTTGTAGTATTTTTATAATTTAATCGCTTATCGTAGGCCTTTAATATTTTGGCATGTTATTTTAAATTATGAAACCTATGTTCATACAAAGTTATATTTAATAACAAAGAAACGGCTCAGCCAATCTTGCCAATGTTTTTCGAACAGTTTCTGAGTTTTTAAAACTGATTAAAATATGGTGGGCTAAAACGTGGACAATTTTTTTTCACTTTTTTGCTAATTATAAAGATATGGCCCGGCCGATCATTGCACAATTTATTATGACTAAAATATACATAGATAGACGCCACTAAGACATTTTTGTTTTTGAAGAGAATTTTCGTAAAATTGAATGAAGTTATACTATCATAACTGAGAATTAAACATTAATCATAATCGTATGGATATGGATCCACAAAAAATTAGGCTCAATTAAATTGAAAAGAAAAGATATTATTAATTTAGATATATGATTATTTATTATTAATACTATAAAATAGTAAATTTCTGTAGAAATAACAGTTGTTTTCAGACAAAATGTATAACATATTCGAATTAAAATATGTTAGAAAATTATAGCAACCAAACATTATTATTTTTTATTGCATAAATTTTAAATACAAAAATTTAATGTAGGGATGAAAATACAGTTCAAATTGTTTGCTTCTAAATACGTTTATGGATAAATTCAACTTATATGATTTATAATATATTTTAATTTATCATTATATAATGTATTTAATATGTTTTATGCCTAATAAAATTTATATTTGTGATTGTGTACACATATTTATTCTTTGCAATATTTACCAACAAGTCGATACATTGGCTTCTAAAACTTTATAACCACTCTATACTCAGAACTATCTCGCACAATAAACTTTTTAAGTTAACTTTTATATTTATATTCCACCAAAGTATTGATGGTATTGCAATTTTTATTAGTTTAGAATATTTTTTACTTATAACAAACAAGCTGGTACCATATTTGTATGTTCAGGCATTTATTTACTTAAGTCGTTACTTAGTCGTTATAGAAATTATTCATAGGCATAAGAAATAAAAATATTAAATAAACAAATCTCATTTAATATTACATATCAACAGTAAATGATAAATATCATATGAAATATCACTTACTAAATTTAATAAAATAATGTTAACAATAATAGTCAAAAAACATGATCATACACCTAAAAACCTTCACACACATATTATAAAAAAAAAATATTTACTTTACTCAAATTATGTTTAAATTTACTAGATTTACGTTAAAATACATATGTTCGAAATAGTTATATTAGATAGATATTAAAGTTAATTTTGTATTAATTTATAATTGATGCAATATAGAATCCAATTAACTTTTTCTTTCATTCTGTAGCAGTGGTTGTTCAATATCATTCCGCCAAATATTTATAGTAAAATCTATTATCTTTACATAATCATAAAAATCAAACATATATATATATATATATATATATATACGTTATATTATATTATATGCATGATTTACAAAAATGTGATTCCATTCTAAGCTTCGCATTCTTCACATCAAAAGATTTTCCATTGAGGAAAATTACTGAAAATAACCTTTGAAAAAACACATTTGTCTTTTGCTGTGATTTGGCAAAAATCCTTTTTCCGGACACTGAACGCATTTAGGCGAAAGCCTTTTATTCAGGAACAAGATCACGTTAAAATAAAATTACGCCTGCAAATTCGATTCATCCATCACGACCTATTTTCAAGAAGAATGTGACGATATGCGAATTTTGAGACGAATAAGAAAATAATTTGTTAGGTATTTAATGAAAAAGGGCATGTGGGAATTCATGTTTTTTCTGGGTATGTGGAGGATTTTTTACTCATCAAAATTCGTAATTTATGGTACATGGGTTGATGATGAACAAAAACATTTTCACCTTGTTTGCTCTCAATTTTTTGCTAACTCTATGAATTTTATATGAGATTTATTGATCATTCGTTATGAACATGCAACTCTACATACATGATACTATGGAAAAATTGTGATTAAAAGTAAGCTTTGTTCAGATTTTATAACATCCTCGTTATAATCCAAAAAACACATCAGTGTGTAAGGTAGATTTTATCAACAAAATGATTTTTGATAGTATGTCTAAGCAAAGTTGATTGCAATTTTACTAGAACTGATTTTCTCATGTCCCTCTTCAACTTGCTGTTGTCAAATGCTTGAGCAGCATTTATATAATTTTATGATTTTCTTTTTTTTAAATAAATGTATTAATTTTAATTAATTAAAGAAAATAGCAGAATAACAATAGGGCTATTCAATAATTATTTCATTCAACAGATTAGCGATAAATACGAAAAAATATTAAAATCAGCTGTTGAGGTAAGGCAGAGTTTAAATGTCCGCGTGTACAAAGATCCACCACCTATATCTCAAAAACAAGAGAAGTTGAGAATTTTTTAACAATATTTGAAAGTAGAAGAAAAAAGGTGTATAAAGATACATCACCTTGATCCTTACGAGTTAGGTACCGGAAGATAAATAACAAAACTATAACAAAAGTATTTGCTTTGTTCGTTTTTTTTTATTTTGAGTACTGTTGTTTAGTTTACGAGACCTAAATATAATTTGTGAGTCTATGTTATCCACTTATTCTATTCGATATATTGTCAATATTAAGTTATTTTCAATACACTTAGGTGAGGTAAAAAAGACCAACTGCACCTTTAACCTGATAAGGGTATAAACAATAAAAAGTAAATTATAGTAAGTAAGTAAATCAAAATCATATAAATAGTTATAACAATTCTGCTGATGAATAATTCAGAGTATATACCAGTTATCTGTGATGTACCCATCCAATTTTTAATTTGCATTGTTTGAATAATGTAGCTGTTAATTTGTTAAATTCCTTTAAATTCAGAAGTTAAACACTGTAGGTACTTGTTTTACCCTGGTCATCTCATTTTACATTGTCTATGGGGTAAAAAGGACATAATTTTGAAAAACAGAAAAAGAAACACATTTCTACAATGATGAATCTGCTGGGAGTTTTACTGAGCACAGTCTGATAGTCTTTGTTTGATATGTGTTATTTGTTGTTATCTTATTGGTTTTGTTTTCGCAATATAATTGCTAAAATTAAAATTGGACCTTTGTGCCTCGCCCAATTTCATGTGTTTTTACTATATTTTATTCACATGCTAAAGCTCGTGAAACCTTAGTTTACCAACCTCAAATTTATTTAGGACTGCAGTGTGTAATTAAAAGTCGTAAGCCTAAAAGCGTGTTCCATTTCTTTATTATTGTCAGAACGATAATGTTATAATATCAAATTCCTGGCATTTCTACCCTCTTAAAGACAATTGTACTGCGCATTAGCTTGATTAACCCTTAGCACTACCCCTCTGGGAGTGTTGTGTGCGGTATAACCTGAGGATGAAGGAATTTTGGGCGCGAAATTCTAAAGACGCCATCCTAACGTCGCCTTCGTCGTAAATTGAAAACGCACAGCAGCAGAGAAATTACATGAAATATAATTCCGAAATTGCAAAACGTGTCAGTTCAGAGCTCGAGGCGGAGCGACCTATATCTGCATAACACGAACTCTTGTAATGGAAATTGTCACTGTGGAAATGACGATTTTAATTATCGAAGATAAAAAAAATCTATCTTTTTAGATTTATTGTGATTTTAATAGGTTATTGATTTTTTAATTTGAGATGGAAATTTCAATTCTACCAATAGTAGTCAAATTACACATCAAACCTTTTGCTACGAGTGTCGTCCATGAACTACATCCACTCGACTACCTATGTATACGAGCGCCGTCCATGGACGACATCCATACTCGACTACCTGTATATGCGATTCACATTATTTGCAGTGTGTACAGGAGTCGTCCATAGAAGACATGTTCTGTGTCTGTATTTGCTTTGATGATTTATCACTATGAGTCAAACTATTGGATTTTTATTGTAAATTTTACTTTATCAAAAGTCCATTTCAACACACTTTAGTTGATAATGATAGATAGAAAACACTCTCGTATTAAAGGATTATAATATCATCGTTTAAGGCTAAAAAGTATAAATACTAAAGTATAAATTACGCATATATGTGACGAGATTATCTTCAAAATATTCAAGACAAAATGTTAGAAAGAAAAAAATATAACTAGCTACAATAGATAGATTCAAATTACTCGCTTACAGTCAAATAGTAAGAATACCAATGAAGTAATTTTAAAAATGTCCTTTAAAATCTGTTAAACGAAAGTATTACTAAAAAATTATATCTGCCATATGAAATAATAAACACATGCAGTAAATAGTTTTAATATATAGATAATAAATTTTAAATATCAGATCATCCTTTCTTAATACCATACGTTTCGATATATAATTTTATGTCGTCATTAGCATTATAGAGTGAGGTATACCTAATATTCACATTAGCATATCTAAATCTGGTACAATAATAATAATGGGTTGTACCAAAAACCTCCCAGGACAGGTCCTACATATCATGCATCAGTGATGTCAATTTTCATTTGAAAATATAGATCGAAAATATGTTTTCAATTGAAAATAGTCTATTTCGAGCACTGCGATATTAAATGGCAATGGGAAATCTTTCACAATATTCTTCCCTGGTGGGATATAGAGCTTAACTCTGCTCAAAGACCTGCCTTAGGGCTATACTACCCATCACTTATAATTTTTAGCTATAAAGGTATATTTGTAGATATAAACGTATCATTATTTTAATCTTTGTGTCTTAAGTTGACGAATTTAATATTTTTAGTAATAATGATCTACAGAATGAGAAAAAAATATAATGAAAACAAATTGAAAAAACAGAATTTATAAAAAACCATTAGAATTTAGAATATATGCAAAAAATAAAATATTTAAGTCAGATTTGAAATCACTATTTGTTGAATAATTAGTTTGGTCACATCATTATGATTTACAACTTGACTTGTGTGATATTTGTTTAAACAACATTTTTGCTAAATTTGTTGCAAAATTTATTTTAGATGCATCATATGTTATTGTATCCTAAAGCTCATTCTTGAAAATTGGTTAAATATAAATTTATTAAAGTATTCATATGGCATCTTCGCAAATGTGTAACATCTTTCTCTATTATTTCATACGGATTCCCCATACTTGTATGAATTCGGGAGGTTTTATTCCCCGTACGAAGAATTGCGCCAATCAGCTATATACACATTGCTTTGTGTATGACAAAGGGTGTAAGGTAAACATCTTCACAAGATATTTCATTCAAAAAGCTATCTTGGCATTCCTGTGAAAATATTCTGGAAAATTCATCATTAGAAGCAAATTGTTTCAATTACATGTCTTATGATAAAAACAAATTTGTTTAATATAGAATAGTATAACATTAGCAACTCTTATCGTTTATATTAGTTCTCAATAACCTACCATATTTAACTATATAATATAAATATTTTACTAACTAATATTATGATTTCATTTGCCTTAACTAAGTTTTTTTAATATTTTTTCTTATATACAATTATTTCTACATTTCGTGAAGTTGTGATGTTCTCATAATTAGAAATTGTTAAAAACAAACTTTGTTTTTACGCTATTAGCAAAACGTTATTATTACGTTATTAGCAAGGCCTTATTATTACGTTATTAGCAAAACGTTATTATTACGTTGTCATCAAAACATTATTATTACGTTAATAATTACAAATTTTATGCCCCTCTATAAACTTATTTAAAATTTTAGATGATATATTTATGAATATATGGACACATAAAAAAATCATTTTCGTTAATATTAAATATTCTTCAATGTCGATTAAAAAGGAAATTAATACTATAGCGAGCAGCATATAGGTGAATTATTAAATAGTATTTTTACTAACATAACATTTCATTATTCTTTTTTTTCGACTTCCTGGTATTCAGCACAGTATCACTATTTTTTATTCCTTTGTATACATAGAATGGCTAAAAATTGAAAATGGGTCATGTGTGCTAAAAGCGTTTGTCAAATAAACAAAGATTTTTGCCGACAAGCTGACAGACCTGCATCAACTGTTGGATCACAAATAGACCATGATATTGAATCATAAAAGATTCATGAATTAAATATTTTTAATAAAAAGGTTTATACGAGAAGTTTAACGGAATTGCATTACTTTGAAATCTATCTGCTTGTTACAATAGTTTTTTCATTAATTGGAAAATAATTGTTATTGGACTTTGATGTTTTCATTTCAAGTTCATAGGTTTTCGATCTGAAGCTGTGTTGGCGTTGATACATTTTTGTACTAACTACTTTGACAATTTTTGAAAAATATTTCCTAATCTTAGTAATATTGATATCTTTGCGTGCTCACAATAAAAAAAACAACAGCGAAGGATAATATTATTGTGATAAACTTTTAAAAATTGTTCTTTATCTCCTGATTGTATGGTATATTTTTGTTTCTCTAGGGTAGGGCGGGGCTAGTTGAGCATAGGGGCAAGTTGAGCAATCGAAATATCTCGAAAACTATTCATCATCCGTTTAGGCATTATATGGCGGAAAGACAGTGGTTTGGGAGAAATAGACATCCCGCGATCGCTAGTAGCCGCTGGACAAATGAGTTAGCCTCACAGGCGTTTTGTTTATTTTGAGACCAAAAAGTAAAAAAGTCATTCATCACGAATTTCCGTCTGGTTTAGTCAAATGTTATTTATTTTCAATCAGGTAAATCTTATTCTTCCATATAATTATAGTACTTTTAATATGCACAGAGATTCTGGGTATAATTCTCACGGTTTTTTCAAAAACTCACTATTATTTTGAAATTCCGAGTTGGGGTTAGTTGAGCATAGTTGCTAAACTTGTTCTGTCACTAAGACAATTACCATTAACTTCCAGAAATCAATTATTATTTTTAAGATTTAAGCTAAGTCTATGAGTAATGATATAAAGAAATAATGATTTTAAACCAAAATACTGAATATAATAGTAAAATAATTCCTAAGTTAATTAATCGTTAATTATTCAAAGCAAATTACTATAAGTTTTGTTTTCTCTGTCAATAAAGACTATAAATATAGAACTGGTTATTAAAAACTTATTTTATTTCATCACTAATCGACATTGAACCTATAATTTCATTATACTTTCTTAGTGCTCAACTTGCCCCACCTATGGGGTACATTGAGCATACTTGACTTTTTGCATTCAAACAGCTGTAGCTTTTAAATTTTACTTATTACCAAAAACTAGTATTAACACTTTTGTTATGCGATAAACAACAAATCCATTAAGCCGTATAGCAATTTATTGAGACTTTTCATTGAGGAGCTACATCCGTTTAAGTAAAAATTTGCTCAACTAGCCCCGCCCTACCCTACTTTCAAAAAGTTGGCAGTAAATTCCTAACTTTATTTGTTTTTGAGATATTGGTGGTGGACCTTTTTACTAGCAGACCTTTTTACTAGCAGACCTTTTGGCCCGTTTTACCATATATATTATGTTGTCCTGGTTTGTATATGTATATAAATCATTTTATTTTTCATGTTCAAAACTAAGAACCGTTGCCAAATGCTTTTAAAATTAACTTTTCTCTGAAGAGATTTAATAAATAGTTTTATGATAAATGGTTTAAATATTCCCTAAAAGGTATTATAAATCTCATCAACCGCAATACCCAGAAGCCGTATGTCTACTTCTCTACTATGAATGCAAATGTCGTTATGGAAATTTCTCATTTTGCAAAATGGGTTGACGAGAGAAACTAAATATGATAAAATGGATTAGCATATTTTTCTTACTCGAACTTCTTATGGTGGAAAGACTTTTTATGGAGTGCTTGTGTGACATCTAAGTATTTAAGCTTATAATATTGTTGTGCACTTTTTTAATCAGTTCATGGAGATTATTCTATTTTTGTTCCGCGATACTTTATAATTTCCAATCTTTGAAGCGAACGAGAAGTTTCTGGTGCTTATGTTATGAAGTGGGTTTAATGAACTTTATAAAATCAGATTACTAATGAACGCTTAAATAGCTGCAAAATCATTCTATAATGAACACGGTAATTCGACAATTTATATATAGAATCTGATAATATAAACTTGTATAATAAAATTGTTAATTCATTTTTATAAACATTTTTAAATACTATAACTAAAATACATAATTTTGTGATTGATTGTGGAGCTGTACGAGATGCATCATTGAGTGAAATATCCCATTCAGCATCTTATGAAGCAATATATAAGCCTACAAGCATATCAGACTTTCAGTAAATATACTGTAAAAACCCAAGAACATACATGACACCTTTGAAATATGTTTAATACATTTATTGCCCGTTATTGTCTAAATATAGAAATGTTTTTTGCTATTTCTTCTTATTATTTGTCGCCTTTTGTCCCATAGGGGGTGTTTATTCTATTGGCCTTGTGAATGGGTAATTTTTATTATTGATGCAATTAATAATAAAACTTTTATGTATAATTTTTTTTGTCAATATATGGAAATGATAAATTAAATAAATATTGATTGATAAATTTATTTATTCATTTATAAGTTCAGATAACGTATTTGTTATTTAGTTAACATAGAGTAACAACAAAATAATTCATAAATTTAATTAATTAAAACTGTATCCAAAGTATTCACTACATAAGCATTAATAGGAAGCAATGTAGTTTTACATTTTTCTTTCTAATTTCCAACTTAAATAGATGTAGTTTTACGTGTTCATATGATACCGTAATAAACCGCATTACGGTTTGCAATTAATGACTTTTTTCTTAATCTCCCAAGATAAAAAATCCCCATAATTCAGTAAAGTTTAAATTACTTCGTGGAGGTAAAAGAAATACTTTTAAACTCTTAGTACGAGTAATTTTACATTATTAGTAGCTTGCTAAAGTAACTAACAATAAGTTGTACGGGCACCGTACTTATTTAATTTCTTTTCATTAAATAGTACCCGGAAGTGCAATAGTCATTAAGTTGGTGTTGTGAATGGATGAAATATTTGGAATTTTATTGAAATTGTTAGGGAAATACAATTAAAATATAGTTCCAAACATATAGTTCTATATAACTTTTATTTGTTGAACTATTCATTCAAGCATAAAGATTGAAATCATAGCAAAAACATTAATTGTCAATTGGTGAATTTTGAAGGTCTGTAATCTATTTTCAATTTTATTGAATATGAGTTTAATTTATCACAAATATTAAATTAAAAGCAATAACAATTTTTTATTATGCCAGACCAAATGTAATTCACCAATTCAGCTCATTTCTCCAAAAATGTAGTAATGCTAAATGCCTTGAATATTGTTTTTCAGAATTTTTTTTTATGCGTTTTTAAACTGGTGTCTCAAGAAGTAAATCAACAAAACTTAACGTAACATTAACAGATCATTTTTAAATTGTCACGTTCAGTTATTTTCAATAACATTGTATGTTCTTCAAAATTAGTAAATTTATATAGATTTATACTAAGAACATTAGTAGGTAATTAAGATAAAGTTTTCCTTATTTTCCATTAATATTGATTGGAAAATAAATAATCAGACTTGAATCAATATTATTATTTATAAAATACATAGTAATTAAAAAAATGCGAATGGTCAATCAAATTAGTACTTCTCACTATTAAAACATATTTACTATAAAACTATTTATTATTTAAACGTTATTTATAAGTGAAATCATCTTCAAATTGTAGAAGAATAATATGACATATATTATAGCCAAAATCCCATTAATATGTATATTATTAATATAAATACTCTTCAAATGAGAAGTTTGTGTTGATGCAAAAAAATCCGATTGGCTAATTTCATATTTTCTCGACGTTTCAATTCATTTTGAATCGAATGAAGGAATAAGTATGTTTGCTTGTATGTTATATATGAGCTGGTTTGTGATTATTCGTTTACATTTTCTCAAAAGCAATTGGACCGATTTAAAAAAAAAAAAAAATTCATCCAATGTACCTCCATGAGAACTAACGTTTAACAGTTCTGTATGATGATCGGCCAAGCAATTTCTTTGTAATTAGCAGAAAAGTGTCAAACTTTTTGTTTAGGTTTTGTTCCACAATCTTTCTCTGGTTTTAAAAATTTAAAAATTGTTCTAAAGGTATTGGTTGATAATCGCATTGATTAGTGTTTGGTAACGATTGGCTGGGACGGAATATTGAAAAAAAATCTTGACGATTTTGTCTAAAGTCTAGAATAATATGCTAAATCATTATAGGCCTGCGATAAGCGATTATGATATATAAATTTACTGTGCTTAATTGATTTTAATCAGAATCTATGTCTTTGGTGCAAATGCAGGTTCTATATTTGGCTAGCTACTGATTACAGTTGACTTCTATACTTGAATAAAATATATCTTTAGAACCTGGAATGGATGAAATAAAATGTGTTGAAGAAATTAATTTATATAATTACAGATATTATAAGTATATTTGAATGACGTCACTTGGAAATTGCATTGATTAATTTTAAGTAAAAGCAATAGCTTTTAGGTTAAAAATAAATAGCTGAATCTCAATTCTTATTTAATAAGTTAATTATGTATACATACTGGGAAGTTAATACAACTTTTGGGCCACATACAACCTTTAGGCCACATATTCTGGTCTCATATTATTTATCTTTCATTTGAATTTAATTGCATATTAAGTAAGATGATCATATTTTTTTAAGACAAAACTGGGACCGAAATTTTTAGTTATACTAAATCCGATTGAAGAAGGGTGATCTTTTTGCTAAATATCTCAAATATGATTTTAAAATAATAAAAAAACAAAAATTCAATCTTTGGCACGGAAAGTTCCAGCAATTTGCCTTAAGGCACGATGCCATAACCACTATTTTCAATAAGAATTGTGGACTTGTATTAAGAATTTCATTATTCGATTATATGCAATACTCTTTTTTTACCAATGATATTATATTACATCTCATATTTTTCGATTTATATGTTTTTTTTGCTCTTGAACCTTGTATATATGTTTTTAATAATTAACTTAACACTTGTTCCTTCATTTTTATCATAGTTAATTTTTGTGAAAATGAGTTAAATTTAGTTAATTTTTGTGAAAAGTTCGAGTTTATTATTATAAATGGCTACTTTATCCCGTCTTTAGAATTTTGAATTCGGCAATTTTCTCATTCATAATGTATGGATTCATAAGCATACTAGTCGTATTGTCATATAATACATATCATTTACAGATATTTGATGAGTAGTTGTATTTTTATAATCAAGCATTTTTTAAAAACCCGGGACAAAAGATCCCATTTCGGGACAAAGATTGCTTTTAAAAAAAACTGGGATACAAGGTGGAAATCCGAGATTGTCCCGGTCAAACCGGGACGTATGCCACGATAAATTTTAGGATAGGCTGTAATGTGAACCTTCGAACTTTTAAAAATCATATTGCATTTTTGAACTATCATTTGTTTATATATATATATATATATATATATATATGTTTGTTTATATAGAATACTAAAAATTTTAATGGTTGCACAGTGCATAACATAATATATTAGGTAGCTGAAAGTTGTATTTGAACATAGTGTAGATGATATAAATAACCATGATTCTTTTACTAGTTGAGGCAGTCATTTGATTTGAGTACGTATAACTAACATCACACAAAATAAAGTAATGGCAGTATACAATATGGTCATCTTCATCTTAAGTAACCTCCTTCTCTTTATGAAATTCATTAAATGGCTTAGTAACACTCCAAATAATGTTGCCTCATTAATTGTTCTAGAAAGTTGTTCATGATTGAAAATTATATAATAATTGTAGTTTATAAAAAACAATTCAAATATCTCTTTCAACCGGGACCGGCTTCCCGTCTATTCCAGCCGGTCCACCTCGTGCAGCAACGCGTGCCTTGTGAGACACAACGAATAAACAAAAGTTTTCCACTGGCTGTGTGCTTGCAGTAGTAAGTCTAAGTTTTCGCATTGTTGGAACAGAACAGAACAGTACAGTTTTGAACATTGAAGAAGAAGTACTTGATGTGATACAAGTATAAAAGTTAGTCGCCGCTTTCCGCAGCGGAGCTTGTCAAGAAGTGTGAAGGTTTGTTGTTTTCGCGTTACTTTGCGCCGCCGTCTCAGATGACGTTCGGAAGGATAGTGTTGCCGTCGCCTTCGCCGTCGAGTTCAGCTTCAGCGCCCCTCAATAATTTTATAGACATACCGAGGAAAGTTTCACCATCAGGAATGTCGACATTTAATGTTTCGAAAGTGATTAGTTTTATTAAGCTATGATAGCTCACTAGGGTGCACGTTAATAAATTGTTTTGACATATTTATTCAGATATGAAGCGATTTTATTTATCGGCTTCCCATAGGGTAGTTATAGTAATCACGAAAGAATCGAATTGATTTTACTATATCTTTACGTTTCTAGGGCTTCTGATGATTTTAGCATACCGTAGAAAAAAATGATGTAGGTGTCTGTGTGTGTATGTATGTTCGAATACATTTTTGTCGACTATTTTAATAGTACGGATTAACAGATTTGAATGATTCAAATGACACTCGATTTTTATTAATGGTATGTGCTGACTAGTATTTGGCAAAAGCAGCTGGGAGTAAAAAATTGCAATTAAATTGTTTATCGCATTTGATTAGAATGATTCAAATAGCATTTTATGTACTTGTATGAACAGTGTAAAGAATTGATTACATTATCAGGTATTTCATAGAGATTTTACTACTAAGTACAAATTTTGTTTTTGATTCCGTACCAAGAATTATAATGTTTAAAGATCACGTATAAGCTTAAACAAATGTCATCCACATTTTACACAATATCCTTTGTCTTAAATGACAACTATCAAATTTAAATGATATATTAATCGTATCAGTCAAATAAATTATTTGTAATATATTTGAAAATTAATTAAATGACTAGTGGTGCATGGCATCGTGCCTTAAGGCAAATTGCTAGAACTTGTCGTACCAGAATTGAATATTCAAGCAAAAAAATAATGATCAATGAAAATTTTCAACAAGATAAATATAAATCTCGATACGGAACCCAAAAAATTGTAACAAAGTTAGTGCTCATGTTTAAAATCTTTATATAATATCTGATAATTTTTAATTTGTTTAGTTTTATTTTTATTCTGCAATCTATAAAAATAATTACGTTTAGCAGAGAATGCGGACAAGTTTACCTACAAATGCTGGCAATTAATTACCTACAAATTAGTAGATACCCGCAGTGGCGTATCTATTAGAGCTAATATTGAAAAAACTATAGACAAATGGCGAGAAAAAAACTATAAATAAACTATATTAGATCTCCAAGTATTTTTCTTTTGAGCCTGGTCTGCTGGCCTTCCTGGTATAAATGAATATCTGATAATTTGATATGCAATGTCTAATGATCATTCTTCAAATATCTCTTTTTTTACATTTGTCTTTTTATCTCCGAAACCGCTGGACTTGCTTTCTCAAAAACTTAACCAGTTCTCCATTTAGTCAATACGAGTAAAATGTTTTTTGAATCATTCAAATCGGGCGCTCTGTTACCCCAAATTGCCCCGTATCTCCGAAAAGGCTGGACTTGTGTTTGCCAAAACCTAATTAGCACGTCTTTTGATCAGTAGGAATCGAATTGTTTTTGAAATATTCAAATCGGTTGATCCATGCGACCGAAATCGTGAACCAAAAATTGTATCCAAACATACACACACACAAACATTCATTTTTTCTAAGGTATGCCAAAACGTTCAAAAACCTTTAAAACGTAAAGATATGCAAAAATGTTCATCTTTAATTTTTTTGCGATTACTATATCTTACCCTACGGTAATTTAAAAATGAACTAGTGGTGCATGGCATAATCGTGCCTTAAGGCAAATTCCTGAAACTTTCCGTACTGTAATGAATATTCGAGAAACATTATATGTTTTCAAATAGTATTTTCAATACTGTACATTTTATTATTTTGGTTTTATAGACAAAATATAAGAAATATATGTAAGAGCAAAAAATTTTATTTTCGGACGATTACTATTACAACTAATCTACGAAAAGTTAATAAAAGTAAACAGGTTCTAGTAAAATGCTTCAATAAAGAGTAGATTATGGTTTCCTTATTTAAAAGCGATTAGCAAAGGTTCTTCTTAAATTTATTTTTAGTATCTTCAAACAGCAAAATTTATAATTTCAAATATTTATAGTTGAAATAATACCATGCAATGAGTTTATCCACTAGGATTATAAGGATATTGTTACATTACATTTTTCATTCTTTAGCATACTATATCCTTTATTCTATTTTTATTTCGCTTTATGAAAATACTATATAAGCTTTGAGCACATTTTTGCACTCTCATGGCGTTGCAAAATATCCTAAACCAATTATGTAATGTAACATAAAATATTGTATTATAATCGTTGGATTAAGGAAAAAGTTGTTATCTCATGATAGTTTCAATTTACTATTAAACAGTCGACTAATATAACACATATACATATAATGAATCGTAAGCTCAATATCAGAAAAAAATCCTCAATTGAAATTAATATGACTAACTAATATTTCCATACGTGTATAAATTTGTTTACTTTTAAATTTATTATTGTATTAATTGGACGTAAAGTTTGGGAGAAAAATTATTTAATAAGTTGTTGAAAGATGCAAGAAATATTTTAAAGAGTAGCTTGCAATTATGCCATAGAAAAATATTTAGTAATTCAGATCTAATTTAAAACTAGTTACAAATGGCATTTTTCGTTGTGGAAAGTCTTACACTTCCTTATGAGTGTAAATAATCAGAATTAAAGGCAAACAAAAGTATGCCTTTCTATCAGTCTACAAGTATATTTATATACCTATCTATCGTTCTAGAAGTTTTTAAAAACTTGCGTCCAAAAATTTTTAAAAACTTGCTCACGTGATTAATGGACGCCCCCTTTCCATGTACCTACTTTATTCTGAGTTTCATAATGCTTAATTTAAGGTAAAAAGTCTGTTGCTAACAATAAACCGTATCTATTTGCATTCTTAACTATAAAAAAAGTCCTAAGCAATGTGAATTATTCACCATAAAAAAATTTCCCAGAAGAGGTAAAATAAAACTATATCATAGTCTTACAAAAGTGCCCAAAGTCTTAAGGGCTTTCCACCGACCCGGCTCAAGGGACGATGCTCGGTAATCGCTACGTAGATTGTTTTGGGTATCTTCGCATGATTTAACGCCGTAGATTCTGTCATCTTGCCATGTTTTGTTTCCAAGGGATAATATTGAAACATCTTATATACCAGATCCGGTATTATCAATATCATTGATGAAACTATGGAGCAGTGCTGCAGCTGATGTTTATATTTGTTTTACATTCGCGTTTGTCAATATTGTTTCTAGATCATCCCCCCAGGCCTCGTATGTCATAGAATAGCGAAAGCGCAGAGTCGAGATAAATTGATTTTTTGTTTCAATATTGAATACTGTTTCAGGACGAGCTTAATGGTAGTCGAAATTGACATTGCTTTACACGGGCAGATTGGAAATTTTGACAAATGTCTGGGTGCAGATTGAACTTCAATTTGGGAAATTTATTACAGGGTTATTTAATAAAAAATGGCTCCGGAGTAATAAAATACGTGCAAATCTGTGATCAAGGGCATGCAAAATATATCTAATAAAAGAACTATTTTTCTTTTTTCTACAATGATTTTATGAGATGAATAATTTATTCAGCGCTTTAATAATGCTTTACAGTGTACACTGTGTATAATTTTAGCCAAATTGCAAATATAAAATATCAAAGGAATTGATAAAAAGTCATATATAAGGAGAAATAAATAAAATCATGTTAATTTATTTTAAAAAAATCGTTAAATATTGGTTAAAATTTCAAATATTTTTTCTAATAACAATTTAAAAGTTTTAAATCTCAACCATTTTATAAGTTTTTTGAGCATTTTTATATATAGGTTTGCAAAAGCGAATTGATCTACTTTACTTGCCATAAGCTGCAGGGTAAGACGGGGCACAAAGGTCCAATTTGACTCTGAGCAACTATATTGTAGAAACTAAGATAATTGTATCAGAGCAGATAACACATATCAAATAAACAACTTTCCGACTATGTTCCCAGGCAATTCATTATTTTAGAAATATGTTTTTTTTGCTATTTTTCAAAAATTTGGAAAATTTATTTCATCTGGTTAATTGCAATTGCAAACTCACTACAATCGTGAGTTGTTCTCAAGAGAGATGATTAATGAAGAAGTGATATTCCATAGGAATTCAGATTTGGTGCCAGTAGTATTTTTTATGAAAATATCTCAAGCATGAAAAATTTGCTCATGAACCATAAACAAAAATAAAATAGATTCTGAGACTGACTTGAAGACGAGTAACTAAGTACTGAGGAATTTAAAATTTTTGAATTTACAAGCTTAAGATGATATGTCTACAATATAATGCAATATTTACATATATATGTAAATTACTCAGAATTTCCTTGAAGTGTATCAATTCGTGACAAAATGCAATATCTTTTATGTGCTGTTTTTATGGTTTTAATTTTGAAATGTTAATTTTTTAAGTTTTACTAAAAATTCTAATAGTTATTATTCACCTGGTTCTTTTCTCCTCATAGTCGGAGTAAATGACACGGCCAAAAATCAAGCAGGTCCAACTTTTAATTTTGAATGGATTTTATGAAATTATAGCTACATAATTCAGCCAATGCAAAATATAAATTTTTAGTGCAAAAATAACACTGTATATAACCTTGATATGGTATTTTGTCAGAAATATTCACTAGCAGATTTGAAATAACTATTTATCTAATATATTACTTGTTAATAGCATTTTTAACTTAATTTCGTTTTTTGCTCACTATTTTTATTGTTTATACACTTTTTTAATTATTTTTTTTTGTTGCCAGGGTAAAGGTTTAGTTGGACCTTTTCCCCACTGAGTAATTTCAATGACGTGTAATCTTTTAGAGAGTGTATATAAAAAACTGTTGAATCTAACGTAAAATTAATAATACATTTCAACAATTAAATGGGGGCGTCCATTAATCACGTGATCGATTTTTTAAGGATTTTTTAAGGATTTGTTATATTCAAAATAACCCTCTCTCTCCCACTTAACATTACGTGTATTTTTAGTTACGAAAAAAAGTTGTAGAATTATTGAATTTTTTTTTTGAAAATATTTGGATTTTTTTAAATCTGGTAAAATATAAACACACGTGATAATTTACTTTACCCCTCCCCCCTTGATATTTTGTGTTTTCTTGTCAAATCCTCCCCACCCCGTAAAAAGCTCACGAGATTAATGGAAGCTCCCTATCGTATACTTAAGAATTATAATAAAGTCTCGTAAACTGAACAATAAAAAAAAACTAGCAATGAAGGAACATATTTGTACTAGGGATTTTCGGACATTGCCGTTTATCTCCTGATCGCGACATCTTGAAAATCAAGGTGATGGCTGGTTATACTACTTTTTCCCCCTACTTTAAAATATTGCTGTTAGAACTTTACTTATTTTTGAGATATCGGTGGTGGTCCTTTGAGCTCGTGGACCTTTAAGCCTTGCTCTACCTTATCTATGCTCACTTGTTTTTCATGATATTTTTATAGTTGATGATAGTTTTGGGAAAACAAAGCGATGAGCAATAAGAGAAATCAGCAAAAAGTTAGTTTTGATTTGAACGATAAATTATACCTTGCTCAGATACTAATAAATCTGTAGGTATGCAAAGAAGTATAATGAAAAGTTTAAAATACAACAAAAATTAAAACTAGCAAGGTAACCCTCAGGTTTACTCGTCTGGGATTTTAATGAAACTTTGCATGGTCATAGTTGATAATCAACCCGAAACTTGTAAAATATTATAGGCCTATGAAAAGTGGATTAATTATAAAAATTAATTAAAGCTGCAAAAATAGACCGCGCTTTATATTCTCTCGTAATAGCATTCCTTATCGATATATCCTCATAGTTGTGCTCATTAAAGTGCTCGCTCCTACGTTTTGCATTCGGATTCATAGATAAGAGAGTTATAAAAGTAACCGAGTTTGAATTTCAACTGCTTATAATAGTTATACATCGCAAAAATATTTATATTTAATTATTTATTTCATATAATTTGCGAACAAAAATTGAATTATTTGAAACACACCTATATATACATATATTATGCATATTTACATTAGATAATAACAATTTCTCATATATTAAATTTTGCTATGTCATCATAATTTTGTAAGTATCAAGTTTTATCAAAAACGATTTTATAGATATTTATTACATATCACAGAGAGTGATAAAATCTAATTATTCCATGTCAATGGAAACACTAGAAATGAATGTTTATTGTATGAATTCGAATTTCGCGCATATCGGATTCAAGAGGATGCAACATTTATTACGGGGATGACAAAGCATCGCATTGCAACGGCGCGTCGGCGTCAAGTGCATAAACCTACACAAATCTAGTTAAACGCGTTCGTAGCCCATTCAGACCCCCCGGGATGGGGGGACCATGGTTATTTTGAGGGTTCTCAATCGGTCGGTTAGTCGACTTGTCTTACGAGGACTTAGAGGTAGGCTCAGAGAGGAGATTTAGGTTGAAGATGACATGTTTGGGCATATATACATCTACCGGTTGTTGGGTTATGAGACAATTTCAATAAAATGTGTGATACATTTGGTGTGCTCGCAATTGCTATGTTCTGTTGACTATAATTGTGAGTTTTTATTAAGAGAGATGATTACTGAAAAAGTGATATTCCATAGGAGTTCAGATTTGTTGCCAGTAGTATTTTTTATGGAAATATCTTAAGCATGAAAATTTTGCTCATAAACCATTAACTCAAATAAAAAAGATTCTGAGACTCACTTGAGGACGAGTAACTAATCCATAGTACTGATGGATTTTAAATTTCTGAATTAAGATGTAATGTCTACAATAAAGATTAATACTTACATATGTATGTAATTTACTCAGTTTTCCCTTTCCATCACTTTATGATAAAATTCAATATCTTTTATATGCTGTTTTTATGGTTTTAATTTTGAAAAGTTTAATTTTTAAGTCTTACTACAAATATTAATATTTATTATTAGTTTGTAGAAATACGTAATATAAAAACATATAACTAAATGAGTACAAGTTTGCTTGTATCTCATATAAAAATAATCAATAGTCAGTATAAAATGCTTTACTGTTACTTTACCAAGTAGCTAGAAGGTTTGTTTTAAATTAAGTTAAATACTATTGAATCGACTGTAATATTGGTTTATATTGCACAGTGATAACTTATAAAAAAAATCTTTTATAATTTAGAAAAAAATATATCTTTCATCATTGGCATTGATTTTGGAAAGAATTAGACATGAATTCCAAAAAATCAAATAGCTAATTTAAAGGTTTCAATACCTTCGAAATAAATTCTTGGTATTCGTGTTTAACATTATTATATTTGTCCAATAACTTTAATTTGTCCAATTAATCGGATTGCGAACTTGGCAATATGTTCAAAATTAAAATGATCCCATTAGTTTGATAAGAGGCAATGAGAAAGCTCTCAAACTCACAATAATTAAAATTCAACTTTTAACACTTTTCACTCGCAAATTCTGAGATTTATATCTCATCGGCGGCATCTGAGTCGAAAGAGTTAAATTTGTCTAGATAAATAATATTCAACATTTTAAAATTTATTTGTATGCGTCAACTTCTATTCATTCTCATATAATCATTCCAGAAACTTGGAGTCAATTAGTAATTTAACAACTTAATATTTTACTAGTAATTATTTCCAATTAATCATCAATTGTTTTTAAAGTTTATTTAGATTAATTTAGTTTTTTAAAATATTTGTTAAGATTTTTTGTACTTACAAATTCTACAACTTTATTGACTACCATAAATTATTATGGATGTGAGGGATGATCAGATTCAATATTTGTCTTTGTATAGACTGATATTAGGCAGAATTTATTTCACTTTTACTTGATATCTAAATCAATAACATATGTCGAATTGAAAATAATTCATTTGTGTACTACGGTATAGAGACGACAGAAAAACTATTAAACTTCGATTTTTTATTTCTATATAACTATAATCAGCATGGAAAGACATTCAGCAATTTTTGTATCTAATGTGTAGAGATATTACCCAGTGGTAGTCATTTTAAATTTGAAAATTGATAAGATGAAGATACAGAAGGAATAACTAATCTAGATTACATGTTAATTTACTAAATCTAAGGGTTTGTTTCTTTGAGTCTTCTGGAGATTTTTGACGAAAGCTGACCTTTAGCAAGTAGATTTGGATGATTTTTCTATCTGGTCCTGGATAGACTGATATTAAGCAGAATTCATTCTATTTTGACTTGACATTTAAATTAATAATATTTTTCATTACCTTGTAATTACAATCAGCAATTTTGCAATTCAGCAATTTTGGTGACTAATGTGTAATGATAAGATAAGATAATTAAAATGAAATCCAGTGGTAGTCATTTTAAGTTTGATAACTATTAAGATGAAGACACAGAAAGAATTATAAACCTAGATATTACCTTGCTAAATCTATAGGGTTTGTTAGTTTAAGTCTTTTGGAGATGTTTGTGGAAAGCCGTAGATTTGGAAATTTTCAGTCTTGTCTTGGATAGACTGATATCAATCTAAATCAATAATGTATTTCCAATTCCAACTAATTTGAGTATTGTACGATATAGAGGCGAAGAAAAAACTCTCAAACTTTGTTTTTTTACAATTAATTACATTCTGCATGGACAGGCATTCAGCAATTTTGGCACTGCACTAATGTGCAGAGACAAGATATTAAAAAGCTAATTAGCGGTGAACTAATAAGATGAAGATACAGAGAGATTAATATATCTGGCTTATATGTGAACTTGCAAAATCGGAAGGGTTGTTCTTTTGATTCTTCTGGAAATATATAAAGAAAGCAGGCGTTGAGCAAGCAGATTTGGATTATAATGCAGCCTTATCTTGTACTTCTGATTTCTTAAGTTACCATATACAAACCAGAGTCTTGATTGGAACTTTTAAAAATAAATCAGCTTTCGAACCTGTCTATATAAATATAAGATTTTATTCATTTGCCTAGCACGATACGTCAAGTATTTTTAATCGTTTCTAAATTTTTCTTCTATCTTTGGGATTGCTTAGATCAAGTTATATTGAGTTCTCGCCCAAAATGTATTATTCTAATCAACTCTGCAAGTATATTTATTCAATTCAGAGTCTCTGGTTTTAAATCAGTTTTGTGTGCAATGGAAAACACAATACGCACTCGAAACAAACGCATCGCAGTGGAGCGCGTAAAACATCGCGCCATTCGCTCGAAACCTATTGAAGTACCTACGGCTACGAAGGGCTGAAAGGCTGAAGTAGTTTTCCTGTGTACGAAGCCTCTACATACTACATTTGTGACACAAAATCGGTGCAAACGATGTTTGTACGTACACTTCACCAGATTAGGTTTCCGATGCAGACGAACCATTTTTTAAAATTCCTTTATACGACAAATTTACCTGTGTCAATTGCCATTGATAATATAAAATTTAAGGTAGCAGAGAAAATGTTTATGATATAACAAATTTTAATAATTTTGGTTTGGAGCGAAATTAGTTATACCAAGAAAAAAATTAACACTTTTTTATTTAAATTTATTTAAAACTTTAGTGTTGTATTCCTTTGTTGGGCGGCGTCCATTAAACGCGTGAGGCTTTTAGGGGAAGGGGGGTGACAAAAAGTCACGAAATATTACGTGGGGAGAGGGGGGTCTAGTAAAATAACACGTGCATTTATTTCTTTCCTACATTTTCAAAAAAACGACTTTTTTGTAAATCCGAAAAATTATAGATTTTGAATGTCATGACGTATTACCAAGTGGGTGGGGGTTCTCTAAAAAATCGATCACGTGATTGTACTGTAAATATATTTCATTTTTTTATAACTCTAATTGGTAACAAACTCGCATTGTGAAATATTTCATGTTTTTTTACACCTGTATCGCAAACAGCATAAAATCATTAATTAATTGTTATTCTTTCTATTGCAGGAATTTGCCAAGGAAATAAATTGGAAATTATAGCTCTACGAGTTCCTGGAGTCATCCAAGAAGGAGATATGGAAAGTGTTGTTTTAGATTGTGATTATACGTTAAAACACTCCGAAGGATTAGTTCTAAAATGGTATTTTATACCTGAAGGTAGCAAAGCTTCAGCAAAACTTATATACCAATGGATACCTGAGAAGGATGGTCCCCAAGCTATTGGAGCCTTTAGAAGTATGTATTTTTATAGATTCATATATTTATGTTTATTTTTGTATAATATAGATGTTTAAAAAGTTAAAAGTCAAAGTTTTAATTCTATAGGAGATACTGAAGGTTAACCCTTTCCACTCGCGAATTCCGAAAGTAATGTGTATTTTTCAGCATCCGATTGGGAAGGGTTAATATTACTAAAAACAATTAAACTCTATGTAATAATAAATTTGTTCTTGCTTTTATCACTAACTTTATTGCTTAAATGAGGTAGAACTTCTACATAATAATTTCTAAATCATATACTATCGCATATAATCAAAATGTATATCGATATGAATATAAATTACAAGCCTTATTATTTATGTATAAAAGATTACAAGAATATTTTTACTGTCGAGAAAAAGCATTGATTACATTCTTGATAAACTTAATATGTATTTTATATAATATTACACTCAAGTTTCTGTTTGAATAAATAGGCATGCACGTTGCAAACTTCTCATTTCTAATTTAAAAACTAGTTATGTAAACAGTATTTCAATTTAAATTACGCAAACATACATTTTAATTTAAATTAAATTTTTTAAATAATTAAGTTTACTGAATGCGTATTTTTCTAATTATTTTATAGAAAATCTTAAATAGTAATTAATTATCATGCAGGGGGATTGTTCAGTATTAATTGTGTTCTCAGGATTTAATAGCAACTGTTTTATTTGTACATGTTGATTATTACCATTAAAATTTGATATGTAATTATTTTTCCATTTATATTGTTTATTTCAGATTCAATAAATTTATCTTACAAGGCTTCAGAAAATCCTCATTATCAATACCGGGCAATGAATTTGTTGAAACCGAGCAGAAATATGTCAGGGACGTATCAGTGCGTTGTTGACACGTTCACTGAGGGCCCTGCTAAGAGTTCTGCTAAAATGATTGTTTATGGTGAGTAGTAGAATCATATTAATCACTATTATATGTGGGCCTATTTTTTCACGTTTTGCCTTTTTGCTGGCTAGACCTGCCTTTTCCAAAAACTAATCAGGACCCTTCAATGTCTAATATTTTTTGAACAATTCAAACCATTTATTCGGTGTTTCTAGAAACTCCGATGAAAAATTGTATCCATACATACACACGTACACATACATCCATTTTTTTAAGGTATGACAAAATGTTCAGAAACCTTCAAAATGTAAGCATATGAAGAAATTTTCATTGGCGATTTTTTAGATTACTATAGCTTACCCCACGGGAAGTTAAAAAAGAATAATTGTCCCTTATAAAAACATTTAGGGTTTCATAAAAATTTGATTAAAAAAATCAAAACCTGAAAGAGCAATTTGCAAATGCCAAGTAGTACTAAACTAAACAAATTTTATTGCTCGTTTAACATTTACTATGTGTTATATATGTTCTAATCTATTCTGATGTGGTTTTGTTACCCATTCGCCTGAAATGAGGCATATAGGGCGAATATTAATTAAATACGGTATACATTATCTAGGATCAATATTCTTCCTATCTCAACGATAATTCTAGACAAAATTAGCGTTTGCGATTCCAATATTAAAGACGTTTTCTGGCACCGAGCCAAGTGCTTTGTATATAACCCGATCTAAATATTCATACTGACGAACTATGCCATCAAAAATATATAAAAATACGTCTAATGTTACATTTTGAAATGTGTTTATATATATATAAAAGATAGAGCGGGGCTCAAAGGTTCGCGGGTAAAAAGGTTCACCACTGATATCTCAAACGCAAGTAAAGTCAAGAATTTTTTATCAACAATATTTAAAAGTAGAGGGAAAAAGATGCCTAACCAGCCATTACCTTGATTCTTACAATGTTGCTATCGGAAAATAAACGGCAATGTTTGAAAATCCATAACAAAAGTATTTTCTTTCGTTGTTAGTTTTTGTGGTCGTGAGCACTATTGTTTAGTTTACGATACCTTAATATAATTTTTAAGTATACGTTATTCAATTGTTTTATAAGATGAATTGTTAATTTTAAGTTAGATTCAACAGTTTTTTTTATATAATCTTTATAAAAACTTACTCGTGATTGAGGTAAAAAGAACTAACTGAACCTTTTTTCTGGCAAAGATGTAAACAAAAAAAATAGTAAATTAAGTTAAAGTGAGCAAATTCACTAGAGATAAATTAAATAAATAGTTATTCCAACTCTGTTAATGAATATTTCTGACAGAACACCAGATCAAAATTAATTATCGATTTTTTAAGAATTTTTGGACTTCCCTCCTCTTCCTCACGTATATTTTTAGTTACGAGAAAAATTTGTAAAATATTTAATTTTTTTTGAGTCTTTTTACCTGAATTTTATAAATAAATCAGGTAAAAAATAAATACACGTGATATTATACTATACCTCTCCCCTCCCCCACATGATACTTCGTGATTTCTTGTTATTGCCTATGGGGTAAAAAAGACCAGGTTGCAAATGCTTGAAAAAAAAACAGCATAAAAAAACACATTTCTGCAATGACGAATTTGATGGAAGCTTTACTGAACATAGTCAGATAGTTGTGTGTTTGATATGTTTGTTGTAATTTAATTGTTTTGGTTTTCACTACGTAATTGCTCAAAGTTAAATTGGATCTTTGTGCCCCTTCCTACCCTATTCGCTTAATTATATGTAAAACTGAATTTCTTAAATATTGGTCGATAACAAAAACAAAAAAAATAAATATACAGGAAATTAAAACTTGCTCAATTGTTTAAATAATATCATTTTCAAACATTGTTTCAAAATTAATTTATAATTTTTGAAGTAAATCTTCTTTAGGCGCGACTGGGGTGTAAATCTGTGAAAATGCAACAGAGGAGCGTTACCCTCGAGTCGAGTGCCAATAATTCGTCATTCGCTCTCGATGATATCATTTCTATACGGGTCGATTATGATTGGTCGTCGTGTCGCGTGTGTATGATTGCTTTGATTGTATGAAAATAATAAAACAAATGAAAAATCTATGCCGCGTAAGAAACGTAACTTTATAGAAGTATTTGTATTGTTCGTTGTTATGCTATATTTTTAGAAACTATTTTTATAGACAAAACGAAAATTGTTATATGATGTAATTATTTTTAATTTAAATGCCAAGAGTTTTACTTCAATCGCGTGTGAACCTTACGCGCACTCTTTTTTTGTAAATAAATGTATTTTAAATTTTGTAAACCAGCTAATTTTAGAAGTAAACTAAAAATCAGTTAAATTGACTTACAGTACTGCAATTATTATCCAAATATTAACAAATTGTTAGTAATATCCAAAACAATATATTTTATGTTTGGCGTAATTTTTCTAATATTTATGAATTCATGTAACTTTTGATAATGATAAGGAACATACAAATAAATAAATCTATAAATTAAATAATTTAAAATAGCGGAAATGTGAACATTTAAAACTAAAAATCAGCTAAATCCAACTATCCAGTTAATTAATTTTTTCAAATAATTTTTAATCCCGATCCCATTTTAATCGCATTACTAACATTCCATGCTTTCCATTATATGTGGATTATTTCAGTATCAACTTCGCCTGAACTTTTGATGAGATCTGTCGACGATCTGAACATAGAGAAATTAATTAAACCTCAATGATTTAACCATAAAATTCAAACTGTTAGTGGTCTAGTGCTAAGGGGATCGAATTTCCCGTGAACTTAGACGATTCCAGGATAATCCCATCATGACCTCAGAATTAGTTCAACTTCTATAGAGTGACCTCAATAATAGAACTGGCGGAACATGGAACAACTCGTATTGTATTTGCTGCTGATAGTTAACTGAGGGAATAAAACTATTTTATCATTTTGTGGAATTAACGTGTTCATGGGAATTAATGGATTATTGCTGATTGGATCATTAAGGGTCTTTTATTTTTGGTAGTTTCAAATGTTGTACAAGATTTACCACCGATATCTCAGAAACAAGTGAAGTTAAGAATTTTTTAACAACCATATTTGAAAGTAGAGGGCAAAATATGTATAAATTAGTCAACACTTTGATTCTTACAACGTTGCTATCAGGAGATAAAAGGAAATGTTTGAAATTTTCAATAAATAGTATTTTCTTTCATTGCTAGATTTTTTGGTTGTGAGTACTGTTGTTTAGTTTGCGAGACCTTAATATAATTCTTATGTATACTTTAATTAATTGTTTATTAAGATGTGTTGTTAATTTTATGTTAGATTCAACGGTTTTTTTATATGACCTCTATAAATGCTTACACGTGAGTAAGGTAAAAAGGAGAAACTGAGTCTTAACCCTGGCAAAAGTGTAAACAATATTTTAAAAAAGTAATTTTACTAGAGATAAGTTAAATAAAGAGTTAGTCCAGCTCTCCTGATGAATATTTCTGACGTAACAATAGATCAAGGTTATATACAGTGTTGTCTGTCCAAAATGTACATATTTTATATATCTTTACGTTTTAAAGATTTCTGAACAGTTTGGCATACCTTTAAAAAAATGGATGTATGTGTGTGTGTGTGTGCGCGCGCGTGTTTGTGTGCGGATACAAAATTTCGTCGTCGATTTCGGGAATACGGATCCCGATTTGAATGATTTAAAATACATTCGATTCTTATTGACAGGAGAAGTGCTGATCAGTTTTTGGACAAGGCAGGTCGAGCCGTTTCTATGATACGGGATAAAAGGTGCCAAAAATTAATTTAGTTTTTGAGAGAACGGAGCGGAAAGAAATGATTGATTTTTGAGAAAGGCAGAATAACGGTTTAGGAGATCGAGTAAAAAAAGTAAAAAAAATCCATTTGGCGGTCGAAAATGATCATTAGACATAGCACATCAAATTATCAGATATTTTATAGTAATTTTAATATTGAGTATAAATTGTGTTTATATTTTTATGGGTTCCGTACCCATATTTATCCGATGAATTGCGACGCGGCGCTCTATGTTTTTAAGCCAAATTCTTTCAAAAAAAATGATAAAAATTTTCAAAAAATTTTAAGATTTAAAAAATCTAATTTTCCAAAAAAAATTTTAATGATCTATTTTTTCAGTTTTCAAACAATTTTAAAGGTTTTTTGAATCTTTTAATTTTCGGTACTGAAAGTTTCAGCAATTTGCCTTAAGGCAGGATGCCATGCACCACTATTTTTTTGAACACTATAATAAAGTTTTATTATATTTCATTCGATATGTGTCGAGTAGTTTAATTTTTCTTCGTATAATTAGATTGTTGATTGACGTTTAATTAAATACTTATAGTTTTACTACGCTTTGAACTGAAGTTATTACTTTTCAGTTTATATGAAGCTGTGTAAATATTATTGTAGCTATTCCGGTTACTCATTAAAAATTCTATGCGTTTCTTTTAAACCATAAATATGTTCTTTACTGCAATAGTAATTTATTCCATTCGGGAATGGTTGTTTTCTAAATCCTCATTAAAGCCACATATGCAATTCAAATTATTTAATGCTTGGGCACATTCACGCCACAATTTCCACTATAAGTTTCATCAATATAATATTTTTTGACTATATATTTTGTAAACATATTTTCAGTAATTTATTAAATAGGTATTTAAATTATATGGTACCTGTTAATAATAAAATAACTGAATCTATTAATACATTCTAGAATTTACCTAGTAATATGCTTGTAGACAAAACTATAGAAGACTATTTGTATATAATAGACCAAATTCTGAAAATTTTATCATGTCAGTATTCAAAAATAATTTATTCTGTATTTAATAAATTTCTCAAAAATACTTAATTGATTCATTTCTTAATGAGATTTATTTTTACAAGTAATCAAATCGTTTATATATAATTATCCAATTAAGAAAATAAGTGCTGGAATGATAGCTCTGTTTATCTATGTAATTTAAATGTTTTCCTATGTAAATTTTGGAAAGCAATTATTTTTGTTCAATATGGAAAACATTTTGTGTTATTTAACCGGAATAAATTATAGACCGTTGCTAACATATACAGAGCGGAACATAAATATAAATACCTAATATACATATTGTACAGTGTTTTCTAAATATAAAGAAATTCTGAGTCATATCTTTGCGAAAACCATTAACTCAGTTTTACGGCTCAGGTTTATTTGAATAAATGTAAATGATAATTGACTTTTGTATTCGTTAGATTTTCACGATTTCATCATTAACGGTTAAAATGGAAAACCGTATTACGATGCAAAGTACGGTGGAGATTTAAATCTCCAAAAAATTAACGAAGCGAAAATTGAGTTTAGTATTTTTTTAAACGGAGTGGAGTCGTTAAAAACTTCTTGCATACTTCAATAGAATTGTAACATTGTAGCATTTAAAAACTGTATTATAGATAAAATATGTTTAATAATTGATTAAAACTTTGGTCCAGTAGTACAATGCTGAGTTGCTAAAGATTTATATTGGTAATCTATTTACGAATCTAAGATTGAGGAGTTTGACAATATTCTGTTATTTTTGAAATTATATGAAGTGTCGAAACGAGCTATTTGCATAAACAGGCACTTAAGAATATATTATTTTCCTTAATTTGTTTAACAAGTTTGTGGACGGTAACAGTTTCAGCAAAGTAAAAAAATTGACCGGCTTTTATTTGTAAATTGGTTATGATATTTAAATTTGTTTAAACACCCTTTATAAGGGTAGTTAGATTAATATCAATATTTCAATCATAATATATAATGAATGCTATAGCATTTGCGTCAAGTATTACGCTTCTATTTTACGCAATTTTCTTGCCCAAACTAATTAGTGACTAGGGGAAAAGATATGATAATACGAAAATACCTAAAGAATCAAATAGTTATTATGTCATTACCTTGTCAGGTGTAATAATTCCTAAAACGTGAGGTCGTATAAAATTAAATTTGAAATAATTGGCTTTCAAATTCTTGTCATTCTACATCTCAATGAAAATGAATGCTTTAGCACTCACGGCTGCGTATGGATTTGTATTTAATGAGTAGCTGAAGCTGCGAATATTTTATAACAAAAAATATCACCAAGCAAATGTAGAGGACTTAAGTATTTTTTTATTTTTAAACGATCGGGAATTATTTAAAGAAGCTAGTTTCCTACAAAGTTACTTGACAAAATCCAAAATTTCCAAAAATCTATAGATGAATTGTGTTCAGTAATTAATTATTAGTTGTGTCATTTTATATTAATCAGATTTTAGATATAAATTTTCCTTTTATTATTAATGTTATTATTTTTATTTATTGTTTCAACAGCAATCAGAACTACTTAAAAAATTTCACCTAATGTTTTTCACTAAATATTTTACATGAATGGCAACCCATCGGTTGTCCAATCTTCTATGTGTGGTGATTATATTAGCTCTTATGCCTAATAGTCAAGAGTGAATGTTGTAGCAATGCCTATGAAAAGCGATTTTAATTTGAAATTATATTCTTGTTTAATAAGTCGTAGATCATTTGCATTCTCGTTCATTTCAGTTATATTAGTTTTCCAACTTTGTCTCAATTAAGATGGTCCAGAATGCACATTTTTTCATGATGGGCTTGACCCAGTATCCTTCTCTCCAAAAATCGAGTTAGTAGATTTTTTTGTTCATTTTGTCTAGTATCACATTGCAAAACTTTACAGGTTCCGGATATTATCATCAGTAGAAGGTCTGCAAAAGATCTCAAAAATGCATCTCTAAAAAAATATTAACTAACTTGTTTGTGAACACAATGTAATATCGTTTTCTTCTATATTTCATTCATAGATATGTTGCATACACACATTGTTTGTTTATGACTGTTTGTTCAGAAAGTTTATGTTAGTAATGCAGATGAGTATCTGCAACTTTATAATAACTGTTATGTTTAAAATTATTATTATAACATTTTTTTTTCGTGTTACTCTTAATTTGTCACCTTGTCAGTCCATTATATTTTCTTCATTCTTCTCCAGCCTCACATCTCAAATCATTCTTGGTAGAATTTGGGGGCTCCTAAATCTTTGATCTCTTATATATATATATATACATATATATATATATATATATATATATATATATATATATATATATATATATATATATATATCAATTCAAAGAGTGACATCCTATAGTAGATAGAATATACAGTCAAGGCAACATCGTTAATGAAATTTTATGGCACCGACCTCTTCGTTTGTGTCATTTAGAGCTTAAACTGAAAACATCGCGCCCAAAGGACTCGCCATGTATCGCAAATTTATAAATGACTATAGTGGGTACTTGTCACGCTAAGGGATATATCTGCAAGTACTAAACATGCCCCAAATACGTAATTGTTCTCTAATTCACTTCTGTTTTCTGTAGAGCCAACATATCAATGTATAGTTAAACCCCACTGCAGTTCTAACTTTACTAGCATGAAGCAAAGAATATTTTCACACAAAAAACCTATTATAAGTACACTAGACTATTTATTTTAACAGGACACTGAAAAATCATAATCATGCAAACTAAATATAAAGATAATTTCGATTTTAATGGAGAGACGTATTCCACTAGTTTGAAGGAAAGCAACATCATATAAAAATATATTAAAACCAAATTTCTGTTCTTAGCTATATATTGCTTATTATTCAAATAACGCATTGAAAAGTCCTATTCATTTAAACAGTATTAAAAAATCATAATCACGCAAACTAAATATATACAGAATTTCGATTTCAATGGAGTCTTATTCATTAGTATAAAAGGAAGCAACACAAAAAAATGTATTAAAACCAAATTTTTATTTATAGTCGCATATTGCTATTTATTTAAATAACGAATTAAAAATGTCCTAATAACTCAAAATGAATGTAGTGACTATTATTATATGCTGTTTGAACTTTATTGCTTGTCACAAATTTTTCATGAAATGATGATCGTTTTTTTACATTACATAATTATTAGTTGACACCATAATTTTACTAATTGCCATATAAATTATTTATTCATACATTATGTGTATGAATTTTCTGCGCTAATTATACTTTGTAATTATTAACTTCCCGTAGGGTAAGTTATAGTAATCGCAAAAAAATCGAAAATGAAAATTTTTATATATCTTTACGTTTCAGAGGTTTCTGAACATTTTGGCATACCTTAGAAAAAATGGATGTATGTGTGTGTGTGTGTGTGTATGTACGTGTGTGTATGTATGTGCGGATACAAATTTTCGTCGACGATTTCGGGAACACGGATCAACCGATTTGAATAATTCAAAAAACATTCGATTCGTATTGATAAGGAGACGTGCTGATTAGTTTTTGGCGAAGGCAGGTCTAGCCGTTCCGAAGATACGGGGCAAAAAGTGCCGAAAACGGTAACTCAGTTTTAAAGAGAACGGAGCGTCCGATTTGAATAATTCAAAAAACATTTTACTTGTATTGACAAGATGAAGAATCGATAAAATTTTCATGAAGGTAGGTCTAGCCGTTTCGGAGATATGGAGGAAAAAGTAAAAAAAATGAGCCATTTGGCGGTCAAAAATGATCATTAGACATATGCACATCAAATTATCAGATATCTTATAGAGATTTTAACAATAAGTATAATTTTTTTTTACATTTCTATGGGTTCCGTACCAATGCTTATGCGTTAGACGGCGGCGCGGCACTTGCGCGCTTCGATATTTCGTCTCTATGCAGTTCAAGCAGTGCAATTGCTTTGAAAAAAAGTTCAGAATTTCCAAAATATGTCAAAATGAAGAAAACATTTTTTTTCAAAAAATTTTTTCGTTTTCAAAAAAAAATTTTTCTTCTCAAAAAAAAATTTTTTTTTTTCAAAAAAAAGTAATTTTTTATCATATTTATAGTTTCTCAAAAATCTATTTTTTTCGAAGTAAATTTTTTTCAAAAATGTTAATCGTTTTTAAAAAAAAAAAAATTTTTGGTACGGGAAGTTCCAGCAATTTGCCTTAAGGCACGATGCCCTAATTGCCTTAAGACAGAATTCCACTTACAGCTAGTTATTATAAATATTTCATGAAGAATGTAATCGCATTTACTGATTTTTTAATCTATACTGATTGTTCACATAATTGTTTTGTTTATTTTTATAATAGTTTGAATTTGTTATATATTTAATAATATATAATAAACATTAAATCATTATAATTTATTAATGTGTAACTATTATTTTTTAAAATAGAAGGACGTTTTGCATGATATTCTTGGGCTACACATGTTAAAAACAAGTTGAAAAAAAATTAATTACTATTTCATAAACAATTATGTATTACATATGTTCCACTTTAAACTTTTAGCCTTTTTGAACATTATTTAGAGACACACGTTAATTTTATTAAAACTTTGACATCAAATATTGTAAAAAACTAAAAAATATTCAGTCTGACTATTAAATTGTTTAAGTTACTATACATTTGCACTTTTTTAGCCTTTATCAATTTTCTGAATAATATATAAGTCCCTTGAATTCCTTTATTTCACTAGGGCCCCTGGAGAAACTTCATAACATTAAGTTTTCTTCAATTAATTTTAAATACAAAATTTATATTTATTTAAGATATATTGATTTGTATTGCTAGGGGAAAGAAATATAAGTCAAACTTGGCTGATGAAAATTTCTGGCTAAAAAAAACATATTTTTTTAAACAAAATTAACAAGAAATTTTTGTGAAATCTTTTTTTTGTACTGGTTTGTCACCTTTTCTCTTTCGCATTTTGCCTAGGTCAAGTAAAATTTTTTTTATATTTAATCTTGACCTGAAAAGGACAATAGATGCATGTCACAACCATACCCAGAAAATTTGTCACAATCGTACCCTACGCACACTGTTGGAAACGAATCATCGTTATGACTGAGTTTAATTATCTACGCAATAACTATTTTTTAGTAATTAACTACTAATATTAAACTTTAAGCAAAATAACAATCAAAGTGATCTATCTGTGTACAATTAACAGGTATAATTAAAAGAAATCGAACAAAGAGACCTACTTTTGACTCTTCAAAAGCAATGGCGTGTACAGATGTTGATGCAAGGCACTACCTTTTGGAAACTTGTTCAAACAAACGTACTAAATTTTTCTTTCTTTGGTTGGACCCTATGTCAAAATCTGTATATTCTGCAATTCTGTATATCTGTGAAACCTAATGATACTGGCTTTCTCATCCTTCATCCTCTTTACCTCTCATTCATTTTTTTATAATTTACCTAAAAAATATTCTAAAAAAAACTTAAAAAATATTATATCTATCTTAGTTATTGATGTATATTTTCGTACTGATTTATCCTTTATCAATTCTCCGAATAAGGAGTGATTTCTTCGAAAATTCGACGTTTGAGTGAGCCGCCTCCGTCGTATGGTAATTTGTAAATCCATGCGAACATGCAAAGACATGAATTATGGTAATGATGCGTCTCTTGTCAATGCGCTAACACAACGCGACTTGTCATATTTGGTTAGAATTAATGAGGACAAAAATGTTGAACGTGATTTTCATATTTTCAAGGCACAATTTTCTTACTCCCTGAACTGAATTTATGGGTTTTTACACTGCGCAATATATTGATAATAAATAATGTCTGGAAACGTGTTTCGTCTCTCTAATGAATATCTAATTGGGTAAACGAAATTTGGTATAATATGTTGTGGTAAGTGTTTTGATTATCATTTTTTTTGATATCATAAATATTTTATTGTTGTCATCAGTTTGATCAACACATGTGAGTTTAGTATACCTTTATAAGTAGGGTAGGGTGGGCACAAAGTTCCAATTTGTCTTTCAGTAATTATACTATATAAACCAAAACAGTTTTTTAGGATAAGATAGACACGAATCAAACAAAAAACTGTCGAACTATATGCCGAAAAAATACCAGTTAATTTCTAATTAAAGAAATACATTTTTTACTATTTTTCCAGAATTAATTATCTATCCCTTTTTAGCAGATAGAAAGGGTAAACATCAGGCCTTATTTTTAATATTCAAGGGATCTCCCGAAATAATAGCTACAATATTCAAGCAACGCAGAATACAAATTTCAATGGGACATTTTTTAAAAAGATAACACTGTATATAACCTTGATCTAGCATTTTGTCAAAAATATCTCTCAGAAGGGTTGAATAAATATTAATTTAATTTTTCTCTTGTAAAATAATAGTTAACTTAGTATACTTTTTATTTACTACTATTACTATTTACTATTTATACTTTACTATTTTGTTGTTTGCACCTTTGCCAGTTTAACGGTTCAGTTGGTCCTTTTTACTCCAACCACATGTAAACTTGTATAGAGCTTATTTAAAATAATTATGTTAAACATAACATAAAACTGATAAAATAAATAACTAATAAAAAAATATGTTCTAGTATCGAAAACAAAATGAAAGAATTTAACTAGTGGTGTACATGGCATCGTCCGTACCGTAATTAAAAATCTTGGTACAGAATCCAAAAAAATTTACACAAAATGTGTACATATTATCAAAATCTCTATAAAACATCTGATAATTTGATGTACATTTGAAAGGATATTTTGTTAACTTATTTCTATTGAGAGTCCGTAACCCTTCGACTTACCTTTCCAAAAATTCAATCAGTTGTTCATCTTGCCAATACAAAAAAAATGTTTTTTGAATGCTCCGTTCTCTTTAAAACTGAGTTACCGTTTTTGGCACCTTTGCCCCATATCTTCGGAACGGCTAGACCAGCCTTCGCCAAAAACTAATCAGCACGTCTCCTCATCAATACAAAACGGATGTTTTTTGAATTATTGAAATCGGTTAATCGGTGTTCCCAAAATCGTCGACGAAAATTTGTATCCGCACATACACACATACATACATACACACACATACATCCACTTTTTCTAAGGTATGCCAAAATGTTCAAAAACCTTTGAAAAGTAAAGATATATAAAAGTTTTCATTTTCATTTACATATTGATAAATGGCCGTTTAACCTTAAAGTGACGTCATAAGAATTAATGATTTCGCTGCCTTCTACTTCAAAATAGGATCTATAAAAAAATCAATACTTTTTACATGTTTTTGAGATATTGGTAGTGATCTTTTTTACTCGCGCTCTACCCTAAGTGATCGTTACCTATACCGTGATGTAGAAGCTTCACCTACTTTATTCAGCTTTTGCTTATCAAATTCTAATGTCTGTTTTTATTTACAGTTCCTCCAAAGACTCTTCAATTCAGCCAGGAGAAAAATGAGGATGGCTCCATCGAAGTATCTTGCACAGCGAATGATGTTTTTCCAACTCCTGTCATGAACATTCGCGTCGAAAACAAGTTAGTCAATTTTTATTTGTCACATCATTTTTATTTTGCATTTAAACTACCTTATTTTTGTTTAAATATTCCAATATTCCCAATAGTGCAATATTTTTCTATATCAACTTGAGCATTTGGGTGCGTTTTATTATTTCTTATATATGGACAGCTAATTGTAGGAGCAATTCAGTTCATTTTAGAGTATTTGAGTTAGGAAATTCTCTAAATATATAAAATAACTTCAAATTAGCAAGGTTTTTAAACTATTGAAGTTTTTATTGATTGTTGTTAATACAGTCGTAGATCATATCCTTCAAATTCATTGTAAATTTATTTTAATTTTTGGTCAATTACCAATTAACTTTGTATAATAAAATATTAGAATTTATGCCAGGAAATATTAGTGACATAAAATAATATTGTTAGTATTGAACAATTAATTATCTTAAGAATGAATGTTCTCTATAGATTTTATTTCTATATTCTATTTGTAAACGTTCAAGCTCAACAAGTGGAAAACTATTTAAATCACCATCTATTTAACAACGTACAAAACATAATAGCTTGTGCTCGTATTTCTCATTATTATTTCATAGAACTAATCCAAATATTAATGTCTGACAAGTTCTCATCGATAACTTTACAATTTCTCGAGGTAGCTCCGATATAAAGCGAACAGGTTGATATTAACTTGAAAATCAAGCTTTGAGTTAAACTACGAACTAAACTCGATGTTAAGATATGAGTTTCCCAATAGAGTAATTAATTATAAACCACTTGACCGGGTGAATTCGCTGTCAGGAGGAAAACTTGGGGAAGATGGATTTATATATATATATATATATATATATATATATATATATATATACTAGATGACCCGACAGACGTTGTCCTGTAGCTATGCTTACAATTTTTTAATATAATATACTAATGTTTACCGTTTACCTAAACTTAATAATTATTGTTTTTTAAATTACTCTTTACGCCAAAATGCATATACATTTATAATATGAGCGATATTAAATGTAAAACTGCTTTAAATAAAATGAGGCTCAATTCCCACACTATATTGGAAATTGAAGTCTTTTAAACGGTATATCATAACCATAACCATAACATAATACTGGTACTTCATGTTGGATTAAATTAATTCAATATTTTATTATTTAAGATATCCAAAACTGCATCTTAAACTTCTCCTAATCGAAATTGTGAGGGCCGAATTGTATGTATCCATCTTTACTTTCCCATTTGTTGTTATAAAGTGAAATTTTTACGAATTTTAAAAATATTGTGAAAAGATTAGTAAAAGATGCATAGAAATTTTTAACAATTTTTTCTGTTTATTTCTACAGTACTGCATATACATTCCAGTACTTTATAATCACATACATCCTAGAAAATTTCCTTAACAAACTTCAGAAAGATTTATCAAAATCTGCATAATCGTTTAGAAGGAGTATACAGTGCGTGCTTGTAATTTAATATAAACTTTTTATAATAACAATACAGCTCAAATTGATTTTACGTTTGTATGAGAAAAACAAAAGGCTGTTTTTTATTGCCGCCGGCAATTATTGATATCAAAAAAACAACTGTCTGACTATGTTCAGTAAAACTCCCAGCTAATTCATCATTGTAGAAATGTTTTTTTACTGTTTTTTCAAAAATTTGTCACCTGTTCTTTTTACAAACTGGTCCAATGTGTAACTTTTAATTTTAAAAGGATTTTACGAAATATAAGGCACATTACTGAAGCAAAGAAAAATATATATCTCGTTTTTTTTTTTTAATTTCAACATCTGTTACAACTGCTGAATAATACTAGTAACACTGAGTATATAAATATAGTGCAAATTGATGGATAGTATTTCTATTAAAATGAATCCGTGTTATTTATTTATTCATCATATAGCCCACAGAGTAACTCCAGGGATAATTAAAAATACAATTTTAATTATGCATATTATAATAATACAAATGTACTAATATATGATATAACAATACATAACATAATATAATTTATAACATAACAATACATACAACACATATGATAATTTGGTATAATATAAAAAGCAAATAAACTAATAAAATAATAATAAAAATAAGAAATAGAATAAATGAAATTTGTGAATAATAGAAATAATTTTAGATAAACAATAAAGTACAATAAAATCAATAAATGATAAATAATAATACATATAACAAATTAACAATATCAGAAATAATAGAATAACAAAATATTAAAGATAAATTTTATTTAAAGCTATAACACTGTATATATCCTCTCTCTGGTATTTTGTCATAAATGTTGATCAGTAGACTTGGAATGACTATTTATTTAATTTATCTCTTGTAAAATTGTTTTTTTAAATTCTATTTAAGTTTATATTTACTATTTTTTATTGATTAATAGTTTATTGGTAAAGCTTTGTGTGGTTTCTTTACCCCGCCTACTGTAAGATTTTAAAGATGTTATGTAAAAGAGACTGTTGAATCTAACTTAAGATTAACAATACATCATATAAAATAATTAATCAACGTATAATTAAAAATTATATTAATGTCTCGTGAACTAAAGAACAGTGCTCGCAACCAAAAAAACTAACAAGAAAAGAAAACGCTTTTGCTATGGATTTTATAAATACTATGTATTTATACTACGATCGCAAATTCATAGAATAGTTCAGAAATCAGATGCAAAAATATAATAAAGTTTTAATGTTAACAATAAAGAGTATTTTTATAGAATTCTACATACACTATTTTCTTTAAGCAATTGCAAAAGCCTCAGCAAAACCTCTTTCAAAAGAATTTTTTAAAAACAAAAATCGTTAAATTAAATTAAAAAATGATTGCAAATAATATGATGATATGTATTTAAAAACGTAGTTTCGTGATATTAAAAATCTTCGTTGACTGGTCTAATTTTCTGTTCTTAATTCGTTTTACCATTTTGTCTGGAAGCTGCGCAGAATTTTCTCATTGAAATTCTAAAATGATTAAAGTCTTTACTGTTCAAATACACCGTGACAATATTCCGCAATTCACTATCTTATGGTTTTATGAAATGCAATTCTGGAAAGAAGTAGTCAGATATAGAATGAATAAGGTATGAAATATCAAGAGAATTTTTGAAATTGGCTATGAATTTAAAGGCAACAATTACGTTTAGTCTACTATAAAATATTTGAAACTTGATGAGTGGCTATAAATAATTTAATACTGATGATGACAATAAAATTTATGTTTTGGTTTATGTATTTATGTTATTATACATAAAGCTCTCACGATGTTGGTTTTATGTTGGTCTATATGACAAAATATCAGTATAACAAATAATCTACAAGATCATATTGAGTTTTCAAATTATTTTCTTTGCAATATTTTGGCGAAAAAATACATACTGTCTTCTAAAAATACACCTCATTCGCGTTTAAAATTTAATGGGTCGGATGTCCTTTTGTTTGAATTATGAAATTAAAGCATTTTGTTTTTAGCAAAGGATTTTTTCCATAGATTTTATTACATTTAATTGCACTAAATGTAATTAAGCTTAATTTAAAAAATAATTAGAAATTGTCAGTCAAATGCGATATAATGTAGGGGAGATTGGGTACGGTTGTGCCAGGGTACCGTAGAGTCAGTTGTTATAACAGCTAAACTATATAGATTTTGTGAAAAGATCCAAGGGGCAAAAGCTGTAGTATGTTTGTTTAAACAAGTTTTCATCATTAGTGTTATAATATATATTTTTAAAATTATAAGTTTCTAGTAGAGTTAGCGCTCTACTCTACATTAACATGATTTGTAGAACGCATTACTTTAAAGAGTGAAAGTGAGTTTTTTCGTACGATTTCTTTTAATAATAACTGCTATTTATATACGGGTTTATAGCTTTGTTTGTTATTTTGCTATAAATTGAGTATTAGTAGTTAATTACCAGCGGTTAGTCTTTGCATGAATAATTTATCTCGATCATAGCGATGATTTGTCTTCTAAATTGTGCTTTGGGTACGGTTATAATAAATTTTGTGGGTACGGTTTTGACATGTTTCCTTGTGTCTATTTCGGTTAAAATGCTAAAAATGTAAAGAAAAAATCTAACTGAACTAACAATAAGGCAAAAAGAAAGGAAAATGTAACACCAGTAAAGAAAGTTTCTGTCTGGATTGTGAAAGCTCATACTCTGAAAGTAGGGGTGGCGTAAAGTGGTAAAAGTGTCAATGGACCTGCAGTTTTTAGTAAAATTCCCAGGTGATAGTCACCATTATCATTTTTTTACCATTGTAATATTGATTCTGACTAGATCTCAGTATAATGATACATAGTTCCTGAAATATTATGACTTATTAGTAAACTGATAATTTTTAGTGACTTATGATGATAATGACTGGTTTTAAAAAAGACATTCATAATAATCCAAGTCGTGATGGTGACTTATCAAACAAAAGGAGGAAAATCGTTGCATGCTTCTGTTTATTTCTTATTAACTTTATTTAAAAAAATATTGTTTGTCATTTATTGTTATATTATATTCATAAGGTTTGGTATAGTTTGAATAATAATATTGTGTTGTGTTACATATTACTATCAAAAAAGGTCCTAATAAACTTTTTTGGTGTTTATAGCTACTGATATTTAACCTATGATTATGCCTCTCGGCTAATTTGATAACCTTAAGGGAGTATTCTAGTGTAGAAGTTTAGAAAAATTGTTGTCACGTTCTCAAAGTTTAACTATTTATAAATATGTATACGTGTGATTTTAACAAATTAAATTATTTTTGGAGATACAGCTGTGTTTGATCAAGATAATCCTCTTTGGTTCCTTTCTTTTGCAAAACTTTAAAATCGTTTTTCTCAAATCCGTCTTCTTCAATACTATGCTCACGATTTCTTGAGTTCTATCTGATCGATATACATGAAAGTTTTAGAGAATCATTTTCATAGACTCTTCTTTGGTATATATTAGACTCATACCCAAATTTCAATGTTTGCTATTTTTAAAAATTCTAGAAACTTAATAACTAAAAAAAGACTGTTTACTTAACAGTCTTTTTTTCAAACAGTCGCCATTTTGTAAAAAAAATTCATTGTCCGTAGTATATATCATAACGACAACATTCTAGATTAGTATAGTAGTTTCTTAATTATGTATTTCATTTTTTTTATATATACGCCAAATGGCTATATTATGAATTATATGAACGGTTATGAATGATAATTAACATTTTTTTATTTTCACTTTTTCTGTACTCTTGATACATTGATAAATATATTATGAAAAAGTAATAGTGTAAAAATTGATTGCCTTTTGTAGGATGATTTAAAAATGATCTGGATCTGATACATATATTTTAAAAAAAGTAAGAGTGTAAAATTTGATTACCTTTTTTTAGGATGATTCAAAAATGACCTAAAATTCATGTTTCTGCACTAGACAAGGGATACTCCTTAAAATAAAATATTTGTTGTTCTTTATTACGGATTCCCTATGAATAAATATATAAAATATATAAGTGAAAAACGAAAATTATCTTGAATGCTTCAGCAATATGAAGGACATAAAACGGTGTTTTAATTTTTTCTGTATAAATTTAAGTACTGTTACCTTAATAAACATAAACCGTCGAACTTATTGCCGAGTCTAGAGAGACCGAGCCGTAGAGAAATAACAGGAAATTAGTTTATTGCAACTTCAGGAACCATTACCAGTGCTCGAAAGCCGTCGTAACTTTGGATTCAGTTCCGGCTGCGCGGGTAAATTCAAATCGACTCAACGAGGATTATTTTATTAGTTTACTTCGTTTAATTATACACGTTTCCGTTTATATTATATTCGGTATATTATATAACAAGACGCACAAAAATAGATTCAAGAATGAGTTAAGGTAAATATTACAGTATGAATGCTGCTTTTAGCCTCGAGGTGATGCGCTAATTGTCGCGGATGAAATCTTTGACTTTGTTGGTTCTCGTTAATTCAATATATTCGTATGCAAATTAATCATAAGATAGATATTACATATATACATATATATATATATATATATATATATATATATATATATATATATATATATATATATATATATATGTGTGTGTGTGTGTATGTGTATACAGAGTAGAGCTGGGCTCAAAGTTCCAATTTGATTTTATGAACTACATCACAACACATAACATGAATCAAACAAACAACTATCGAATTAATTTCTAATTACAGAAATGTATTTCCCCCAAAGGCTGGTTATAATGGGATAGCAAAGGCAACAAGTTCCAATGTTTTGTTTTTCATTTTAACGGGATTTTTATTACGTAATAATATCTACATTACAATGCAAAATATAAATTTCAAGAATACATTTTTTACAAAGATATATAACCTTGATCTGGTATTTTGTAAGAAATATTCATCAGCAGAGTTGGAATAACTATTTATTTAATTTATCTCTTGTGAAATTGCTTTTTCTTAACTCAATTCATTTTTATACATTATTTTTCTATTTTTCAGACTTTTGCAAGGCTAGTCCTTTTTACCCCATTGCATTGTAATTTACCACATGTAACCTCTTTGTATGTAATTTACCACCATATGTAAGCATTTATGTAGGTTCTATGAACTGTTGAACATAATTTAAAAATAGCAATGCATCATATAAAACAATTAAATTACGTATTCATAAAATCTCGTAAACTGAACGATAGTGCTCACAATAAAAAGTGGTTAGCACTAAAGAAAATGCTTTTATTATGGACAAATCAAAGCTGACTTTGATTCCACACTATCATTAGGTTTTGAAGTGTAAGATATGAAATCGTCTATAATTTATTAAAATCTGTTAAAAAAATGTTACTATTGTCTTTTACAAGAGTTAGGGGCACAAATCGTCATTATCACGTCTTAAAACTATTTTGTCAATAACTTATTCACAAAAGATATAAATTTATCTACTTCTTATATTTTTGTGAATGTTTTTACTATTGATAAATAATAATATCATGTATTTTATTATTTTATTCAGACTCTAAAAAATAATTGATTACCAAATGATTATGCTGTAATGACTGGATATCTTTCGTGCTCTCTCAAAACTAAGTACCTCCATAAAGTGTACTATCCAAAAGAGAAAATTCTAAATTATGAATAAATTTGAAAGGTCTCCAAAGATAAGAAAAAATATAGAGTAGAGAGAGAGGGGCTAAGAGGTCTACTACCATTATCTTAAAAACAAGTATAAATTTTTTAGTGATACTTTTTTCAAAGTAGAAGGCAAAAGATATATAACCAGGCATCACCTTAATTCTTACGATGTCGATGTCAGGAGATAAACGACCATGTATGAATATTTATAACAATGAAGACTTTTTTCTCGTTGGTAGTTTTTTTGGCTTTGAGCTCTCTTTTTAGTTTATAATACCGAATATAATTTTTATGTAAACATTACTTAATTATTTTGAATATATTATCATTTTAAATCAGATAAAACAGTTTTTGTTATAAGAATTGTATTTGATACATACAGTTTATGTAATTTAGACAGTATGATTAGTGAGAACAAATTTCTGAAAATTGCCTTGGGAGCACCAAAATATATCCCTAACTGGCTGATTTATCTCGGCTTCATTAGCAAACTCCTTACTAAAAGAAAACTATCGTCGTGAGCTAAGAGAAAATTTTAAAATTGATTATTAAATTTTCCTGATTATTGAAAATATTTAAATTTATATGTATTATTAATTATTTGTGACATTTATGGAACCAATGGAAAAACAACTATTGAGTAGTTTTCCAACATGTCATTAGGATATACAATATAAATATCTCTATTACGGATGGCAATTACTAATCAAAAAAAAATTTAAGGTTTTAATAACTTACGTTAGGGAATTGTATCAGAAATCTCAGCCATTAGATCTAAGATGGAAGTATAAACTTGGTACTTTATATCTATATTTTTTACCTCTAAACGTCTTTCTGCTAATGATGCAACCTAAATCCGTGCCGTGGTAAGTTGTAACACTGCTTTTTTGTTTGAAATTGAATAATTGTGAAATAATGACCAACAGTTTTGGAATTATTATTAGTGTTTGATTATTGTTTGTTTGACACGTGTTATGTGTTGTGATGTAATTCATTTGGTTTAGACAGTATGATCACTGAGTCAAATTAGATTTTCGTGCCTCACCCAGTTCTATTAATTTTTTTTAAATTTTATCCGATCTAAGATGAAAGTATAATCTTTGTACTTTATATCTATATTTTTTTACCTCAGAACGTCTTCCTGCTAATGATGCAATTTAAATCCGTGCCGTGAGTGCATTTTTCCCCGAAAGCGTTTCGTATTAATAACGGAGCATTATCGTGGACGCACACAAGCGAATATTCTCAAAATTACGAAACGACGTCTGATTATTTTAAAACTGCAGAGAGAGCATTAAAATAAAACACCCATGGTACACAGAAGCCCCGTAATTCGCAATACAATGCCTTTTGTACGCTTTAGCTAAAGTTTAATCTACTTACACGTAATGGCAGACGTCTTAAAAAATAATGGAACTGCGTACAAGTGTGTCGCCTTTTTGTAATTTTCTTTTGTATCTGTACAGAGGATTTATTGACTAAGCGTTTGTTGTTATCACAATTTTGGGGGAATGCGTTTTGAAATGAGATGAGATGGGACAATTGAAAACTGAGATAAAAATGGTAATGTGACTGAACCAAGCTGTATAAATTCTTGTCATTTATCTTAAACTAACTACTAAATAAAATGATAATTTTAGCATTGATACTTTCTTGCATATTACTTCTGTCATTGATAAAACTGAATTAAATTATGCAGTTTGAAAATATAAGACAATAGCTATAAACACCAAACTAGTTTATAGCGAATAGTAATTTTCTTATTATTGTATTGAATTTTCTATAACATTTTCCTCATTTCTCTTCCGTATTCTCTCTTATAATTAGTTATGTTAGATTTTTCTTCCTCTGCTAACCTTCAAACGAAATGGACAAGAGCCACATGTCACAACCGTACCCTAAGCACATTTTTGAGAACAATTATCTTCGTAAAATCTAATTACTGATAATTAACGAATAATGTTCAACTAACAGCAAAATAAAAAGCAATGTGATCAACTTTTATACAAGCAGTTGTTAATAAAAAAAATGGACCAAATAAACTTTTTGTTTATTTAAAAGCAATGCAGTCTCATGTTAATGTAGGGCGCTGATTATATTCAATAATTTAAACTTGTTCGAACAAACATACAAAATTTTTACACTTTCGATTCCATCTAAAAATCAGCATAGTTTAACTGTTAAAACGACTGTCAATATCGTACCCTGGCACAACCATACTCAGTCTTTTCTATAATTCAAAAAAAATAATACAAAAAAGAAAGAATGAGTAATAAAAAAGTTACTGAATGGAAACAGTGGGTAATTTTTACTTCAATCTCGTGAGCTGGTCTTCCGACTATATAAGCTGGCTAAATCGTTAGGATGGACGTCGATTATGATTTTAAATTTACAAACGGCGAATTACTAACAATAAGTAAATATAATAATTTCTGTGTTATTACATTCTTGGGGATTATTGTCATTGATAATAGAAAATCTAATTGAACAACTTAATTTTTTTACAATTTAATTACAATTGATCATATTTGCAAACGTTATCATTTTTTTTTTTTTTTTTTTTTATTTATTTATTTATAACAATCAAGATACAATTTATCTTATAAGCTATTGTGACACAAAGGAGAAAGAGAAAAAAAAAAAAAATATATATATATAAAAAAATAATAACAACAATAATAATAATGAATAAAAAAAAAAAAAAAAAATAATAATAATAAATAATATTTATAATTATATTAAAGAAAAAAAATAATAATAATAATAAATAAATAAATAAATAATAATAATAATAATAATTAACTAGAGTTCACTCCAATGAGTGAAGCCTAGTGTTTCATTTAAGGTCGCTTGGCCAACATCTTTTCAATCTTCTTAGTGATGAAGAGCCGGTTAAAGAAGCAATGAGCTGGTTGTAGTGACACTCAATTTTTGAGAGGTAGATCGAGCTTCTGTCCTTGATGACATCTGTGACGTATGGAATATCTAGATCTTTATGAATAGCATGGTTAGTTATGTACCACGGTGCGTTGACTATATTTCTTAGTATTTTGTTTTGACATCTTTGCATCATTACTATATTGGATTTGCTTGCGCATCCCCATAACTCGATGCCGTAAGTCCAAACGGGTTTTATAATGCATTTGTATAGTAGTACTTTATTATACAGCGAGAGCTTCGAGTTTCTTCCTATAAGCCAGTTGATTTCTTGGGCTTTGAACTTGATTTGTTGAATTTTGGCTTTGATGTGTTGCTTCCAGGTTAGTCTGGAATCCAAGTGCATGCCCAGGTATTTGACTACATCGGTTTGTGGTATTGTACATTGGTTAAAGGAAACTTGAGGGCAGGTGTCTCTTCTCAGCGAAAAGGTAATATGCTTCGATTTGGCCTCGTTGATTTTTATTTTCCATTTTTTGGACCAGGTCACGATTTTGTTAAGATGACATTGCAGTTTCTGCGAGGCTACTTTGGGATCGAGATCAGTGGTTAAGATTGCGATATCATCGGCAAAAGTACAACAGGTAGAATCACCGTATTCTGGAAAATCACTTGTGTATAATAGATAAAGAAATGGACCTAAGACACTGCCTTGAGGAACACCTGCGTTTACCAGTTTGGGCTCAGTTGTTTCTTGGCCGATTTTTACTTGGAACTTTCTTGAGCATAAGTAAGATTCGAAGAATTTTGTGTATGATGGTAAAAGATTTCTGATTTTATGTAGAAGACCAAAGTGCCAGACTTTGTCAAACGCCTGGCTTACATCAAGGAACACGGCGGAACAGTACTTCTTGGCTTCGAAAGCTTTGTTGACAGTATCAACTATACGATGACACTGCTGTATAGTGGAGTGTTGTTTACGGAAGCCAAATTGATGATCCGGAACTATATTTGACTCTTTGGCAATGTTTTCTAGTAGCAACTTTTCAAATACTTTTGAAATTATTGGCAGTAGGCTTATTGGCCTGTATGAACTAACAATGTTAGGGTCTTTTCCAACTTTTGGAACCATTATAATGGAAGCCAATTTGAAAGAAGTTGGCCAGTAATTTAGTCTCAGTATTGCATTGAAGACATGAGTAATGAAAACATATCCAACTCTCGGAAGTTGTTTGAGCATTGTAGTTGATATTAAGTCGATTCCGACGGATTTGTTGTTTTTCAGTCGATGGATCTCCTTGTGGATTCGTTTCACTGTGAAGAAGCGAAAGTTGCTAGGCTGGCTTAATACTGAGCTCTCAGGAGACAAATTGTCGTGATTAGAATCCATGACATTTGGTGTAAAAACTGTGGATAAGTGATTAGCAAAAAGGTTACCTTTCTCAGCATCACTTCTAGCCCAGTTATCATGAGTCTCAGACCGAATAGGAGGGTTTTTTCTTGGAGGACGTTTTTTGTTGCGTATAGGTTTCCACAAGGAGTTGTCAAATCTGTTTAGGCTCAATACATAGTTATTGAAATTGTTGTTGAACATTTCTTTAATTTTGATTCTAATAGAATTACTGATTTGGTTCAAAGCTGATTTATCTTGTGGTGCATGAGTTTTCTGCCATATTTTCCTAATCTTGCGTTTTCTGGCTATTAGCTTCTTTATTTCTAGCGTTACGGTTGGACATTTACTGACATTAGGATTCTGTGGAGTGCAGATTCTAACTGTGTTTAGCAGAAGTTGTTTAAAGTTTTCCAACGCGCTGTCAACATCATCTGTACATTTAAGGGGAATTTTCAAATTAATTTGGTGTTTGATTGTATCTCTATATCTGTCCCAATTGGTCCTAGAATTGTGAAGCTTAGGATTTGAGGAGATGGGCATAACCGAGGAACTTAGGGAAGCAATGATAGTTGAATGGTCGGATGTCAAATCATAATTGGGTTGGACTTCTATGCATTTGTAGTCAATTCCACTAGAAATAAAGAAGTCAAGTAGGTCCGGAATCTTAGCTGGGTCTGAGGGCCAATATGTTGGTGTACCTGTGGAGTGCGAGGCGTAGTTATTTTGTTGAATAACATAATTCAGCTCTTTTCCTTTCGGATTAACAAGTCGTGATCCCCAGTTTGGATGCTTGCTGTTGAAGTCACCACCTGCTAGGAATCTTGTACCTAACGTATCGAAAAATTCTTGAAAGTGTTCTCTCTTTATGTTGTGTCTTGGCGGACAGTAGACAGCTGTGAATGTGAGGTCGTAGGGAAAAGCCTTTACTTTGACCGATGTAGATTGAATATAATTTGTGTTGAAGTGGTTCATCTCATAATGTGAAATGCTTGATTTGACGATAACAGCCGTTCCTCCATGAGCCGTTCCATCCGGATGTGGCGAGTGATAAACGCTGTAAAATGGTACTGAAAAGTGACTGAATTTGGTTAGATGAGTCTCGCTTACTAGTAGAATGTCAATTTTGTTAAGAGACAGAAAAATAGTTAGCTCATTTTTATGTGAAATAAGCCCATTGGCGTTCCATAGTGCGATCCTTAGAAACTTAGCCATTATTTACGGATGTTAGCAAGAGAAGATAGCATGTTTAGAATCACGCTATTTTGGTTCATAAGTTGTTGGAACAAGTTTTTAAATTCTGCTAGAAATTGTGTCAAGATGTTTTCGATTTGGCCATCACTGTTAATGCCCGATGACGTTAGTTGTTTAGCTACCTGCGAAGAACTCAAGTGTGCCGCATAAACCGGTTTGTTTACATTGTTTTTAATTACGTCACTGTAGCTGCGGTCCGAGGTGACTTTGCTTGAATTGGTTGATAAGCCGGGTCGTAAAATTCTAGGTGAAGGATTTGATTCACAGTTTGGCATGGATGAATTAATGTTATTATCGGTTCCGTATTTGCGGGCATATTGTTCTTGATAACGCTCGCAGCCTTTGTAGTTGGCTGTATGACCTTGCTTGTAGCATAAGGCACAAGTTGGTACTGCGTTCTTCTCAATAGGGCAATCTTTTGTGGCGTGGTTTGAGGCGCAGCGGCGGCAGATAAATAACCGGTTGCAAAAACTGCGAGTATGGCCAAGCAATTGGCAACGTCCACACTGAACTATACGTTTTCGCTCGTTGGGCGGTTCGATTTTAATTATGCAGTTGAAGAGCTTGTTTATTTTGTATATTTCTTTGTTATTGGCTTTTGGTTCCAGATCAACAAAGAATAAGTTGCGCGGTTTGTTCGTAATTCTATTACGCGGGTTCAATATGTTTCTGACCTTGTGTCCGAGTTTAGCGAGTGCTGTGGTAATTTCTTCAGTAGTGGTTGAATGATGCAGGAATCTTATTACCACTCGAAACGCCCTATCCTCTTTCAACTGATAAGTGTGGTATTCGGCTTTAGCTGCAGTGAGTAATTTGGCCATTAATTTGAATGTGTCCGAATCCTGACATTGAATTTTCACAGTCTCGTCAGGCAGGCACTTAGTGTAATACTGATCTTGTTGAAAAACTGAGTTAATTTCTTGTTTCATTAATTTGAAGTTATTGACGTCATAGACGAAAATAGGAGGTGGTTTTGAGGAGCGTGGTTGAGATGTAGAAGGGGTGGGATTGTTTATTAGCGGTTCAAACCTGTTATGGGTGTTGATTGCAGTATGGGTATGTTTAAGAGTACCGTTGATTCTTCGTTTTTTTGTATATGAAGGAGTTTGCCATGCAGGTTCATCTTGTTCCATTGATTGATTAACAGAAGTACTATTAGTTTCCGTGATGTCTGAGTTGTTTAAAACATCCAACGCTTGCCCCACTATTGCAGAGGTAGACGGTTCATTGTGTTCCCCCATAATGGGGAACAACTTTTGTTACAACACGCACAAATTTTGATTAATATTTCACTTTTCTGTTCACTTAAATTGTCACAATCAAAACGAAAATAATCACGTCAAATCAACACGAGTTATATACTAGTTGAATACGAGCTGTATGAATACTTAATTTGAACACCTGATAACATTTACCGGGAGGTCTTACCTGCTCGGTAGCTGACGAGCGAATGTGTAAGTTGATAATGGCAATAAAATTGCGTCTGCACAAATAATTGCAAACGTTATCATGATTTATTTTTATAGTATTTTATTTAAAATATATTTGTGTTGAAATTGTAGGTGGAAATAAATTAAACAATGTGTAACAATTAAACTTGTTACTTTGCCAAATTTTCAATTTTTTGGTGAATTTTATAATTACTAGGCATTATTTTTAATTGAATTTATATTGGAGGCGTGCAAATTATCATTATTTATTAGATATCGTTTATAATGCTTATTTTTGCTATTATGAATTTTTAAATATATAAATTTTAAATATATAAATAAAGTAAAGCGAAAATTATTTTCCATTTTTAATTTTTTTAAGAGTCTTGCCTATTTTTTTAAGAGATTTTTTATATAATAGTAATAATAATACAAACTCAATATAATAACAATATTTGAAAACCTATCGTCGGGTATATTTTTTTGTAATATAGAGAAGATAGCTATATTATTTTTAACCTTCAATAAACTTAGAAATTTGTACAGTATATTTAATACTTCTTGCATAAATAAATTTGTTTTTATTTGATTGAATTGGACAAACCTAATTTATTTAAGTGGTACAATACCATTTTTAAATGTATCATCGAATATTACCGTAGTACTAATGCTTATTGCAATTAAATATTTACATAAAAATAATATGATGAAAATATCATTATATGCAAATCATAAAAATAAATGACATGATGATGCGTAGAGTAGAATAAAATACAGAATAATATTGTTTCAATCACTAAAGTTATTTAAGAAAATGGTAGTGGTAAATAATATTTCGAGATCCAAAAAAAAACAATTATATATTTATATATAAACTGTCCCAAACCTTAACGTCAAGCCAAAACTGGGAAAAATTAGAAAATAAAATTATCTTACGTTGTTTGGAAATTACGAGCTTTTAGGTGCAACCTAGAGCTTTGTTAAAATTATGACCAGTTTTTGGCTGTTGTGGTTAATTTTAGTAATTTTGTTCATTTAATCTTTGGAACCATTATCGTAAATAATATTTCTAGGACTATAATCAAAAACAACAATGCAAATGCTCCAAGTTTACAGAATTAAGTCTTTTTGTTAAACTATGGATTTAAAGTTTCCAAAGTCGGTCGAATTTGAGAGGGCTTCCTAAACAAAAGTATAAAAATGTATGAACGAGATTAATCAAAAGCAAAATTCAATTTAAAAAGCGTATCTAATCAGGATTGCAAAATGGTAAAATACTTGAATTAAGTATTATTAAAAATTTTTGTGTAAAAAAAAAAAACTTTAAAATTCACTGACAATCAGTTCAAATGTTTCTTTTCCTCAATTTTTTTTAAATTTATAATAAATTAGTTTTAATATATTATCTTTAATGTGTTCTATTGTTACGATGCACTTAGCGCTTGGAGTAATTAATTTATAACTTAAATCCAGTGATTTAATTTAATCAACATAAACAATTAATTGAATTCTTTCCAAAGCTCGTCGTAGGATCTTTGTGATGTTTTTCTGTCCAGAACGTGCTCGGTACAAGAATAATATGTCTGGCAGACACAAAAGACGTCGGACTATTCATTGCATATGCAATTAATTTTATTGAAATCCACTTTCATTAACGTAACTTCCATTTGGCGCCGGTGTTGTATTACTTGTTCGCTCCAGGAACTTAAGTTTCAGATGTCGTCAATGTAAAACTTGATGCGAATTCTAAGAACTTAGCGAATTGTATTATATATATATATATATATATATATATATATATATATATATATATATATACGAGGTGTGTTCAAAAAGTACCCGGAATTACTAATAATTAAATTTCGCGGGTCTGGAGTGTCTGATTGTCAAAGTTTTTTTTTTATTGTGTTGGTATACATGCCCCTAAAGTATGATGAAATTTTCAGCTATATTCACTGTTTACTTTGTCTGTGGTAGTCGCTAAGGTTCGACGTGTTTTTCTGAGCTCGGCGATTTTTACAATGGAAGAATTGAAAAGTCAAAGAATTTGTATTAAATTTTGCGTAAAAAATGAAATAAAGTGTTGCAAAGTGCAAAAATTCACCAGATATGGCTCCCTGTGACTTTTTCCTATTCCCAAAGTTGAAGAGACCCATGAAAGGACGGCGGTTTTCCTCGATTGAAGAAAATCGCTGAGAGTGCTCAAGGACATATCAAAAAGTGAATATCAAGGGTGCTTCGAAAATTGGAAAAAACGCTGGCATAAGTGTATTATATCTGGGGGGGACTACTTTGAAGGGGACCACATTAATGTAGACGAATAAATAAATATTTTTTTGAAAAAACGAAAATTCCGGGTACTTTTTGAACAGACCTCGTATATAAAGAATTTCAATTATTACTCACTTCCTGATGGAAGTTGTTAAAAGAGAGTAATTATACATTTTATCTACAGCTTTTAGATGTAATTATATGAATAAGAATAGTGAGTAGGAATTTTTCTTGATTTGGTCAAATTTCACCCAAAATGGACGAGAAATACATGTCACAACATATACATGTCACATAAAACAAAACTAATTGCTGGAAATAAACTAGTAATTTCAATTCGCTGCAAAATAACAAACAACGTGATCTAAATGTATACAAGTAACACTTATCATTGAAATAAATCGAACAAAAAAGCTTACTTTTAGCTTTTTCAAAGCAATCCGGCCTACAGCTCTTGTTAATATAGGGCGCTGAATAAAGGCAATAATGTAAACTTGTTCGAACAAACATACTTCATCTTTCTCCTCCTTTTTCCCTGAATCGAGTTGAAGTTTAACTCAGCTCACATACCTGCCTTAAGGCAGTACTAGTATATACATATACTAGATGTCCCGACAGACGTTGTCCTGTACCCACGTCTACAATTTAAGTTCCAAATTTTTTAATATCTTATCCTATACTTTTAATATTCTATTTAATATCCTTCCATTTATGATCTTAGCATAAGCTATACACATATTGAAAAGTGCAGTTTATTGATAGGTATAAGAAATTCAGAAAGAATAAATATAGTATCTACGGTAAAAGAACAATATCACTTTTGTTATTTTCAACCAATATAATTGCTTCAATTATATCAATTAATATAATCGCGTACCCTATATTAGTTGCTTTTTGGCAATTACAATTTCTAAATTATTCTAGTTCATATAGCACTGTTCATTTTAAGATCATGATGAAACAAATAAAATTTTGACACATGAAACGAAATTCTAAATCATTTTTTGAATAAGTAGAAATATTCTTTTGTATTTATATAATTTAGTAAAGTAAACCAAACTACAACTTGCACAAGTTTAAAAAAATAATGTTTATGCAATTTTGGACATATTGTGTTATTTATTAAATTAAATTATATAATTTCATCCGCCAAACATTATGTTGTATCTTATATTGTTTTAATTTCATTGCACATCTCAGCTGGTTTTTGGCAATAATATTCTATATGCTACATTTTTCTTATTTACAATCCTGAATATGGATATTGTATACTATTATTGTCTAGGCTCGTTTAAACTAAATTCAAATTTCGAGTAAATCGACATTTTTGGCAAACAATGGTATGTTGTTTTTTGCAATTTTTTTCATTTATTTCTACAATATTACTATGTTTTTATAATCACATACATACTAAAAAATCACCTTAACAAACTTTAGAAAGATTTATCAAAATCCGAATAATCGTTTAGGAGGAATATATTTACATACATCATTACAGAAGAATTTTATATATGATATATATATATATATATATAGTGTTTAGTAATAGTAATAGTTATATATATATATATATATATATATATATGTATATATATATAACTATTTGTCCTAAATTATTCAAAAATTAAAATATTCGCCACCACTAAAACTTTAAATTACTTCAAACATATTTGCACAAATATAAATTATTCTATTCAAGGAAGCCGCAGATATGCTTTATAATATAATATAATAATGATAATACCAGAATATATATTTTAAGCGAATTTTATTCAAGCTTTGATTATACACAGATATGAAAATGAAATACGTAGAAAATTCAATTATTTTGTTGCCTTAATTTCGGCACGAATTCAAAATGAGTTTTGAAATGAAATATACACCGATGGCTTTTGATTTAATACATAGTTTTATCTATATTAAAATTAGTTTGTAATTAGAAAAGAGAATAAATTCAAATTTCAAAAAATGTAACCTGTGATATATTAGGGTAGGGCGGAGCACAAAGGTCCGATTTAAATTTGAGCAATTATATTGTGAAAACCAAACTAATTATATCACAAACAATAACATATATCAATCCAACAACTGTCTGACTATGTTCAGTAAGACTACCCGCTAACTCATAATTCTAAAAATGTGTTTTTTCTGCTTTTCAAAAATTTGTCACCTTGTCGATTTTACGTCATAGTTGGGGTAAAATATGACGACCAGGAGACAAAGAAGTCTAATGTCTTATTTTAAATTTTAATGGAATTTTACGATATAATACCTACATTATTTAACTCATGCCAAATATATACTATTTTCAATAAAAAACCAACATCAGAAAAATGTTTATCAGTTTTAATTATTATTTCTATATAATGTGTTATATAATTTCAATTATATTTTCTGTATATTTAATTATATTTGAAACGTATATTACAATTGTTGATCTCAATAAAAGATACAGAGCCAAAGGATCAAAACATGAAAGAAACCATAGTATATATCCAATAAATACATTGATTAAAACAAGAGAATTAAAAAAAAATGTACGATTAAGGATAACTATAAGTATGTTTAATTATATCAATTGCATTTATTAGCACGACAGGCAAATTTTAATATCAACGATTTAGTTTTACTAAAAAAAATTATTTTTAAAATGTTTCTCACTTCATATTAGCTTACAAATAATATGAGCAAGTAAAAAATTGATAGCTTTAAGTATGATGTTATTAATTTGAGAAACTCAAATTAATAGCAAAATAATTTGGTAAACATTGAATAGTTTCACACAGTAAAAGAACGGCATCCACTAATCGTATTTATTATTAAAATAGCTTGATAAATTATCAAATTATATCGATATTTTCAATTAAACATAATTCACTTTCCACTTTGGCTTTAATATCATCGAGCAAAAAAAGAGCATCATTAATTTTTATCAGAATTCCGTTTGTCATTTCGAATCTACTTTATAATTCCGTTTTTCTTTGCGGTCTAAATAAATTCTAATTCATTTTACTGCATAGAAAGAAAGAGCGTTGCGTTGTTTTCTTTATTTTCCTCGTGCATTAATTATTTACGTAGAAAAGAGAGGAGAACGAGCCGTAATACTTCCAAGTATTTCGAATTACAAAATGGAAAATGAGCTTATTTTAAATACGGTGTGTAAAACGCTTATTTTATATAGAGAAAAATATAATACATCTGCGTAATCGCTTATTCATAAATATATGAAAAATATATTATTTTCAACAATGCTGCATGTCTTGTGGATTATTTTAGTATAAATGAATATATATGGCGTAGAGCGGGGCTTAATGGTTTGCTGGTAACAAGGTCCATCACCGATATCTCAAAAACAAGTAAAGTAAAAAAAAATTCAGCAACACTATTTGAAAGTAGAAGGAAAAAGATGCATAACCAGCTATCACCTTGATTCTTATGACTTCGCTCTCGGGAGATAAACTGCAAATTTTGAAAATCCATAACAAAAGTATTTCATCTCTTTGTTAGTTTTTTTGGTTGTGAGCACTATTGTTTAGTTAACTATACAATAATGTAAATTTTAAGTGTACGTCAATAGTTTTTTATATAACCTTTATAAAAGCTTACATAAAAAGGACCGACTGAACCTTCACCCTGGCAAAGGTGTAAACAATAAAAAATTGTAAATAAAAAAAAATTAAGGTTGAAAAAGCTATTTTACAAGTGATGAATTAAATAAATAGTTACTCCAACTCTGCTGATAAATATCTGACAAAATACCAGATCAAGGTTATATACAGTATTATCTCTGTAGAAAAATGTACCCATGAAAATTATATTTTGCATTGGTTGAATAATGTAGATATTTTTCTGTAAAATCCCTTTAAAATTAAAAATAAGACATTGTACCTGATTACCCTCTGGCGGACCCATTTTACCCCGCCCAAGGGGTAAAAAAAACCAAGTGACAAATTTTTGAAAAAATTGCAAAAAAAGAGTGCGCGTAAGGTTCACACGCGATTGAAGTAAAACTTATTTGCTACTGTACAAAGTAGCAAATTTAAATTAAGTAAAAATAAATACATCAGATAACAATTTTGAATAATGTTCATTAGTAATATGGTAACACGAGTGATGCATACATTTATTAGTTTCAACCATTATACACATTTATATAATGATAAATTATAAATTATATACTTATAATAGCATTAAAAATATATATAATATTTAAAAACAATAATTTAATTAAAGTCATGCTTCAAATACGACATAATCGGTTTGTCATTGTAATTAGCATTTACAGCTTGAATCTTTATTAGAGAAATGAAATAATTGCTGATTAATAAATTCTAAAATATTCATTCACACAGTAGATTATATTAAACAAAGTATAAAGAAATCTTGTTTTTAAACTTCACTCATCATGTAATTGTATTTGAAGAACTTCATGTAATTAAAATTAACATACATTCATTGACTGCTTGTATTTTTTTTACTTTTTCGCTGGCCATATAATCTCATTTTTTTAACAGCAGTAATATCTGTTTTGCCTGAAAAATATTTTCCATTTCAATAACTTCAAAGATTTATAGAAACTACGAATAATATAGAAATTACAGAACTTCCGTTGCATTTGTACGGATTTACACCATAGTAGCGCCTAAAGAAGTTTTACTTCAAAAACACACTTTTATAATAAGAAATTATCTGGAAGTTTTACTGAACATAGTCAGATAGTTGTTTCTTAGATATGTGTTATCTATTGTGTTTTCAATTTTTCTATATCAGTTCTAATAAGAATTCAATTTTCCATTTCTCTAATCTTTGGGGATGACATTTTTATAAATCATCAAAATAAATAATTTTTTATAGATTGTTTAAATAAAATAAAAATAATTTATTTTTCTTTTTTCAGAATAATGCCCGATATTGAAAGCAATGTGACCCAAGAACACGATCTTCTCTACGACATTCGCGTCGAAACAGATTTAGACATGGATGAGCTCCCAGAGGACCCTACAAAAGTCTTTTGTGAATTATCACTCCCTGATGCTAATTACAATATTAAACAAGAAGGAATTATATATAAAGGTCAGTTATTTTTATTTGATTGCAAATTTATTATTTAAATGGCATGTCTGGATGTAACCTTAGATTGTTTGCTTGTGTTATTCGCTGCTTTAATTAATTATAAAACTCATTAATTGTGGAGGTTTTGTATGACGATATTCTAATAGTTTCATACTTTACCGTTATTTTTATTAGCTATACTGCTAATAATAGGCTATTATATTTTATCGACAGTTATTTATTTTTATCAGATTTAGTTATAGATTTTTATTATTTTGGTTAGCAAATAATAGACCATGCGACTTCAATCCATTTTCTAAAAGTTCTTAATATTTGGTCGTAAATGTAATTTTTTTATTTATTGATTCTATATTAGATCCCATCACACATATTTATGTGTATAGTCATTCAGTTATCTTCCTCCAAAACTTTTTAGAAAAAAAAGCTCCATTAGGCACTTTTACTGGAAGTCTTCAAAAATAACAAAATTTAACGTATTTCAAACGATTTAAGTAGAATCGTATTGTATCGTTAAATTATACTCACGTATTAGTTCATTTCAACATTTTTAAAACTATATTTCGTATTATTATTATTGTCGTATTATTATTATATCTCGAATTATTCATATAAATATTTATATATTATATATTCATATAATATTTACCGCTAATAAAAATATACCTGAAGATTAATATTCAAGAATATAAAATATAAAATAAGACATAGTAATTATTAATAATTACTTATAAATTATGGCACTAAAATTCTGAAATAACTTTGATTAATTTTATATTTACTTAAGGTATAGATTCACCTATTCAAATTAAAATCTACAAAACTATAATATACTATTATGAAAAAACAATAATAAACAAAAATATAATATATTATTATGAAGAAAATTATATAACCTGAAAATTGGTATGTAAAAACTATTAATATTGTTACATCATCATCACCTATACAAAAAAAAAATTCTGGACTAACATTTTTAAAATTGCTTTAAATGTCGCAAGATTTAAATTTGTTATATGATTGGTTCAATATTTCAGAAAAAATATTCACTCTTTCAAATTTTCACTCATAATCAGATATTTATTAGAATTATATTTGACAATTTATCACAGTAAAATCATCGCACATGTGAAAACTTTTATGTTATTATATATTACATGGAATTTTTTACAAAAGTCACACAGTATATAACCATCATCTGGTACTTAGAAATATTTATTAGCAGAGTTAGAATAACTAACTCTTTATCTCTTGTAAAATTGCTCTTTTTAACTCAATTCGTCAGAATTTACAGAGGTTTTATTTAAAAACGGTTGAATTTAACTATAAAATAACAAGACATTTTATAAAACTAGTAAATAACATATTGTAACGAGAAAGGGTTGAAGTCCCCATTCTTAGAGATGCAATGACTGTCGTTCATTATATTTTAGCATTGCAAAATTCTTTAAATATATTGAGATACCCTAAACTAAATAAAAATGCTCAAAACAAAGCAAAGCTACCAACTAGACAAAATACATTTATGATAATTATTGATGATTGACTCGCGGTTCATACATACGATTCTATTATTTTATATTTTTAATATATATATATATATATATATATATATATAAGTTACATACATATATATATATATATTTATATATATATATATATATATATAAGTTATATAAATTAGTAACAATAATTTTTGGCAAGTAATTAGTAATTAGCTTCTAGTATGGTAGTAAGATTTATATTAGTGATCGTCAAAAAAAACGAAAATGAATATGTTTGCATATCTTACGTTTCACAGGTTTCTCAATATTTTGGAATACCTTACAAAAAATTTATGTATGTATGTGTGCTTGTGTGCGCGTATGTTTGGATACAATTTTTTGTCTACGATATCGGGAGCACGGATCAACTGATTTTAATGATTCAAATAACATTCAGACAGTATTGGCAGAGTGATTGATTACTGTATGGGAAGTTCCAGCAATTTGCTCTAAGCACAATTCTGAATACCTTTAGTTTCTAAATTGCATTTTCAATAAATGTATTTGTAATAATAACACAATAACGATTATTATCTTTAATCAAACTATACATGTACCCTGTATGTGTGTGTGTACTAAACATCTAGAAATGTTTGTTTATAGTATTTGGCAATGATGATTAGATATCGAATGTGTTACTGTTACTGTTACGGTTTAGTTCAGTCTAAGTTGTTCCGTCTATCGCATTAGTAGAAGTTGGCGTAGAACTCTAGGAGATATGTTGCAACATCAATAACATCACTCAGCGGTTATGCATTTGCCAAACTCGTAGACGACGGTGGCCAGGGCAAACGTTATAATTCCTAACTCGATCTGCAATTCAAATTCTAATACGGTTTGGAAAAATCAAATTATCTAAGCAAATTGAATAGTGCATTGCAGATAGTAGTAGTAATTGATGGCAAAGTTTATTTGGAAACTATCTATTTAGTGATTCAATTACAGATATTATGTTTAATTTTATAGTTCTATAGATCTTTTTATAGAGACTAACATAATATTATAAAAAGAATACAGAATATTGCAAAAGAAAATTTTTATAGAGAAATTGATTAGGGGGCGTCCATTAATCACGTGAGGTTCTTAGGGGGAGGGGGAGTTTGACAAATAATTACGAAATATCACTTGGGGCAGGGAGGGGTATAGTAAGATATCACGAGTATTTATTTTTTGACTGATTTAAAAAAAAATCAAACATTTTCAAAAAAAAAAAAAATTCACAGTTTTGTCACGTAACTAAAAATACACGTGGGGGAGGGTAATTTTGAATATCACCATGTATCACTAAGGGGGAGGTGGGTTCAAAAATCCTTAAAACCAGACAAAAGTAAAGAAAGGAATATGAAAAATAAAAAATAAAATTGTGTAGCACAAATTATTTACCTGCAATATTGATCTATATATTCATATCACTATTTTTTTTGTTAAACGCACTTGTTTTCTAAAGTATGTTTGTAATGCAGTTCTGTTACCCAGATATGTACGGTCGAAATGCGAATATTGTTGAAAAAATCCAAAACCTGTCTATTAAATATATTTATTTATATTTATTAGATCATCTATTTACATGAGATATAAAATCAATTGTACTTGTTAGAGTAAGGTTAAAAACTAAGAACTACATCGATTGATAGTTTCTTTATAGTCGTGAAATATAGTCTGTCAAAAAGAAGAGAGCAAAGTCAAATAGGTGTTTATACTTATGATTAGATCTAAAACAAATCGTGAGGATTTTTTTTAATCTTCTGAAGTGTATTTGTACTAGCAGCTTTCTTGTAAGGATATTTGGGTCTCTTCCTTAATAAAAATAGTTCCCAGTTTGCTGTGGAGAAGCCAGTTGGGGTGTATTTTAGTGCATTTATTCTGCAATCTCTGCAAAATCTTGATACTTGATTGGCTGATTGGCGTAGCACCTACGCCTAGACCTAATTTTTGATGATATATATCAAGCCATATATAAAATAACAAAAATATAAACAAACATGTTGATATTAGAAACGAACCGAATGAGATGCATCTGTGTAATTAACTTTCCGAAGGAGAAAATTGTTTTTGCGAAAAAGTCCGATTTGCTAATTTTATGTTTTTTCAACATTTCAAGTCAAAAAAATTATACAGAATGTGTGAACATCATTAAAATCTCTATAAAATATCTGATAATTTGATGTACATATGACCGATAAATATTTTTGACCGCCAAATGACTTTTTTTCAACATATTTTTATTGGGAGTTCATAACTGCTGGACCTGCATTTCCAAAAATTTTATCAGTTCTTCAGAGTCACTGTTTTACACTTCTCGCCCCGTATTTTCGGAACGGCTAGATCTGCCTTCGCCAAAAATTAATCAGCACGTCTCCTTATCAACACGAATCGAATGTTTTTGAATTATCGTCTGTATCGAATGAAACCACATTTGAAAAATGTAAGCCGACTACCACTAGACAATTTTGCTAGCCGATCGGGCAAGCCGTTTCTTTGAAATTGGCAGAAAAATGTTTGTTCACGTTAAGGTCACAATTTTGTTCAATTGGTTGATATTGATTAGGAATCGCGTTAAATAGTTTTTGGTAAAGATTGGCTGAGCAGTTTCTTAGTACTAAGTTTTTTTCTGACGTTTCTGATTAAACTTTCTATAACGATAGATTTCGTAGTCCTAAATAACATACCTAAATATTATAGGCCTACGATAAGCGGTTGAATTAAAAATAAATCAATGTTTTGAATTTTACTGCGGGTTTAAGCGATTCTAATTAGAATCTATGATAAATTCTAAACAGAATCTATGTCAAGTTCGAAATGAATAAAATAAAAAGAGTTGAACAAAATAATTTAATTTATACAATTGCATGTATTATAGGTGTGTTTTTTAAAAAAATCGAAAATTTTATTCCGGAAATAAACATTTTATCGAATATGACTATTATATAAGTCTTAGTTTTTAACTTTTTCCAAGTAACTTCACCGTTTCATATAAGGTAAATACCATAAGATAAATATACTAAGGTTATAAGTAATAAAAACTATTAAAAGCTCAATCGGATTTTTTAATTATTTTTCTTATAATTTGACAATTATTTCTTATATTCAACTCCTTAAGATAACTAGTACATGCAATATTCAATTTACTTCCTATCAGAAAGGAGCAAGTATGCAATGACTTCTATAAGTCTTGTATTTAGTACTAATTTTTGGATATATTACTGAAAGAAATATATCATATTGCAACGAAATTATGTAGTACATCAATAACGCGGTAATAAAATATTTTTGTCATTTTTTTTTTATTGAAACCAATATTTAAAACCAATTAGTGCTTGTTTTGTTTCTGTGCCAATTATCACGTTTGTGCGAGCTTTTGTAACAGATAATTAACTAATTGATTTTATATCTAGTAATTCAAAGGAAAAGCCGGTCCAATATTATATTTCTATTCATTATTAGAATTTATATAATGAAAGCATATTATGTTTAATGAAACAGTAAAAAAATATTATTAAAAAAAATTAATTATGTATTGATCACCACTCGGTCATGCATATTTATTGACTATAAATTGTATTTGTTGAGATCTTAGGTCTTAAACTTTAGATCAAATTTGAAATATAATATTGCTATATATTTACGATTATTTTATAGAAATGATATAAGGAGATTTTTTAGTAATCAGATCTTACGTGTCCTATAAGCTTTTGTGCTGAATTGACTTAGTACTAGTCGGTTTTAGAGATGGCAACCCAAACAGTTGTTCCATCTATGTATCATCAATAATTATTACAATTTCTGTAATAGAGCAAATATTAATTGATGCAGCAATGCCGGGAGCAGGACTATTTTTACTTGGAAACATATTGCCATCACTAATTTTTTATTATGACACTATCAAATATTTGACCATATTAAATTATAATTATAAGACGATCATATTAAATGCTCAATTGGATTAAATGCATCAATTCTTGATGAAACACTTCAGTGCTTTTTAAAGAAGGCTTTCTAAAAGTCAACCCGTTTTGAATTTCTAAAATTGATACAATTTAAATTGAATATGTTGACCAATTTCTTTTGAGACTCTTTACTATTGGATAATTTTGCAGGTAGGTATAAAATTCATTAAAATGATCTTCAATGTTCAAGAGTTTTGTTTTTGGCATCCTTTCTTGATAATATCTTCTAAGAATGGAATGTCTAAATTATTATGAATTATTTAGTTAGATACATACCAGGCAATGTCAGTAATGGGAATTTTAGACTGTAGTCTAGAAAATTGTTGTCACTACTGCTTGACAACAGGCTGCTTGAATCTAAACCTCTGACTCAGGTCTAATGGTTCTACAAATCAATCTATAAGATACACAAAGATGATCATCTAGTGTCATGAAAGTATGATGATATCATGTTGAGAACGTGAAAAAATTGAATACCCCTGTTTTTGGTTTATGTCTTTGACCTTTGCAATTATTAGACGAATTGATGAAGTGCAAAAACCTGCCCATTTAACTAAATTATTTACCATCTGCGGATGTGTCTCTATTCAAACAAGCCAAGTTTGAAATCTCTGGTCCACACTAGTCCAGATATTCGGTCTGGTTTTAGTTCACTAGCCAACTGCAAGGCTAATGTAATTTATCTCATGTATGTGGAAGCGTGTTTACGCCGTCAGAACTTTATCTGCAAGTTACCCCTGACACGTGACGAGACTTGATTTCATTCCTAAACTTGGAATGCACACATTCAACAGACAACATATAAACTTGTAACAAATTTATAACTATATATATATACCTGCTTGAAAGCCTGGTGGTCACTCCAAACGACCGCTGGTCTAGATATTATAGAATAACTTGTGCTAGTTAAATCAGAGTTACTCAAGGCGACGAAAACGGCTCTTTTCAAATCATTTTTTTTCATAAAACTTGTAACACAAAATGCTGTTACAAAATATTGAGTAACTGTTAACTTCCCGAAGGAGAAGTTTATGTTTTCATCAAAAAATCCGATTCACTAATTATATGTTTTCTCGACGTTTTAAGCCATTCTGAATCGAATTAGACCAAATTTGGAAAATGTATGTTTGTGTGTGTATGTGTGTGTGTGAACAGATTTTTTGCCGCAAATCGACGTTTTCTCAAAAACGAAGGGAGAGATTTCAAAAATTTAAAAGCAATTCGATGTATCTCGATGAGGACTATTGTTTGTCAGTTTTGTGCGACGATCTGCCAAGCCGTTTCTTTATAAATAGCAGAAAAGTGAAAAATTTTTCGTCCACGTTTTAGCCCGCAGTTCTGAATCGATTTTGAAAATTCAAAAACGGTTCGAAAGATATTGGTTGGGAATCGTGCTGATGAGTTTTTGGTAGAGATCGGCCAGGCCGTTTTCTTGTAATGAAGTGTTAAAAAAAAATTTCGACGATTTTTATTATTATTTTTTTGACGATAGATAACATAGTCTTCTAGATCATACTAAAATATTACAGCCCTACGATAACTCGTTTAGCTTTAAAAATTCGTCAAAGTTTGCAAAAATGAGTATCGTTTTTTTGGCATTTGTCAAAATTAGACCTTTCATCAACGTTTGCTCAAAAACGCCTGAACCGATTTCAGAAATTTAAAAACCATTTGATGTATCTCAATGGGGACTGTCGTGTGTCAGTTTTGTGCGACGATCGGCCGAGCCGTTTCTTTGAAATTTGGAAAAAAGTGTATAACTTTTTGTCCACATTTAAGCTCATACTACCGAATGGATTTTTAAAAAATCAAAACCTGTTCGAAAGATATTAGTTGGGAATGATACTGATTAATTTTAGGTGAAAATCTACCGAGCCGTTTTCTTGTAATTCGTTGTTGAAAAAAAGAAATTGAGCCGATTTTTAAGAAACTTTTGGCATTAACATAATTAAATTTTAAGAATAAATTTTAATGTAATATATAATGGATTATAAAGGTATTCATTACTCTTAAAACATGAAAATAGTAGTATAATATTTTGATAATATAAAGGTATAACAGTACATAAATACATACAATATGTGTATGTTTACCCAAATAATTATTTGTTTAGAGGTTCATGCAGCTAATAATATTTGGTAACATTAGCTGATCCATGTATTTACATTATGTTAAATTCCGTTGATAATGTATAACATTAAATAGCTCATATTTGTTGATATTGCCTATATTTAAATCATAATATTTACTAATTTCATATAATATTTTTAAAAATATTATCTCTTTAAAAATTGATTTTAGAGATATATAATATACTCTTGCATTGTTTTCAATAACATGTTTTGTTTTGAAATTAAGCTCTGCTGAATTTTTATAATTATATAATTGAATCATTTTTATCATTTTCCAGTTCTGATTCAAATGATGAATATTCATATTCAGCGCCATTTAATATTTGTTTTTCTCTGTCCACTTTTTGTACTTTATTTCAATAAATTCCAATAAACCAACAGCGAATTATAAAAATTCCAGTTGTATATTTTATCAATTTACAGAAACGAAATTGCATGTATGCAAATGGCAATATTAGCGATGGAGGTTTTATTGAATAATTGGATACACAGATTGAATTGTTACAACAAAAAGCTACCTAGAATAATAAAAATAATATTCACTTTTTTCCATTCCACATATTGTTTTCGTTGCTCATATTTACGTGGAATGTGTACTTCAACCAGCAACGATTTAATTAGTAATTGAATTATTTTGTATTTTTGTAAAGGATTATTCATATTCGGTAATTGATTGTGTAGTACTTCATTCTGGATATTTTTATATATCTCAGTGATTATTACATTTTTTGTAATGAAATTAATTTATAAGTGTGATGATTTTAATTTTTTATTTAATTTAATTTAATACTTTATTGATAAATTTAAAATTTATTATAATATAATATCGATTTATTATAATAAATCGAGAAACTTGCAAAACTATTGTATATTTTTAGTCATATATCTAAATAACTTATACTTATTTTTCATCGTGACAAATTTCGAATGAAATTTTATTAATTAAAAGTGTAATTTATATATATTTATATATATATATATATATATATATATATACTAGATGATCCGATTTGTATTGTTAAATAATTTAGTAAAATAAATCAAAATGCGGCATGCATTAGTTTAAAAAAATAATGTATTTGCTATTTTGGATTTATTGCGCTATTTTTTTAAACTTTTCGGCAATAATAATGTAAACATTACATTTTTCTTGTATATTATATTCTAAAATTATCTAGGCTCATAATTTTAGCTAAATTCAAATTTCTAGCAGATGACAATTTAAATGTTTTCAATGCCAAACAATGATAAGTGTTTTTTTTTTGTAATTTTTGCTATTTATTTCTATAATATTCCTAGTAAATGTACTACAAAAAATCATGTCTTTTTTTAGGTTTTTATTTTTTTACTCAAAATTTTTCAATAATAAAACTTTTGATGCACCTTGCCAGCACACTTTAATACTTTAGTACTTTTATTACATTTTTTACAAAGCAGAGCCTCTTGGAATCGACCGATCCTAAAAAATTTTAATTTTTCAACAAAAAATCTTAATTTTTGGGAAATAGCTGTGCTTATGTTAATATTTTTGATTGTGGTCATAGAAATGTTATTCACGTTTTTGTTTCCACAGTTTAAATGAACAAAATTAGTTAAAATTAGCCATAATAACCAGCCATAGAATGGTCATAATTTAAATCAACCATAAAATGGTCATAATTTTACCAAAGATCTACTTAAAAGCTCATAATTTCCAAACAGCGTTAGATTTTTTTCTAATTTTTTTCAGTACGGTTAAGGTCATTACTGTTACCCCGTTTTGGTTTGACGTTAAAATCTGGAACACCTTGTATATGTATAATATATAAAAAATATTTAATAGCAAAAATACTTTATTCATCTATTACTTGTTGAATTATTGACGATGTATAAACGATAGATAGTATTTTTGCACGCTAAGATGAATCATTTATTTACAATTTCTATTTTAAATAATGCTTTATTATAATATTAACAATTACTATATTTTTACTAACTGATTACATGAAAACTAATAATTTGAAAAGAAAAGAAATTACTGATGCGTTCAATATTGCTTTGCCTTAGAAATTCATAATAGTAGAAAATATTAGGAAATATTTCATTTTAATTTGAAGTTGTTCGTAATGTATACCAAATAAAAAATACAGTAAATGTAGTAAACAAATGAATGTATATTTGTGATGTTGACTGAAAACCTTTTACTGTTGAAAAATAATTGATGCTGATACTGATTCATGGGCCAATTCTGCCGTAAAATAGACCAATGTAATTGCAAGGCTATGTATTGTTGCCTTTTTCATCATTTAAAATGGTACTAAAAACCAATCAAAACCAATCAAATCAAAATCAAATAAAAAGTTGCTGTGCAGTCAGACGTTTTACACATTAAATCTAACTTCTGGCATGTATTATTCTAACATACCAGAAAGATGCACTTGTGATAAAATTCTTTTTATGCGCGATGTTTGCGCGTTTTCTAGGTTAGGTTTTGTATCAAATACACTTAACTGCACAGCAAACACACCATTTTGACCATTTTATTTTAGTACCATTTTATATGTAAAACCCAGTGTAACATAGCCTCGCTATAACATTAATCTACTTTCCCCGCAGAATTAGCCAATTACTCATAAATCAGTTTAATTAAATAGTGATTTATCATTTACCATGTGCCTTTTAACCAAGCTTTCAATGTCCATACTAACTCTCATCCCGTTGTTTTTCAATCTGCCGCGCTTACCGCCTGCTCTAACCGCATCCGTTACCGCTGCGTCACTTATCTGTCACCCGTCACCCGTCACCTGCCGCCCGAAACGCGACGTCACACGAACTAACATCACCGTGACCAAACAGGCGGCATGCCCACGATGGTTCCCAAATCGGCGGCCTCGGCGAATTTGGCAGCATCGGCATCGAGAAATAACGGTAAGTGGTAATAATAGAGGAATTAGTTGTTGTTTTGATGAATGTTGTTGGAGAATGATTATCGTAAGTGATTAGTTGTTAGTATTATCAACAATAAATAGAACAGGTTGATTATTACGATTTTTTGGTACGATTCGAGTGTTTAGTGGATTTTATTGTATGATAAATCTATCAACTACAATAATAAAACTAAGTACAATATGAAATTTAATTTCCAGATTAATTGATAAATATAAGTATCATATAGTTGCATATAATGTAATTCGAAGAATTTCTTACAAAGAGCAAGAGCAGACAAAATCAAGCAACAAAAATTAATAGCCTCAAAAATATTTTGTATGGTAATAAATGACTTAACTCAACTTTCAATTAAATACTCTTACGAGAATAAATCTTAATACATAGTTATAATCTGGTATTTAAACAGAATTTCACCGTCATTCTTGAAAGTTTCTGCATTTAATGCATTTAGATACTAATAGACCTATATTTCTTAGTATTTTGTTTTTCCCATAACTCGATTCCGTAAGTCCAAACGGGTTTTTTGATGCATTTGTATAGCAGTACTTTATTATGCAGCGAGAGCTTCGAGTTTCTTCCTATAAGCCAATTAATTTCATGGACTTTGAACTTAATTTGTTGAATTTTGGCTTTGATGTGTTGCTTTCAGGTTAGTCTGGAATCCAAGTGCATGTCCAGGTATTTGACCACATCGGTTTGTGGTATGAATTACATAAACGAACAACTTTTGAATCATAAAAGTTATGTACACATAACCTTCTCCAAAATATGTTTGAAGAATAAAAACAAATAAAAAGATTTTACTAGAATTATAAACATTTCTTACTCAAGATTTGTCTGAATTTATTACGTAAATATTTTTTGAGCATTTCACTTGTAAATAATGGTGTCCATTAATTATCAATAATTTTCATTCTTTTCCGAAATAAAGCTACAGTTTCATTGGGAAGTAATTGATTTTTTGCTGTTACAAAATTATGCTTAAAATATAGACTGTGTATTTTACTTTAAATTATAAATAAAATTAATAACTAAATTAATAATAACTCAAATTATCATTATATCAAAAGCAGACCTAATTTGAACATATATTTTAAAGAGCTCAAAAAAAGCATTACTAGCTAGTGAGTTTATATTCCAACAAATCGTGATGACTCAAAATTTGTTTTGCACTATTCTGTACTTCAAAATTATCTTGATAGTTTTGTATCATTAAAATTATATGATAGATATTTATGATATCAAGATATATATTTTGATATAATTTTTGAAGCTTAATTATAGGCGGATAGATAATAAATGATTCATGTTCTACCCAAAGGCAAGTCCATGGTGTAAGAGCTCCACCAATCAATGATTTTCAGGCTCTCCTTTGTTTATTATTACTGACGATCTCTTTTTATTCTATTTTATGTATTTTTCTTTTAAAAATTTTGTTCACATGGTTCATCAATCATCTGCATTCTTCTTTTTCCCTTCTATTTTAGGGGGCGTCCATTGATCACGTGAGGTTTTTAGGGGGAGGGGGAGTTTGACTAAAAATCACTAAATATCAGGTGGGGGAGGGAGGGGTATAATAAGATACCACGTGTATTTATTTTTTATCTGATTTTTTTTAAAAAAATCCAAATATTTTCATAAAAATTCAAAAAATTTACCATTTTTTCCGTGGTATCTCCGACGACATCGTGTAGGTATATTGGAGGTTTTTCCTTTTCAGAATAGTGCTCAGTTGAAATATTTTTTCTTTCACCCTCTTCATATATATAATAGTTTATGTTGATACACAATTTCCAATACTACTTGAAAAAACTCTCAAGAAAATAAGAATGGAATAAATTAGAAACAAGTTTTTTTAGTCAAAAATGTTAAATAAAACATGTGTAATCAAGATTCAAGATTTGTATTTCTTTGCTTTATGATCTCGAGGAAATGCACCAGTGACCTTTCAACAAATTATTGAATTGGTTTAAAATAATCCCCGCACGTGCCATGTAACCCTTACCTCGTTAACCGATTTCCTCGCCTTTTCCTTATCAAGACATTCCAATCCTTATATATTCTCGCAAAGCCAATAAAAGGATATCAGATACAAGTCGTCCGGCATGTGCACGTGTGTGATATACATAAGCGAATCCTATTTCTTAGCCAGCTTCTTGCACCTGGACATTGAATTTACTAGATTTTCCTAACACAATCGCTGCTCGTCGTCTTCGCTAAAGGAATAACACGCCGTTCGACTAGGTACATGGTACATGTGTTCGAACAACGCAATGTGATCAACTCCATGTCGCGATGTGTTGTGAACACATGCTGCAAGGAGGATATCAGGGTCGGTGAAAATTCAATTGAGTCGAGATTTTATATTTTTATAAGGACTTATAATGGTTTATCTTTTTTTGGCGAATTTTAGTAATCGACTAATTCAGAAGCAATACGATATATGGAAGGATTCCCACAAATTTACAATTGTCAAGTCTGGCCGTCCCTAATAAAACACACTGATCTTCTTATTTCATGTATTAACTCTAATTATATTATTCATATCTGACTGACTGCTACTGTTATTCTCATCTATCCATAGTAATATTATATAGATTCCCTGAAATGGAATTGGTGGCTTATTACTACTACCAATGTGATGTTGGAATGCGCTTGGTAGCTGGAGCAGAGTGGTTGATAGGATAGAAACACTGGTTCATGATTTGTTGTTGATAATGTTATTGTAGACTTTTATTTTATAATTGAATAATTTATTTGATAACCCTGTGGTTATCGATATGCAAAAACTGCATTTTCTAAGGAACTGAACACTAAGTCTGACTAAGCTTGACTGCAAATCTGACTAAGCCTGACTCCAAGTCTGACTGCTTGACTAAATCTTAACTTCTTCTTATATACTAAATAAGTGTACACATAACATGATTCTGAAATCTAACAGCAAGGACGAAAGAACTTTGGATAACCTTCAAATAGAACGTAGGGCTCAACAAAAACATTAAATAATAAATGATATATATATATGATTACATATGCTATATATGATTACAGACCTCATACTATCATTCATACCAACTTTCATACTACTGCCATCTATTTATATCTAACATTCGGCTCTCCTGCCTAATTCTCGTCCTCGAGAATGTAGTCATCATATTTTTAGGACACCAAATTATTATTTTATTGGTAGCTGTAGACTGTCGATCTCCACTTCTTCCATTGATGAATTCATTGTTTGCTATTTCCTGAGCAACTGTACTTTTATCTATAGTCTTTTTCTTTACAATTAAAATAGTGCTTGCAAATACTGATATATAATCTATAATAATATCTGCATTCTGATCTTTCCTAATGCATAGTTAAAAATCTTTTAAGACTAAGACTTCATACTAGTATCTAGTGGAACATTCTTCGTTTCATTTAAACTAAAACACCATTATCTTTATGGCAAATTGATTCTATCTAACAATATGTATTGTTTTTGAAATTTTTACCAGAAAATAATAATTAATAGATAGATATTTATGTATCTTCAAACATAAAAATTACCTGGAGAGTTTTGAAATCTGGTGATGAAGGCGAATGGAGAAGATTAAGAGAACATATATGATAACAAGAATGAATAGAATGGCGAAGAAAGAATTCTCAGCACGATTATTAAAAGGATAGACAAAATAGAAACATTTTGCAAACCATTCTGCAAATAAAGTGCCTTCTATATGATGTCTTCGAAGGTAAAATGGAAGGATTGAAGGATTCGGAATGAGAAGAATGTAGATGATTGATGATTTACAGGAGAAGAGAAAGTACAGGGAGCTGAAAGTCAAATCTCAGGACCAGGAACTAAGGCAGCGGAAGTTTTAAAAGAAAAATGGATAGAAGTGAATGATGATATTAAGATAATAAATTAAAAAAAGAAAGCAAACTATTTGTGGTTCTCTTACATCATGGACCATACTACTATATCTTCAATAATCCGCTGAAGAAATCATGTCAAAATGTGCATTAAATTAGAATACATATATCTTAGATGTGTCTTTTAAAAACAATTTTTTATCAATTCACATGCATTACATTCTGACTTATTTTATTACGTAATAAAATGTGGCTTTGCGTCAAAAGGTGCATACAAGAACAACAAGGCAGATTTGGTTGGCCATTTTTGAAGATTGATTTTTGTAAATTGATGATTGTTTTTATGTATATACACTTTCATTGACTGTTTTATTACATATTTAGTAATAACATTGGACCTAAATGCAATCTATTTACCAAGCTTGAGTCTTATATACCAAATATGTTCTTAGTTAGTTCTTTTTGATTAGTTTTTACACTTAACTTAGTTTATTCAGATTTTTTTTATTTTCCTGCACTGTACAACAAAAACAATCATGTTCATCAAATAATAAATCAAATTATTTTAAATTGTAGCATCAGCAAAATAATGTTTATTACAGATTGTATCTTTAATATTGCTATATGTAATTTAAAATCTTTTTTTTTTTTATTTAATTTATTTATTCCGTGATCTGTTAATAAAATCAATGAGCAGAGATTTTTAGCTGTTTGTAAGCAAATATTGTTGCTTATGAGAAAGAGATAACATTATGATTTGAGTTTAGTATATACAACTAGCGGAGATTCATCTAGGAGTGAGTTCAAAGGAAATTTTGATCGCATTTTTTTTAATTCTGGCGCTGTGTTCAATGATTTGTAATGATTTATAATAACAGCATATTAATTGGCTCTCAGTGATAAATCTCGGTGCAATTGTATTATAGTATGAATTATCCGACCCTGCGCCTGTTTGTCGAAAATAAAGTTTCTCTCTCCGACACATAATCGGGGATCCGTTCCGGAAGAATTGCTTTCGGGAAAACTACCACGGCCATAATCTCAATCGTTGTCTGCAAATAGCACGTCTCGCTTCGAATAGAATAAACAGAGAATCAAAAAGTAAAAAAAGATAACTTCAAAGATAAAGAAAACTCCAATCTGAACAATTCCAGATTTTGTTTGCAAAATAAATAGCCATGTAATGAATTTCAATGACACTGATTTGTTGTTATCGATAGATAAAAGTTTTCGAATTCAATTATTTGATGAGACACACAGAACTTTCGGTTTGATTTATTGGATTTTGGTTTCGGTCAACTGTGAATTTGTCCTTAAATTAAATGCCGAATCAGTGATAACTTCTTTTTAGGGTCATTTATTTATTTGCAAAACATAAATGAAAATTTATTTATATATCTATATTTAACACATCCAATTTTAGAACCTAATTTGATAAATTCAACATTAACTTTATTAATGAATAAACTTTGATAATAACTTTTAAGTTGCTTAAATTTATTTATATTTTCGGATTTAATTTATTTATATACTTAGATACTTCATATCCTTCTCTTCACATATTTTATAACAAATAAAAATAGGGTTTTGAGCATTGCTAATATACTTATATATTATATTTTAATTATTAATAGAAATACTCGTTTATCTAAAATAACATTATCATGAAGAAAATGGGCAACCACTCTGGGTTACATTTCAGAAAATACTAGGCCCAACATTAAAAAATGTATATCACAACAGTTTATAGAGCACTTATTTCTGATTGTTGTTCAAAAATATAAAAAACTTATGAAATAATTGATTACATAAATAAAGTTTCAAGTTCTTTAATTTATTATCTTACATAATTTTTGAAAGGTGTTTTTTTATATAAATATGTAAAGATTTCTTATATGTTTAACAGTATTTATAAATAAATTTAATATGATAATTTATAAATTGATATATCCTTCATTGGAAGAGTGAAACCATATAACGATTATGAAGTAAAAATTAAATGGAAATTGTTACCATTGTCAGACTTAATATGAGAAAATATTGTATGAAAACAAGACATTCACAATATTTTAAGTAAATTTATTAGCATACATCAAATCGTCTTGAATACTCCAAGAAATATCTGAGATAAAATCGATCATTTATATATATTGATTAAATATATCATAGATTCGAAGGTGATCAAAATTTATGTGGAATGAAAACAGTTCATCAAATGATTTTTTTAATGCGAGTCTAGTCATTATTAATTACATTAATTTATTTGTTTCTATCACGAAAAATATCTTTAAGCAAACATAACCTTTTTAAAAGTCTTCACTAAAAATTTACATTTTTTACGAAAAACTGTACGTTATCTAATTTTTTTAATCAACTTCCCGTAGGATAAGTTGTAGCAAAAAAGCGAATATATTCGTTTTATATATATTTACCTTTCAAAACCTTCTGATCACATGGATGTATGTGTATGTGTATGCAAGTATGTATGTGTGTGTATGTACGTGCGGATACAAATTTTTATCGACGATTTTGAGAACACGGATCAACCGATTTGAATGATTGGTAAGGAGACGTGCTGATTAATTTTTGCCCAAGGCAGCTCCAGCTGTTTTGAAGATACAGGGCAAAAAGTGCCAAAAATAGTAATTCAGTTTTTGACAGAACGATGCGTCCGATTCCTAATAATTAAAACAAACATTTTACTTGTATTGACGAAATGAAGAACTGATGAAAAAAATGCAATTTGGCGGCCAAAAATTATCTTTAGACATATGCACATCAAATTATCAGATATTTTGTAGAGATAGTAATAATAAATAAAAATTTTGTTTACACTTCTATGGGTTCCGTACCAATATTTATAATGTTTAACCGTTTGACTGCAATTAGGTTTGATATTCCATCCTCTAAAACAGGTCCGCAATGCGAAATGCGATTGCTTTAAAAATGTCTAAATTTTCAAAAAAATGAAATACAATAAAAACTCAGTTTTTTTTTTCAAATTCCTTTTTTTTAATCTCAAAATTCTCAAAAATCTATTTTTACAGTTTTAAATTTTTTTAAATCTTTTAGATTACGGTACGGAATGTTTCAGACATTTGCTTAAGGCATTTGTAGTAATATCAATATCAATGTTCAAAATAATAACAAAATTAATTTAGAATCGTTTGGATTACCCTTCTCAGCAATAGAATTTGTTTCGATTTTGTATGTACAATTTTTAATTACATAAGATTAAGCTAGTTAGCTATGAAAAAATTGTATTTCTTACCTCGTACACCACTAGTTCTTTCCCGAGATAGCATTAAAAACGCGCCTTATCTAATAATTGTTGTAGCAATAGCCATGATTGCGCCACGGGGCGATCTCTCATGTAAATCCGTTTTAGTTAACGTCGTTTATGCGGCTAACGGGCGTCATGGGTCGTATTTATGATATCGCATATAGCGCTCCTAAGATTTATGCGCATCTCTTGAATATATATCTCTTGCATATTATTCTGGTCAAAACAGTATCACGATCAGTTTTCGTGCTCCTAAAACTGCCTTTACGAAATATCAACGATGTTCATGAATAATTGACTGGCTTAAATACAATAGACAAAGGAGATGATGTATATTCAAAATTAATTGACTTGGTATCGGGGAGTACGAAATTTAGTTATCATTATTTTGAGAAAAAAAAAATTATTTCTTCGGTAGATGGCTGTACTGATAGGTTTCTCCTAAAGTAGCGATCAAACAATTTCAGATTTATGCTCGTTGGAACGGTGACATTTTGTAGTAAAAAAATTCTTTTGCTATTTTTTGTTTAGTGCATTCAGTTTTGTGATACAGGGTGTTAAAGATAGAATTGAACAAAAATGAAATCGGTACATTTTATAGATTTTCCTTGCCAAAGGCAAGCCAGACTGCTAAATTTGAGTATGGTGTTTATGGTTCCGATACTGTAACAACCAATTATACGCAACATTGGTTTCATAAATTCCGTTCAGGATTTTTTTATGTTAAAGATGCACAGGTAGAACGGTCGTCGAAAATGTCAATAAAATCTGAGAAATGATCGAAGTTAGAAGTCGTAACATCGTCCAGGAGCTAAAAATCGATCATAAAACTGTTTTAAACCAATAAACCAAAATTTTATACCAAAAATAATGGATTTCTTTTTTCCCAATATAATATTTGGGTAGGGCAGTGCATTTAAGTCCAAATTGACTTTAAGTAATTATAACTCAACCAAATGAAGTACATCACAAAACATAACACGTATCAAACAAATAACTACCAAACTATTAGTAAAGTTCCCAGTTAATTGCTGATTACAGAAATCATTGTCAGCCAGGGGAAAACAGATCGAATGTTTTATTATCAATTTTGAAGACGTTTTAAGAAATAATAGCTTCATAATTTAACCAATGCGAAATGCTAAATTTATGTCATTTTTTACAAAGATTACACCGTATATAACCTTGATCTGGTACTTTGTCAGAAATATTGCATCAGCAGCATTGGAATAACTATTAATCTTAATGTATTTTTAATAAGATATCTTTTTTTAACTATAAGTTCTGTTTACTATTTTGTTATTGTTTACAGCTTCGCCAAAGTTAAGTTTTAGTTGGTTCATTTTATCCCACATGTAAGTTTGTTTAAAGGTAGTATAAAAAAAACTGTTAAATCTAATATAGTTATTAGAATATTGTATATAGGTAATTAGAATATTGTATACAGGTAATATAATTTTTTCTAAATCTAACTTAAAAATAACAATATATCTTACAAAACAATTAAATAAAATAGCTGAAAATAAAAAAATAGAACAACAAATACATTGTTATGGTTTTTGACACATGGCTGTTTATCTCCTGATAATGACTTAGCAGGAATTAACGTGATGGCTGGTTACACATCTTTAAAATAGTATTGCTAAAAAAATCTATATTTTTCTTGTTTTTGCGAAAATGGTGGAGGACTTTTTCACCCTACAACCTTTATGCCCCTTCACTCCATTACTTCTTATAAATTCAATTATTTTTACATCATTTTCATTTAGTTTTAAATTTTAAACACCATTATTTTTATTTTTAATATTGATGCCCTGCTCAAAGGAAGCTTTATTATACTCAATATCATGAGTCCATAACATTTTTTAGCCTTTTTCTTTAGTTATATAATTTATTGCTCTACCCATCACCATTTAAATTTGTGCTCTCATACTTTCATGGCCTCAGTCTGAGCTTTTTCTCTTCTCCCTAAAGTCGTCCATCATCTGCATTCTTCTTCATCTTAGTACATTCTGCCATTGCATTTTTTATTCGATGACGTCGTGCAGAAGAGATTTCTTTTCCCAATTTTATTTGGTCTTCATTTGGCAATCAATTCTATTTTTATTATTAATGATTCTTTCAAATTTATTCTTAGTTCTTTTCTTTTCTACTCTCTACAGCACTTCTTCAATTGTCACCTGGTTGATCTAAATTATATTTTTCATTCTTCGCCAACTTTGTAAGCATACATTTTGAAATTATTTTGGCTATGAAAACTATTTTGGCATAGTTTTATAACTATTATAAAATCATAATTGTGTAAAAGTTATAATATATTACTAAACGGACAAACTCTGTATACGATAAACACAGAATATAGAATACAAAATAGCATGATTTTGAGACATTATATACCAGGAAAGTCCTAAAACTGGCTGTGAGACGAGAAAAAGACCTCTTCTTTCGACTAAATCTTTGTATTAGTAAAAAATCTCAAGCAAATATCTGCACATGTTAACAGGTTTAGTACCAGTTTAGGGAAGTCGGATATGACAAATCCTGTGAGACAACTCCACTCGAATTCACTCCGAGGGAGGAGTTGTATCGGAGTGATAACTTCGGAGTGAGTTTCCCATCTCTAGAATATATATTTTTTTGTTTTGTTTACTGAAATTACAAAAATATCTTTAGTATTATAGAAAATCTAGTAATAAAAATATATCAAATACAGATAGAGCAACTTTCCAGGTCATAGGACTTCTTAAGTTTTGATTGCTATTTTAAAAAAAACATCAATTCATATTCTAAAATGTATTGTATATTTGACATTAGCATGGCCTGATTGGTGTATTGGTGTATTGTCAATACACTTATCAATCTTCCCAAAATTCTGTCCCAAAATACCCAAAATTGTAGGAGAAAAATATAGGAGAAATCTGCTTTTTAATTCACATTTTTATTAAATTTTAGTATTTTCTAAAAGTTAATGGCAAATCAATTGCTCGTTTATTTAAAACTTATTTCCATTAGTATATTCTATACCAGAGAAGCAGCAAGTCGTAAACAATATAAATCTTCAGTATTTTTCCTACCATTTTCGAATATTATTTCCAAGTATATTTCCACAAATTCTTATTAAACTTATCAAAGTTAAATTGCCATGAACATAGTAAAAAAGTCAATTTAATAATTTTATGTTCGGTTAACTTTTATGACGCTCCTTCTACTACAAGCTACAAGTTGCAGAAAATTCTTAAACGTCACAACCATGATTTAAGAGTTATATTTTTGCAGAATTTTCTACTGCAATGAGCTATTATGCTGTACTTCTAATAGTAAGTTTATATAGAGAAAATCTGATGTACGTCAATCGTTTGAAATACTTTATTACTTATTTTTATGTCGTTCATAAAATCGAAAGAACATTTCGATTTTGTGTTCGAACGTTTAATTATCTCGTTGGAATTGTCGTATGGAACTTTTGTGGCAAGCAATTTGATTGAGAATCACATTGTAGGCCATAAATCGATTTAATGTTTTTTAATAATCGTAAACACCAGACCTGTGTGAAAAAGAATGGGTCTTAGGGGTTTTTAGGGCCGAACCTGTGGCCTTGTGTTTTATATCATAATCAGGGATGGTCGTCAATTTTATTCTAATCATTTCGGAATATATGACCATAAAATTGTTAGTACTTAATCATTATCACCTGGTGAATAAAATATTTGCAATATTGGATACTTATACAAATCCAGAAATTTGGTCATTATAATTGTAGATTAATCAACTCTGAAAATTTAATTATAAAAAATGTTATCGTATTTATGGTATGTAATTTTTTCAGCCAATATAACTGGTTTTAAGGAGCAAATTGATTTTAATAAATCATTTAGTTGAAATGACAGTATATAATTATATTTTCTCAAATATTATAAATATATTTCTATGTGTATTTTGCAGAATACATTCTAGTATGTTTAACTACTGATTTCGGGGTTAAAAATCCGCAGCAAGAAAGGTTCACCGCCGATATCTAAAAAACAAGTAAAACAAAGAATTTTTCACCAATAATATTTGAAAGTAGAGGGAAAAATATGTATAACTAGCCAACACCTCGATTCTTAAAACGCTCGCTATCAGGACATAAACAGCAATGGTTGAAAATCCATAACAAAATTTTTTTTTCGTTGTTAGACTTTTTGTTTGTGAGTACTGCTGTTTAGTTTACGAGATCTTAATGTAATTTTTAACTCTTATTCAATTTTTTATAGGATATATTGTTATTTTTAGCTATATTCTATAGTTTTTTTTGTATAACCTTTGAAAAAGTTTACTGGTGGTGAGGTAAAAAGGACCGATTGAACTTCTACCCTAGCAAAGGTGTAAACAATAAAAAATAGTAAATAAAAATGAAAATTAATATTAAAAAAGTAATTTTACAAGAGATAAGTTAAATAAATAGTTTTTCCAACTCTGTCGATGAATATTTCTGATGAAATACCAGATCAAGGTTATATACAATATTATCTCTGTAGAAAATAAGCCCATAAAATTTATATTTTGCACTATTTGAATAATATAGCTATTACTATAATGAAATCCCTTTAAAATTAAAAAATACACATTGATACAGTTTGTCCCCTGGGTGACAAATTAAAAAAAACAGCAAAAAACACAATAGTGAAATAGTTGGAAACTTTACTAAACATAATCAAATAGTTGTTTGTTTGATATGTGTTAAATGTTGTAATACAATTCGTTTGGTTTTCACAATATATTTGCCAACGTCAAATTGGACTTTTGTGCCCCTCTCTACCCTATGTATAACTACAAGGATTTTCGGGTTCATGATTACATTAAATAATTAATATTTAATATTAATAAAACAAGCAATATGTTGTGATTGTACAGATGTACAATTTTAGACAATGTGTTCTGATATTTAATATTTTTGTAACTTGATGATTCAAAAAATTAGCTGATTTATGGCTAATTAAATTTTGCGACACAAATTATTATATAAACTATAAATTATATAAATATCAAATAAACAAGTAAATAAATTATATAAACATCAAAGTAATTAGAACTCTGTTAGCTCTAGAGGTCATTTAGAACATTGTAATCACATTTTTATAACTTTTCTTTAATATTTACGAATTATCAGGAGTTTTTTCACATTCACATTCATTATTAATTATAAAATTAATTCAGGGCAAGTATTAGTTACTGAGAAAATTATTCAAAATTGTTTCACTGAAAATTATAATTTATTTTGGTCCAAGAAGATATGTTTGAAGCGATTTTCAATTAGTTATTATAATCGCAAAAAAATTGAAAATGAAAATTTTTATAAATCTTTACGTTTCAGAGTTTTGTGAACATTTTGGCATACCTTAGAAAAAATGGATGTATTTGTGTGGGTGTGCGCGCGGATACAAATTTTTGTCGACGATTTCGGGAACACCGATCAACCGATTTGAATAATTCAAGAAACATTCTTTTCCTATTTATAGGGAGACGTGCTGATTTTTTTTGATGAAGGCAGGTCTAGCCGTTCTGGAGATACGGGGCAAAAAGTGCCAAAAACGGTAACTCAGTTTTTAAAAGAACGGAGCGTCCGATTTTAATAATTCAAAAAGCATTTTACTTGTATTGACAAGATGAAGAACTGTTCAAATTTTTGTGAAAGCAGGTCCAGCGGTTATGGACTCTCATTAAAAAATGTCATTTGAAAATGAAAAATGTTTATTGGACATATGTACATCAAATTATCAGATATTTTATAGAGATTTTAATAATGTGTACACATTTTGTGTAAATTTTTTTGGGTTCCGTACCAAGATTTTCAATTACGCTACGGAAAGTTCCAGCAATTTGCCTTAAAGCATAATGCCATGCAACCCACTAGTTTAAAAATAATATCTCATGAATGACTACATGAATACAAAAATCGATTGCCCCATGCTTACATGGACAATGGTAAAACAATATGCTCCTACGAAATATATATGGAGCAAAACATTATACAATTTTTCTTTACGGACTAATAATAATAAGTATAAATAATTGTTAAATATCTTCATTCAAAATAAAATGCATTGTACTATTTATTTATCGTTTAATCAAAACAAAATCTCTATCATCAGTTATATAATTTATAAACTCCAGAAATAACATCTGGGGTAAAGAATTGCATCAGAAAATATATGAAGTGAGGTTCTATATAAGAAGACTATAGGTACCTGGCCAAAGTATGTGTTTCTAATACAATTGATTAAGTAGAGCAAACAGCTCATTTGTTACGGAACGTTTGAAAGAGCAAAAAAATATGCTGGGAACAAATGAAATGCTACGACGAAGAATTCTTTGCTCTGCGCTGATGTAAAGAAGAGCGAGTTCAAAGAAAAAATATGGACCGAGGGCAAAAAATTCAACCGGGGTGTATGCAGAAAAAGAACGTGCTTTTTATTTTTTTATTATATAATACCATCATTAGTATTAGTAAAGTAATTTGATATATGTATGTAAAAATGTGTTATAAATCTTCAAAGGTAAAACTGATAATGGTAATGAAAGATTCTTTAGGTCCAATTTGACTTAGGTCCAAGGTCCAATTTGACTCTCAGTAACTGTTCTGTATAAGCTAAATGTACTATTGTCTAAAATTGTATAAGTGTACAATCACAATTTATTATTTTGTTTTATTAATTTTAAATGGTAATTATTCAAAGTAAGCATGAACTCTTGTAGTTATAAAGTAGAGCGGAGCACAAAGGTCCAATTTGACATTGTGCAAATATATTTAGAAAACCAAACAAATTATATAATACACTATCTGACTATATTTAGTAAAACTCCCAGCTAATTCATCATTGTAAATATGTTTTTTGCTGTTTTTTTTTAAATCTGTCACCAGTTTTTTTTTACCCCAATCATGACTACATATCAATTATTGAACTATGTTCAGTAAAACACTCAAAACAGTTTACTTCTAATTATGGAAAGATGTTTTTCCATAATTAGGAGTATTCATCTGTTTTCTTTTGCCACATGGGCGGGGTAAGTAGGGACAGCCAAGCGACAAACAAATCCAAGGTCTTTTTTAAAGGGATTTTGCGTAATAATAGCTACATTATTTATATAATGTGAAATATAAATTTCATAAGGATATTTTATACATGGATAGCACTGTATATAACCTTGATCTAGTATTTGATTATTTTGGAATTATTATTTACGATTTTATTGTATAGGGTAGAGCGGAGCTTAAAGATCCGCGGGTAAAAATGTTCACCATAGATATCTCAAATAAATAAAGTTAAGAAGTATTTAACAATATTTGAAAGTAGAGGGAAATGGATGTATAACCAGCCATCAACTTCATTCTTACTACTTAGGTACCAGGAGATAAAGGGCAATGTTTGAAAATGCACTACAACATTATTTTCTTTCGTTGTTAGTTGTTTTCTTTGTGAGCACTGTTGTTTAGTTTACGTGACCTTAAAATAATTTTTAGTTGAACTTTATTTAATTGTTTTGTAAGATAATTTGTTATTTTGAAGTACAATATAAATAAGAAAATAATAAGAGAGGAATATTAGGTTATATACTAAAAGCTAAATAAATTTAAAGAAATTAATTGAATTTTGATAACTATCAAACCGAAATGAAAAAGAATTAAAAATCATATAACAAGATTCTGTTAATTTTCTAAGCAATTTTTACACATTATAAAGTATGAATGTATATAGCATTAAATGTGTTCCTAAAATTATTCATTGCTATAAAAACATGGTTTCAAATTGACTTTAATTTTTAAAATTATATATATATATATATATATATATTGAGGATTTTTTGTTTATATATTCTTGAATGTTCATTTGCAGCCAATGGTCAAATTGAAAGAACAATAAATAATGAACTATTTATTCATACGTTTCGACACGGCCTGTGTGTCATTACTCGGCATTTTTTTCAATATTTGTGCAGTATCACACCATAAAAAATACTTACAAAAAATTTACCATTAATTGAAAAATAAAACATAATAATTAAAGTAAACATCATATGGGAAACATTTCAATCGTTGCAATCAACTTTATAAACAGAATCTGTAATTTTATATTTAGCAGTTTGTAATTTTAACACAGAACTAAAATATTTGTTGACCTAGAGAAAACTTTCTTTAGAAACTATCTTTTTTTAAAAAAAGTCAGGAAGTCTACTTAAATGGATAAAGCAATACCCTTATATTTATTAACAAAAATAAATAATTTTTGAAACTATTAAATTTGCATAGTTATATATGTGGTGTGGTACCCACTTCGAATTTGCAAAAGATATATTCTGTTTTGAAAAATATTGTATGATCTAAATGTAGTACCTAATACTCATTTGTAAACGATGTAACCTGTTTTTAAAAATATTATGAACTAAATGCGAAGAATTGTTATTAGGAATTGAACTCGTTTAATCTTAATTTTTATTCCAAAAAATCTAATAATAGAAATAATAGAATTTTTAACTGAACGAAACCTTTCAGCTGCAAGTGCTCCTATTTCATCCATATATGCAACTCTTGTCCATAACTTTTGGCAGATGTGGCAGGATCATATAATTTCTAATGAAATTCAAATATAACTATTGCATTTGCTGTATTTAGAAACACATCCTGGATGCATTTGAAATGCATTCAGTGGTGTCCGTATGTGGCTACGGATTATGTACATACATTAAAATAAATGAATACAAATTTAATATTCATACGAAATCATATGCTGCAATGTTTGAATAAAGTTAGACTTCTGCTGGTATCATTTTATCAGTGTTGAATTTTGATTTGACCTGGATAGGAGAATACATATGTATGTATATATATATATACATAAATAGATTAAAACCTATTCTACATTTTTAATTGCAAATGTTGTATTTTTTTTTTCGTTGTGTTTAACGTAATTTTTTGCACATTACTCGACTATTTACCAAAGAAACTCACGCAAATTAATGTAAATTAAATAAATATAATTTTACAACAGGCCATGAAATATGAAATACTTTTATAAAAACATTAAATTATAATATAGTGAATTATATAACAGTTTTATGCTCATGAAAAACCTCACAATAATTCTACGAACTAAGAACTAGATCGGTGAAATAGTCACGTACTTTTAAAAGCAGTTGAAAGCTCTTTATAATTACTTAAATTTTAATAGAACTCAATTATTATTTATTTATCTTATCATAAAATTATTTTTTATTTCAAATTATGAACATATCTCCGAAATGGCTGAACCTGCTTTTGCCACAAACAATCAGTACTTCTCCATTGTTTTTTAAATGTTTTTCCGAATATTTTTTTATTTATACAATTTGGTTGATCTGTGCTCCTGAAATCGTGGACGAAAAATTGTATCTATGCATCAATTTTAGTTATGTCAAAATGTTTAGAATCCTCTGAAACGTAAAGGTATGCAAAAATTTTCATTTTTGATAGTCGGATGTTTGAAAATTTGATAAAAATAAAACGGCAAAAACTTTGTTTAAAAATCCATGGATAGATATCTTGGACTTACCTTACAGAAAGTTAATAATTTATATTTATTAATATCATTCATTAAATGTAACATATTTTTTTTATTTTGTGTTTTAATTTATTTTATTTAAGTATTGATGCCAACGGTGATCAGTACAGTATATGCGCAGTGTGTTTCATATGAGCAAAATTCCAAGTTTTATTGAATGTTTATAATAGAACTATTTTTATAGGCCTATAATATTTTAGATCTGTCAAGACCAGGAACTCTATCGCAGTTTGATTAAAATCATCAAAAAATTCAACAATTTATTTATTTATTTATTTATTAATTTTTCAAGCCGTCAATTTTTAATATAATTTAATTAACTATTTTATTACTCATTTATTTATTATTCTATTTATTTACTATAAACTTATTTATATTCTATTAAAATTAATTATGAAGAAATTGCTCGGCCGATATTTACCTAAAATTAATTAGCATGATTTCCAAGTGATGTTTTGAATGGTTATTAAATTTTCACAATCGGTTTACGATCTTTTGAAAAAAATTATTCACTCTATTATGAAGAAAAGTCTGGACCGATCTTTCCGCAAAATTAATTAATGCGTCTTTATCAAGTTTTAATAAATGGCTTCAAAATTTCGGAAATCTGTGCAGCCGTTTTTGAAAAAAAAAAACAATTAGGGTAGGGCGGGGCTAGTTGAGCAAATTTTTACTTAAACGGAAGTAGCTCCTCAACGAAAAGTCTCAAAAAATTGCTATACGGCTTAATGGATTTGTTGTTTATCGCTTAACAAAAATGTTAATACTATTTTTTGGTAATAAGTAAAACTTAAAAGCTTCAGCTGTTTAAATGCAAAAAGTCAAGTATGCTCAATGTACCCCATAGGTGGGGCAAGTTGAGCACTAAGAAAGTATAATGAAATTATAGGTTCAATGTCGATTAGTGATGAAATAAAATAAGTTTTTAATAACCAGTTTTATATTGATTGGTTTATTGACAGAGAAAACAAAACTTATAGTAATTTTCTTTGAATAATTAACCAAAAGTAGAATCAACAAAACAATATCGTATCTTAGGAATTATTTTAGCATTATATTCAGTATTTTTGTTTAAAATCATTATTTCTTTATATTATTACTCATAGACTTAGCTTAAATCTTAAAAATAATAATTAATTTCTGGAAGTTAATGGTAATTGAACAAGTTAAGCAACTATGCTCAACTAACCCCAACTCGTAATTTCAAAATAAAAGTGAGTTTATAAAAAAACTGTGAGAATTATACCCAGAATCTCTGTGCATATTAAAAGTACTATAATCATATGGAAGAATAAAATTCACCTGATTAAAAATAAATAACATTTGACTGAACCAGACGAAAACTCGTGTTGAATTACTTTTTTACTTTTTGGTCTCAAAATAAACGAAACGCCCGTGAGCCTCACTTATTTGTCCAGCGGCTACTAGCGATCGCGGGATGTCTATTTCTCCCAAATCTCTATCTTTCCGCCATATAATGCCTAAACGGACGGTGAATAGTTTTCGAGATACTTCGGTTGCTCAACTTGCCCCTATGCTCAACTAGCCCCGCCCTACCCTATTAAAAATAAGTTTTGCATCATTTATACTCATAGTACATACTTACAACCGTTTCTAATTTTGGTGTGAAACGATTCAGAATGACTTCAAATGCAAAACGGAGAACAAAATTTAAAATAATTATAACTAGAAAATAATTATAGATATTTTGAACTAGTATGGTATACAAATAATAAATAAAATAAAAAAAATATATTTCAAGAATTCATTATCAATATAAATTGAAAATTCCGTATGTACCTACTAGAACGTCCGTCAAACAATCAATTTTATTTACATAAATTTTTCGTTCTTCATCTCTCCGTCGTTGAATATGAAGAGATACGAATAAAATCATAAATACAATTCCATTATTAGAATTTCCAATGATGATAATTCAATCTACATAATAAAACATCTGGTGAGAGTCGATTCAAAGGGACAAAACCCTCTGGGTTTTATTATCATTTCAGGAAATGCTGAAAAAAATTAATTCATTTTACAGGATTCAAACAGACATAATAAGCGGCGCGTGATTGGGTAAATACGATATAAAATCTTTTGAAATCGCTAAATTCATTTCAGAACAAGTTAAATAGAAAGTGTCCTCGGAGAAAGGGCGTAGTGTATAGTATCAATGTACCATACAATGATTTGAGATTTAAGAAATTCAATAGAAATTCGAGAAAGAATATTAAGATATTCAGATTACATAACACATACGCATTTCTAGGGTTTTAAAATACATATATTCTCAGGTTATAAAATACATACAATAGGTCCCTTATATAACATTCGGTCTTAAGGTTCACATTTGTTCTATTAAATTTTTTTATTTATTTACGGGCTTTATAAATTATCTTTATTAGCTATTGAATTTATTATTTAGTCTCTACTTATTTTTTGTTTGCAACAAGTTTTATTCAGCATTTTGTTATGTTGCTACGTGATTTTAATATAATTTTGTCAAATTTTGTTTTCAGGAGCACACTTTTGTAAAATTTCAATGTACGTTGAAATCCTCAATTATAGAGAGATATTTATTCTATATATTATACTTCTATATATTATTAATATATATTACTTACATACTTCTATATTTTTCATTAAAATTCAACGTGAACACATTAAAATGAGACCAGAACAGGGGTACTTTTTGTTCATGCAAAACTTAATATTAAACTTTTATATTAATACAATATGTATATATCAGTTTATGATTTATTTAAAGGTATCTATTTATTATGAAATTATTTGATAATTCATAATATATTTGTTAATACGTTAGAAATGTGTTTCTAAGTTGAGATGTTTTAGTTTAGTCGCACTGTAATCTTTGCGTAATTATAAATTTTCAATTCATTTTATTAAAATATTAATAATTTTACTGAAGGCATCAATAATAAAGTTCTAGTATTAATTTTGTATCTTAGTACCTATTTATTCTAATTTGAATATGACATATAGGTTAATAGATAGTACTATAAAAATGTTTTTATTATACTTCGAATTTTTAGTAAATTAGCCCTCTATTGTTTTTAATAATTATATTTCTTACGTAATTTCTTAGTTTGTTTGCTCTTCAATTCTCTATCGTGTTTTAAATATGAAATTCATTATAAAATTTACTAAATGCATGAAAATCCATGTTTATTGAAAAACAGCTAGCCCGAGTGTAAATCGAAAACATCTGTATATATCCTAATTTAATTTAACAAAAAATATATAAAAAACATTTATAAAAATCATTTGTAATAAACGATATTTGTTCAATAATAAATTAAGTATTTAGTGCAAGCTGGTTCAAAAAGCTCAATCAATTATAAACAAGGAAATAATTAAGGATTAGAAAATAATTTATCAGTAAAAACAATTGATTATACAGTATACACGTTTGGAATTTATATAAATATTCGTACAACATTAATTAAAATTTTTATTAAAATCAATTTCAAAGATTCAGTAAATTCTGAGCATTTCTAGTATGTTACAACTAGACCCAAGAGTTTGTTTCAACTAACCTCAGGAGTGATTTTTTTACATTAATTGAGATAACTATTCGTACAATATGAAACAAAGTAAGATATATGAAATTAACGCAAACCGAAATTTTATGATAGATCATTTTCATATTACCTGTAAAAAATGACGGACCTTCTGTGTATTGTTCATGGCGTAGACAAAAGTAAACATTGGTTGCTAGTTACCCCTGTTACAATTAGTCCCTGGCTTCGATACAGAAATTAATATATTACAAATGTTATATATTTATTCAAATATGATAAATTACGAATTATCTGAAAATCTAGGTCAAAAGATCTAAGAAACTAAGAAATTAGATAACGACAAAATAATTTATTGGTAAAAGCATTAGTTATACGTGTTTTATAGTCAAATGATATGATTTATGAATTTCATTAATATCTGGTATTGCCAGAAGCTCACAAAAAGTCTAAACAACTAAATAACAAGCAAACGAGCAATATTCGAGCTTATAACTATTATATATAAAACATAAAAGTGAAAATATAGTGATAAAATAACTTTGACCAGATCATTACATAAACTTAAAAGTTTAACACGCTCAGCTAATTACTGTCGGCAATAAAACGCTTGTAGTCGACACTTAATTGGCCTAAATTACACGTCAAAAAAAGCTCTTTTGCTATTCCAACTTCTATGGTTAATCATTTCCATTGCAGTTCTCATAGACTTCTATATAATCAACGACAAAACTTATTTATTTCATAGTAAAGAAACTCTACTTGTAACATATAAAACAGAACATGGACTTATGAAAAAGCTCAGAGCTTGTAAATGATATACAAATATTTTGTAAGAGTTTTTTATATGAATTTTCAACACGCAACACGTATTGTTTTTTATTGTAATTGGGTAGGTTTGAATTCTGAGAAGTACATATATCTTAAATATTTTTTTTTATTCTAAATCCCAATTCAGTCATAAAATTCAAAGAAATTTTACTATTATCGTGAAAATTCAAGTAAAGCCAAGCCTTCATATGCTTTGGCTATAAAATAATTTTTACACAAATGTTACTATTTTAAATTTTTGGTAACAGTATCTACACTTATAATATGTTTATAATGTAAAATCTTAACATTTTCTTATAACAAATAATTTAATATGATAAATCTAGTAATAGGTACGTATGGACATTTGAAGAATCAATCAATATTAAAATTGTGATAACTGATATATTTTATATCACAATTGTAATAATATATTCTCTTATAATCCTCAACATCATAATTACAACATGAGTCTTCTCTTTGATAGAATGATTAATTTTCTAGAATTTATAATTTTTATAATTGATTTATGTTTTTTCGTAAGTCTTTATTTTCATAAAAAAAATCTGTAAACACCTGGGATCTTTATTGCGGTATAAGATGTACTTTAGTAAGATATATTTGTTACTTATATTTATTTATTTATTTATTTTATTTATTTATTTTACAAGCCGTCAGTATAATGATATTTTAATAAGACTCAAATCAATATTTTGCAGGTTTAATATAATTTAAACTATTAACCATTTTATTACTTATTTAATTTATTTACTATAAACTTATTAATATATGGTTAATATTTTAAGGTTAAATAATTTTCATTATTTTTAAATGTAACTAGTTTGTTTGTTGCAAGTATTTTTTAAAAATTAAATAAGTATTTTAAAAAGCTTTGCAAAACTTTTACAATACAATTATTTTGTTTAATGAACTAAAGGTTACTTTTTGCTCTTATAATTCGAAAAATTATTGAAATTTTCGAGAAATTTGCGAAAAATACAAGTAATACATGTTTTGTATTCTATATTTTCATATTTAGTATATTTATCATAAATAACTTTATATTGGTATCTATATGCATTAGAAAATCTGCACTGGAATTTTTAAGCAAACCACAAAATTAACAAAAATATAATTTTATATTTAATATAACTTAATACAATATCATATATATATGACAGAATTTGTAAGAACAGCAGTAATCTTCTAAGATTTTTGAAAATTTGATTCCAGATCAGTTACAGTTCCTCAGGATTTAATTTTTAAACTGAAATAAAATGCAATACTATATTTTTAATAACACTATAAATCTCAGTTTAAAATAGCATAAATTCATCAAAAGTTATTTTATAGCTGGCATTGTTACTTATTTTATTGATTTTCTCTATACATATACAAAAATGAATTATCCAACAAACAAAGAACTCACGATTGCCCAGCCAGACGGAAAATTTAAATAAAAAAACTTTTTCAGACTTTGTTAACGAATTTTAATAATAATTCAACGCTACACCCTTTTTCAAATCCAATTACAAACGATATTTTTATTAATTGAATATGGATGAGTCCTAAAAATTCACTTGTGAAAGGGATTTGTTTCAGACGGTCTGATTAGCTGTTATGTAAAGTTTTACTTTTATCCAGTTATAATAAAAATATATCTTTATATAATATATATATATATATATATATATGTGTGTGTGTGTGCGTGTATGTTTATAATTACTTATTAGATTTATTATTTTATTTCAGTGAACTCTGCAAATATGCTGATGCCTTGCTTGCAGCTTTTGATGGCTCTCTACTGTTCTTATTTTGTAAGTAATATAAATTTTTATTAATATATTTGTATATATATATATATATATATATTGATTTATATGATAAAATCTATATGCATTGGGCATTTGTCCAGCAAAATAAGGAAAAAACTCGTTTTTCACTACTTTGTGTCAGCCTTACAAATTTACAAACTATATTAAAATTACTAACTATTCAATATCATAAAAATACAAAATAATGTTAGAAAGACAATTTTAAATATATAAAATAAAAATTCATATTGAAAATAAAAATCATATTAATAATAATGTATAATAACATATATCTTTGTCTTTCAACAGTATTTCAATTAAAATTATAATAAAAACTTACATAATACATATCCTTAACTAAAAAATTTACAATTTGTCCTACAGAACATTGCATTTTTCAGTAAATTTATCAAATCAGGATACTGTAGTTTTTAAAATTTATATTATAATATATTGGAATATTATGTTTTCAAATACATCGTAAATAACCAAAATTATAATAATAAATAAAAAGATAAAAATCTATCACTTCAAATGGATTAATAAAACAACTAGTATGTGATATCGGTAACCTAATCTATCACTAATTATTTTTTCTAATATTTGCTAAAAGCATATTTATAATTAATTTATTCTAATATTATATAATTCATAGAGTAAATCTACAATGACTTAAAAATAATATTATTAGAAAAAATTAAAAAAACACGATATAAGGTACCTACTAAAAACCTATAATCTAAATATTTCTAAATACCTATGTTGCAAAAATACTTCTAATTTTTTTTAAAAAACTAAATCTGTATAACCTAATATTATTTAAATATAATATAAATTGACTAAACAAAATTTTTATTGTTAAAATGCTTATTAATTTATTAACTGAATACTTATAATTTAAAAATATTTATAAAATTGTTAAACATTTCATAAAAACACCTTAAAAACTAGTGAAACAAAATACTTATATTGTAAAAGTACTTAACAATTTGTTGAAAAAGAAATAAAATTATAATGTAAAGATTCTTATAAATTTGTTAAACAAAATCTATCATAAAATTACCTAAAATTTCTTTGAAAAGTAATTATATTGTAAAAATACTTCTCAATTTGACAAAAATGAACAAAAATACTTGAAAAAATGTGTGAACACTAATTTTTATAAAAAACTACTTATATTGAAAATATTATTTTTGAAATGATTAAAATTAACTAAAAAATTAATAGGTATATTGTAAAGAAATTGAATAATAAATAAAAAACTAATAAAATAATTAATTCATTATAATGAAGTCTTGTAAAATAAATCATTGTTATATACCTACTGAAGACCGACCACCTTAACAACTAAATATAATACAAAAAACTTATGAAATAAAGAAAAATTAATGAATTAATTAATCAATTGTTTAAATGTTGTATTATGATAAATATCGATAGCTTCATCAATTGAGTTTAAATTAGAAGACAAAAGTGTCTAAAGGTGAATTTAAAAGAGCATCAGGAATAGGATATTTGTTAAGAAAATTTAGAAAGGTTAAAAGATAACTGGTTAAGATTATTAGATCAATCTGAAACATTGATATATATATATATATATATTGATATATATATATATATATATATATATATATATATAATATATATATATATATATATATATATATATATATATATATATATATATATATATATAATATACTACTATTAAAACTGCATGTGGTGAAAACTATAAGTTAAATTCATTCAGTAATCATTTATTCATCTTACATCTACTTGTGATAAATGACTAAAATTCTGAACATTTTGCTGCAATTATTAATTATTAATTTGTATAACTGTAATATTTTATGATTTCTACTACACAAGTGCATATAAATATCCTCTACAATTATTATATCTACTATATGCTTGTCTTTTCTTCCATTCAGGTACTATAATCTTCCTAAGTCCAATATATCATCATATTTTATCCGATCAAAAAGCTCGGAATTGAAAATCTCTGCACTGCCTCCAACTCATGTTAACAAATTTTTTAAACAAAGTTTAATCAGAAAAGTTCTATTAATCCGGCTTCGATGTGCTGTTTGTTCTACACGAAATATTTGTAAGAAAAGTGTAAAATTTGACTAGTTAAGTAGCTTAATTTAAAATATTCTCTGAGGACAGAGGATGTTGACTTGATCATATTGCAATCTGCAGGAAATTGTAAATATATTTATCAAAAATTGTTAATGAACCAAAGGCGTAGTTATTAACTATTTAAATGTATAACTTCAACGCTGATATTGGTTTTAAAATAAAATGGAATTTAATTAAAAATGCTTCGAATCATGGGAAGACCACATTGAACATTTTTGATACATAGTTCTATAGCAAAAAAAAAATTATAAAATAATTATTTATAAGTCTCAGCTTATAAATGACTCTAAACAATCATAAGGATACAATGGAACATTTAATTAAAATTAGCATTATTTTATATCAACATTTTTTAAAGTAAAATAAAGTTCCACTGGAGTTATAGAACGTATCTTAAGAGCAGAATATATATATATATATATATATATATATATATATATATGTATATATATATATATACAGAGAAATATAAATAATTATTTATAATAATTTTCAATGTAAAATATTTTACCGATTTCACTATCTAAATGTGCTTAAATCTTTCAAATAAATATGTATATATCATAGTCATTTATATGGTATCACTTTTTTAAACTAAATAATAGTAAATTTACCAAAACTATCATTAAAATACACAAATTGACGATTTATCAAAATATGTATATATTTACATAAGTAATATGACTTTAAAAACAAATTTAACAAAAATGTTGATTTTGAAATTTGAAATTGTTTTAAAATTTTATTAATTTGCAATCATTTATGCAGGGAGTTATTTTAAGTTCTTATTTTAAACCTATTTATCGAAGTTTTTCGGACAATTTTAAAATATTTTGTAAATCGTGAAAGTTTCATTACATCATGCAAACTTAAAAATATTTTATATTTTCTTGGAGACCTAGAAAGAACTTACATTTTTATTTAGTTTTTTACTCACGACTTACTATTTTGTATTTCAACATTTTCAAATCAAAACGGAATCATATTTATAATTTTAAATTTTAAATATATTTTTTTATCTATATTTAATGGAAATTTTCTATTGAATACAGTCTAGTCTTAAATTTATTTATTAATATGCAATATGTATTAACCAAATTAAAAAAATAATTTTATAATATTTTATTTGTGGATTATATATAACTAATATATGTCTGCAGAATTTTAAATAGTATAATGTACATAATTATAGTAAAAAGTAATATATTTAGTAAAATTCTAATATATTTTAATTTATTATATAGATAGTGTTTATCTTGTCAAAATTATGCTTTAAAGTCTATGTAATACGCTTTTAAAGTATATTTCAGCATAAATTTTCTAAGATTTGTATCTAAGCCTAAAATGTAATGGTTTCATTTATGTATAAATTAACCAACCATTATTTTTCATGTTAATGCCAAATGTTTTTTCCCAAAAATATTTAGAAGATTGCTACTGAAAAGAAGTATCACTTTAATAGAACTAATTATTTGAAATTGATCTTAATAAATACAGGCTTATAATTTGTGGATCTTTTTTGGACATTGTTTTCTGAAGATGTCTCTAAATTATATAATATATATATATATATATATATATATATATATATAAAATCATTTTTCAATCGCTTTCTATCATTGTAAATATGTAAGTGTAAAACACTAATAAAATTGTGATAAATATATCATCCGTAGCTAAATATGCAACAAAATCATACACTATAAAATCCAATTTCAAGATATTATCATTAAATTAGTATATACTGGCTCTAAAATTAATCTTTTGAATAAATTTTTATATAGATCAGAAACACACATAACTATCATTAATATAAATGCACGGAATAATCTCAGAAATAAATACACAATGTAAAATCGATGCGCACAGCTTTTTGCCAAATAATAAAAAATATATTTGTTATAATATATTAGTTAATAATTTAATTATTTGGTGAATTACAAAGTGCATACGTTTGTGTGCTAATGATATAATTTGACTAAAATATTTTAATTAATGATAATTAGTGAAATATGCACAATAATGTTGGATATGAATCTAGATCAGTAATTCTAATTTATGAAATATGAATAGTTAACTTATTGGTTGAACACCAGATCTTAGGTTAAAGTGTTCTTGGATTTAAAAATTAATAACTTTTGAATTGTAAAACCTATTATATTTTAATATAACATTTTGGATGCCATTTTTTTTATTTAAACATCGTTCAACGATTGTAAAGCCTTTATTAGACAATTTCTGATCTATTTTTATCGTGCTTTTAATGATAAGCATAAACTTGTATTATTGAATACCGCAATTCGTAATAAAAAATATTTTAAGGCAATTCAGTATTCTGGTTTCTAATCTATGGGGTTTGACCCCTTAAGGGAGCAAGGTTCTTGCAAATATTAATTCCAAAAAATTAAACCAAAAACGTTTTTTTCAAAAATTTATCAATATTATTTTTACATAATTTTTATATTAATTTGTAACCTGATCAATAAATTATATCAATTGACTATTTTTAAAATTAGATTGTTCTAAAAATCAAGGGCAGCATTATTTTTTCAAAGAACAAAGGATCGCGGTACGAAGAGGTTGGAAACCACTGATTTGTAAATTAAGTCAAATAGTGAAAAAAATCTGAAACCGTTATAAAACTTCCTAACTTCTATTCCTAAATTATTAATAATTAACAAACGATATTTTTAATATTTTAATATTAAATTTATTTTTAATATTTAATAGCTTTTGCAAGAAAAAGTGTTATCTCGTGTTTTATTTAATTTTTTCAATTGTTACATCCAACCCGCGCAAGTTCTTACTTAACAGTTTTTTAAAATATTATCAAAATTCTAAAAATATATATCGCTTGTAAATATTACCTTGTATAAATAATATATATTAATTATATTAATAAATAAAAAATTGCACAGATTAATATAACCGTTCACCTATGTATTACCCAGAAGCACATGGCCTATGTGAGTGCTGTATAAAAACAATATTGTCAATTCTAGTGTAATTTCCAAAGAAATGATTTTAACTGTATAAAAAATATTTGTAATTGTAAATACAATTTGATATGTTATACCATGTTTTCAAAAATAGGAAATAAACTGATGTATATTAAAAGTTTATTTATTTTGTAGTTTATATTAGTAAATTTTTAGTACCAGGTAAAATGGAAGATAATATTTAGGAAAGTCATCTTTTATATATATATATATATATATATATATATATACATATATATATATATATATATATATATATATATATAATTAAATAAATTTCTATACAGGTATCCATCTAATTATTAGAAAGAAAAAATTAACAAGGGGATCTCAGATTTACTCGTCTGGAATTTTGATGAATTTTTGCATAGTGATATGGTTCATACCAAACTAATTTCCTAATTTCCATAGGCCTATGATATTTTAAGGTTTTCGGATCGACTATCAACTCTATTATCATCAAAATTCCAGAAGAGCAAACCTGAGGGGAACCTCAGCTTTCCTCGCCTGGGATTTCGATGAATTTTTGCATGGTGATAAGGTTGATACCGAACCAATTTTCATAGGCCTATAATATTTTAAAGTGTTCAGTTTGACTATTAACCTTATCACCATACAAAGATTTATCAAAATCCCAGAAAAGTAAACTTGAGGTTCTCCATGTTAGTAAGAAAGAACAAACGAGATAAACCTCAAGTTTACTCGCCTGGAATTTTGATGCATTTTTGCATGGTGATAAAGTTGATACCGAACTACTTTCCATAGGCCTATTGTTTTTTTGTTGAAGTTGTAAGCTCAAGGACCAGATAGAATTAGTGGCTCTATCGACCGTTTAATTGTGAAGATTAATTAGTAACAAGAAGATTGCACTAATTTATTGTAATATATAACTTTACATTGTTTGTATGATATAGTTTGAGTATTGAAATAATATAGGAGTATTTGAATGCTGATAGTTTGGCGACCGGGTCTAGACTATGCCTATGTGCCGCCTTCAGGTACCTAGAAGGACCCTTCGTAGTTGAATCTTGAGATGCGAATTGTCTATGCGTCGTTGCAAAATGCAATATTTTCTGAGAAAGATGAGTGCAACGTTGTCACGTCTAATTTGGCGTGAACATCTATAATATTCAAAGTAGGGCTCGTCGGTTTTCAAAAACTGGTTTTAAAAATCGGTTTGTTGACCAAAATTATAGAATTCGAAAACCGGTTTTTTAGTAGAAAAAGTCAGTTTGCACTGTATAAATGGAAAATGACAAAAATAACCAAATATAAAAGATAGATGCAAGCGTTTTGATTCATATGGGAATACGGGAATCATATGGGTTCGATAACATTTGGAATCATATCATGGGTTTATAAGGTTTTGTGTTATCTTCTGTCTAATGTATGTATCAACATGTATCTATTTTTTAATTTAATGAATGTTTTGTATTTAAAAATGTATTATTTTTATTTATTTGAAACCTTTTCTTTCACTATCATAAAAATATTTTAATTATTATATGTGGAAATGATGCATGAATAATAAATAATTATTTTCAGTTATTTAATCCAGATAAACTATTTTTTTTGTTTCACTAATTAAAATTGAAATAATTTTGTTTACTATATATAATATAAAATTGACTAATAAATAAATTTAGTCAAATACTGCTTTAAGTCGCACTAAATTTGCGGATTAATTTTTGTTATTACAGAATATTCGAGCAAAAAATTATTTTCTATATAAAATTCGAAAACCGGCTTAAACCGGTTTTCTCGTAAAATTAAAATTCTAAAACTGGTTTTCTGATATGTCGGTTGTATAAATCCTAACTCTAAGGTGTTCGCTTTAACTATCAACTCTATCACCAAACAAAGATTCATCAGAATCCCAGAGGAATAAATCTGAGGTTCTCCTTTTTAGTTATGTGTGAAAAAATTACAATATTTTCGACCTGAAAACAGGCAAAATAAATACGCTATATTCTTATAAAAATTACATCATTTGACATATGAAAATATATAATTATATACATAGAAGTACATTTGTTTGGTCAATAATGCATCTATCTAGGTCACCATGAACAACCATCAAACATGTCAGTCATTTTCCTGCAAACGAAGGAGAAATACATACTGATAAAATTAATTGGCACGAACAAGTAAATGTGAGTATATGTTATAAAAAAATACAAATGTAGTACTAACATTAAAAATACTTTTATTTTGCACATTTTTCATTAAAATCGATTAGATGGGTTTTATGACGCATTCTTTCGAAAGAACATGAATGCTAAGTTTTGAATATAAGTGAATTGGAAGAATATTAATATATAATTAAAATATCATAAAAAAATTTATTGCTAGTGATATGTATTTCAGTAAAATCGACTGAAAGGTTTTTCTATTATTTGACATACTTTGGCATATTCTTCACTAAAAGTGTGTTATTAAAACATCAACTGAATTATATTTATATAATGGTGAATTAACCTTTGAGATTTTGTTCTAATATTTTCAATCTTTTCTTCTAATATTTTCAATCTCTTCCCCAGATGGTGCTCCCTGGTCCTGATGGGGACAATCAACCTTCTGCGTCCAACCAGGACGATAATCTCGATATATTGGAGAGGATCTTACGAGAACCTCCAGATCAAGATCGAGGTGACCAGGAACAAATGTTGCAAAGACTTTCACGCCTAAGAGATCCAATGGCCAATTTAAACGTTGTCAATACAAGATATGGTTTAGTTAGTCCTCTTGAACCGACTTTATATGAATTACTGGTAAGTTAAGCAAATTTTAGTGCTATTTCAGACTTATATAATATATAATCATACGTATTTGGTAAAAAATTTAATATTAGGTTGTTTGTTGAATATTAAGTCTTTGTTTCAAGATTTAGCTTCTATAAATTTTAGTCTTTGATGTGGCTACTACGTTCTTTACATATTAATAGTATTTTACTACTTTTTAAATTCATTTTTTAAGCTGCACTTTTAAAATTTTTAATAAAAAATAGGTGCTTAAAATTTATTAACATGTATTTTTGGATATCACACACATAACTGTCTCGTAATCTATACAATTTGTATTTATCGTTAATGAAACATATGAAAAGCACTGTATTTTATTGCTAAGTAAATAATTTTCAGATGGGTAAAGAAAACAAATCATGCAACTGATCAATTTTAAATAGTCTTTGCAATAAATGATTTGCATGAAGTAATTGCTCATTAATAAATTCTTTAATTTTTGTTCACAAAATGGATTATGTTAAACAACACCTAAACAAAAATTGTTTTTGCAACTATGGGTTCTGATACCGATTATGGGTAATAATGTAATTAAAGTCATACTTCAAATATGATATGATCGGTTTGTCATTGTACTTAGCATTTAGAAATGAACCTTTAGAAAAATGAATTAATTGCTGATTAATAAATTTTATAATATTCGTTCCCACAGTGGATTATGTTAAACAACGCCTAAACAAATATTGTTTTCGCAACTTCACTCATCATGTAATTGTGTTTGAAGAACTTCATGTAATTAAAATTAACATACATTCATTGACTGCTTGTTTTTTTTTTCACTTTTTCGCTGGCGATATAATCTAATTACAGCTGTAATATCTGTCTTCGACTCGTATAGAAATGAGAAATCATCGAGAAAAATCATTGGCTTTCGACTCTTATCTGCCGTAACGCACTTCCGTTGCATTTGTACGGATTTATACCCTAGTTGCGCCTATAGAAGTTTTACTTCAAAAAATCAATATCCTTGCAACTTTCAAAATTTATTGAACAAATTAGGTTTTAAAACAGTTTTTTGACTTGAGAATAAAAGACAATAGATTTATGTATTTATTCATTCACATAATCCATCAACTTACCAGAATCAGGTTTTGTTTATATAATAACTAGCAAACCCGACGAACTCCGTTTCGCCACCAGATGGTTTCATGAGAAAGATGAAGAAATTTTTTGTTTGTTTTATATTTGAAAAGGAAAAATTTGATTTTATTATACAACAGTAATGAATTTATTTCGATTACAAAAATGAAGTGTTTTTAGTTGAACTTCTCTAAGTAAATGAAAGTGAATCCGCAAATTATCCGTTTCATTGAAGTGCCCTTTGGTAAACCACAATTTTTGTTTTTTGGTCTGACCTTAACACAAACAAAGCGGATGGTTTTCCAACTCGTGAATAGGCAACGTATAACTGCCCATGTGAAAAACAATGATTTTCTGAATTATCTATCTGAAATTTATCCCGCAAACACTAAGCGATTGGCCTTGCGACTTGTTATTGCAAACGCAAGGCGAACTGGAAATTGCAATCGTTTGAAGTCAAACGGAAGACCAGTCGGAATCATTGGTATGTCACCAAATCGCCAACAATTTTTGATTGAATGGTGAAATTCAGTGCGCGTACATCATTATTCTTTGCGGCAAGAATTGCTCGTTGACTTAACCAAGCATAATTCTGATAATTCTCACTAACGTCATTACTCGAATTTTTAATTACGGTGCGTGAAGTTCCAGCAGCTTGCATTAAGGCACGATGCCATGCACAACTAATTTTTTTAGCTATAAACCTTGCGGAGCCCGAGAGCTTTCCAACGAATGCAAAATTGTCGAAATCGGTTCGTGCGTTATGGAGTTATTTCGTCAGGAAGGAAAACCCGACTTATTTTTATATATATAGAAGATATATACAAACAAACAAAAATATCAATTTTGTAAATTTACATAAGAAATAGATAATATGTATTATGTTTAATAGAGATCTCTAGATATATTACGATATATTTTACTGGGTCAAACTATTATCAACTACACAATATTGCATTAAACAAATCTAAATTAAAATTTATATTTGAGTCTTTCGCATCTATTACTAAATAAATTTTCTTATTTCCAATGCCCCTCACCTGATATTTTCCTCCTGCAGCAGAGAATTTGTGCATCCGAAGCAAATGGTGAGGAGAAGGACGTGGAGTCGTTGCTCCGAGTAACAATGCGAGTCACATCGCGCGATGTGTCTCTGCAGCGTCTGCACCTTTACGTGCCTGCACTTCAGGAATTGGTTCTGGAAGGGTCCAGGATGACTTCCATCAGGGACCTAGGATGTGACCTCGTCAACCTTAAGTAAGTAGATAATAATACACTAATATTAAGAATCAACGTTGAAAATTGTGTTCATATACTGGAAGCCAGAATTTAATTTTAAATTGTTGATTTGGGCAAAATTGAATTTTATCGAGACTATCTGCGAAATATTTGCAATTTTTTGACCCGACTCGTAATGTATATATATATAATATAAAATTTACTAAATATTATAAAATATTTAAAGTCTTTATTTAGTATATGACATGTAAACAATTATTCTTGGATACCACGATAAGAACAAAAGTGCATCTTTTATTTAGTCAATGACTCATCTTGAAAATAAATTTTAATCAGTTTTTTTCTAGCTAATTGGCAGATTTGTTTAGATTTAAAACATATATTGAAATTAATGCAGATTTGTAGTTATCTGCTCTTGAACATGTATGTCGCTCTTAAATATAACATCGATTTAGAATGTTGTAAGATTTGTGCAGATTCTAAATCAGATTTTGATTGATTGTTTGATATAAAAATTGGGTTTTGGTTTATAACTAATTATTGATATTATTATATGATATTTATTATAAATTATATTTATATTTATGTTATCTATTACTGATACACGAGTCGTTACGGTTGAAAAAATACTCTAATCAAAACCTAAAACGACTTTAAGCCTGCTAATAAAATTATGTTATACTAAAGTCATTAATATAAAATAATATAATCATACTAAAGATTGTTGCAGTAATACTTTAAATGGATCAAATCTATCAAATTTCTTATATAGAAAACGCAATCAATGGCACTTACCCATAGATAAATTGATTTGGCATTAAAAATATTTCAAATAATGTTGTTCACATAGTTAAGTAGGAAAAAATACTCTATTTAAAAACTAAAACAACCTGCTAATAAAATCATGTTATACTATAGTCATTAGCAAAAAAAATTAAAATTATGAGTTTTGATAATATCATAAATGAATAAAAGAGTTCTTAAACTTGATATTTCAGTTTGTTTTGATAATATTAAAAATGGATCAACTAACCTTTCTTCCATAATAATGATTGTTTTGGCAATATAAATATTTCAAAGAACTTTGTTTCGAAGAGTTAATAAAATATGAATATTGTTTGAACATTACTTCATATAGTTTTGAAGACCAATCGTAACTATATAAGTTAGATCTTTTAGCAAAAAATCAATATAAAATAGAAATCATAAACATCTAATTAAAACAATATTTTTTAAAATATATATACGAAAATACATTTGTAAAATATATTTTTAATAGGTTATATAATGTTGTAAACAATTGATTCACCAATTCCATTTTATAATTTGCAAAATTTTATTTTAGCCGTGCATAACAGAAATATTATAAATTCATCATTTGCAAATAATTTGACCACCAGAATTAGCTTAAAGACAAAGTGATAAGAAGACTTACCATAAAGAGTTAGGGATCTAATTTAGTTAAATGATCACAATAACTCACAGGTTGTTTCATATTCTGATTGCGTTAACTAAAAATAGAGCATAAAATGTTTATAGATGAATAATTAATATAGATAAGCGATTAACATAGAATAGCTCATCGCAGCACACTACTAGTTCATGGCAAAGTCTAGTCAGTGTTAAAATTTACAGAAATAGGTCCAATGAATCAGAAATCAAATAATCTCATTAATTGAGTACATAAGACAATTCTAATTTATTTTGAATTATATTTTTAGATTGCTGAATATAAGCAATTGTGGTTTAGATTCGTTGGACGGAACAAACGGTCTTCCCGTAACTCTGGAGAAATTGTACGCTGCACGAAATCGAATCCGGGACGTGATTTGTGTCGTAAGTCTCGAGGGACTGCAACTCCTCGACCTCAGTGGGTGAGAATAAAATAAATTACTTGTTTAAACATTTATTTATTTAAAAAGACTACAATGTCACAATGGAAAATTTTGAAATTGACTCATTAAATAATTGCAATAGTAATGATAGTAATTGTTACAATCGCTTTTTGTGATGTTGGACTAGCCATGTGTAAAATCCTCTCCGATTTTTAGATAAAAATAGCATATAAAAATACTTCTGATTCGTAAAGCATCAATTTATCGAGAATTGAACAGATTATTCAAGGAAAATTTGGAAAGGTCCAAAAGAAACATGAACAATTCTTCAAGTTTGAAGAAGGACTGTCAGTTTTGTGTGTTGTGTGTTGCATGTTGCATGGTGTGGTGAGTAGTGTTGACTTTGGAAGAACGGGTTCAGAGTCGACTAGCGATCACAGCGTGAATTGAGAGATTGCAGCATATGCCGCGATTTGAAACACCGGATTTCAAAGTCTTTGTCGATCTCAGAATGAATCGATCCCTCTTTCCTCTTTCTATCGCACAAAACTGACAGCGCCCTGCTGCCTTGTTATAAATCTACATATATATAAAAACAAGTCGGGTTTTTCTTCCTGACGATATAACTCCAGAACGCACAAACCGATTTCGACAATTTTGCATTCGTTGGAAAGGTCTCAAGCTCCGCAAGGTTTATAGCTAAGAAAATTAGTGGTGCATGGCATCGTGCTTTAATGCAAGCTACTGGAACTTCTCGCACCGTAATTAAAAATTCGAGTAATGACATTAGTGAGAATTATCAGAATTATGCTTGGTTAAGTCAACGAGCAATTCGTGCCGCAAAGAATAATGATTGCTGGCGATTTGGTGACATACCAATGATTCCTACTGGTCTTCCGTTTGACTTCAAACGATTGCAATTTCCAGTTCGCCTTGCGTTCGCAATGACAACTAACAAGTTGCAAGTCCAATGCGGCTTAGTGTTTGCGGGATAAATTTCAAATAGATTATTTAGAAAATCATTGTTTTTCACATGGGCAGTTATACGTTGCCTGTTCACGAGTTGGAAAACCATCCGCTTTGTTTGTGTTAACGTCAGACCAAAAAACAAAAAATGTGGTTTACCAAAGAGCACTTCAATGAAACGGATAATTTGCGGATTCACTTTCATTTACTTAGAGAAGTTCAACTAAAAAATACTTCATTTTTGTAATCGAAATAAATTCATTACTGTTGTATAATAAAATCAAATTTTTCCTTTTCGAATATAAAACAAACACGAAACCATCTGGTGGCGAAACGGAGTTTGTCGGGTTTGCTAGTTATATTACTATGCTATAGTTATATATTATACACTAATATAAATGTACATTAATGATTGCACATTTTTCTTGTGTTGAGAGTGGCAATTTTCTTTCTTTTTTGTTCATTATTGCTATTAAATTATTTGTTATTATTAATTATTATTTTTTAGGAATCGTGTCCGAGATATATCAACTTTGGGTTTTTTGACTTTGTGCGAGGAGCTCCGAAGCATATTCCTTGCAAATTGTCCATGTGCAGATATACCGGATTTCAGGCGACGAGTACGTAAACTGATGCCTCATTTGCACGAACTCGATGGAATACCCTTCCAAGAAGAAGATGACGAAGGTATTTAAAATATAGTGTTCTAAAACAAAATATTTATCACAATAAGTTCTTAAAATCAACCTTCCATCAGCATATTTTTAAATTTCTACTGTCATCAACATATTTTTTAGCAAAAAAAATCGGTCTGTGCTCAAACACTTATTTCAGAATGATTGAGTTGGCAATCAGTAGTATTAATTCTTAACATTTGATCTAATGTCAATTTGGATAATGGTTTGAGTTAAATTGTTCTATACCAAATTAAAGTATAATAACATATAAATAAAATTAGCAAAATTTTCAAATAATTCTGGAAATTATTGAAAGGTATCATTAAATAAATTACCTAATTGATAAATGCGCATAACTACACCCATATATCGCAATAAAATATTTATCATTTTTTTGCATCATCCTCGAATAAGCATATTATTAGAAAAAACTGGAAGTCTCAAATACTTATTTAAGAATGGTTAAGTTAATGATCAGTAGTATTAATTCTTAACATTTTGAAATTTGATGATGTCAAATTAGTTATTTATTTAGATACACGTTTGTGTTAAATTGCTAAAAATAAAAGATAAGATACCTAATTAATAAGATACTTAACAAATAAAATACTTAAATGCAATTGAATATTCAAAATTATTTCAAAAATTTTAAATTATTTTTTAATTTATTAAAATAAATTACTTAATAAATAAATTCCGATAAAGTTGGTGTAATTGAAATTTTAGTTGTACAAATAATTCATATAGTTAAATATAATTTTCAGCTATAAACACATTTTTGCTTCAATAAGAGAAACTAGCTAGTCATATAATATCCTCTCATCAAATTTCTATTCAATGCTACAGTTTGACTGCAATTTTCTGACTCTATAAACGTCATTTAGCCATACAACTGATTGTAAATAGAAGTATATCGTTATAGATAAAGAACTAATTAGTATATTGTATACTAAAAAAGGGTCAGCTAACACAAATTTTATCAATGGTTTGTCCACTGCAAAGCATGCCACATATAGATGTTCATGGGGAATATTGAAACTCATTGCAAGTGCCGGTATGATCGGAAACTGATTTCATTTAAATTGTATAGGCGCAAATTATAGATGCAAAGTTATAATTTATTATTACCGCGAATTTTTAAGTTTCGAACCAAATCTGAGCATTCATTTGATTTGATTTACATCCATTTTCCTGAACTCCATATTAATCTTAACCAAAAATAAGTTCATAAAACCCCAATAACTATTCATTCGGTAATAGTTTACATCTTGTGAGCCTACTTTTTCAAATTTCAGCTTATATCTTACATCATTTAAATTTTAAATTCTTTATAAGAAATTGAATATTTGTCAATTACAATTTTTAAAGTTGATTTCTTTTGGTTGCAGTGGACGAGATGTCTGAACAGCCGTTTGCATTTGATCCACTGCAACATATTCGAGGAATCTGAATAGTTTAAAATGATAATTGAAATACATATAATTATTATTGTTGTAATTAATTATAAGGTAAAATAAAGTTTAGTAAAATAAAAAAATTAAGATAAAAGTAATATGCTTGTTCCGTAGTTTTTAAGAGCTTAAGGCTAAAGTAGGTTATAAAAAGCTTATTATGTAACGATTCGTATATTTTATATTTATGGTAATCATCGTAATAAATAATGCAACATGGCTTTTAAACTATGCAAACTATTTTTTTGCTCGTTAACATATTGTAATATTGTTTTTTTTTTTTTAAATATCTTTGAATATATTGAATTGTCCTGGCTGTGGTAGTGTATATTGGGAGGTATGTTCTGGATCACCAGTACAACCAGGAATTGTAATGATAGGCTGGACCCGAGCGGTGAACAATTGAATAGTTGTTGAAATATTATATTTGTGATGTGGACTCTCCAGAGTCCACTGGTAGTGTGAAAGGCCTTTAGTACGAACAGCGATTTGATAGTAATTTGTAAACACACTTCTTACTTTGAATTATACTTTATTATTCACTATTTTTACAATTAATATTTATTGATAACCTTTTGGTTATCATATCAGCAAAGACTACATTTTACTGAATACTATGTCTGGCTCCAAGCTTGACTCCAAGCTTCTCTCCAGGTTTGACTCCAAGTTTGACTGACTGTCTAACTTTTGTCTAACTCTTATATACTAATTTATTGTTTACAACCTATTTACAAAATCCAACAGTAAGCACTTCCGATGTCCGCGTAACCTACATATAACTAGCAACGCGTTTTGTAATTATTAAACAAAATAATGATTCGAATTGTTATTACAGTTCAACCTCCCTCTTCAAAAGTTTTTCGTCCTCGGAAAACTATAAAAATTAAGAAAAAATTTAAAAAAATGAGTTCCATCTCTTCTTCCTTCGGCCCTTAAAAACTTTTGTCCTCAAAAGTGTCATTACTGTTAGAATATGTTTACAAATAATGTGCTCTGAAAAAAAATCTTATAATAATTTTATTTTTATCTCTACATTAATAAATCTTTAATAACATACATATAAAAAAAAATCAGCAGTTGAATACAAATTAGATGGTCGCTGATTATGTAAAGGCATCACTGAAATTTAAATGTTATTCCGGTAAAACAAAATATGTTTCGAACAACTTACCATAAATGATGCAAAATATTTTTTTTTTTTCAAAAACTTTTATATCAATAGAGCATAAAAATCATAATTTGAAAAATGTCTTTAAAATCTCCAAGAAATTAATAATGGCGTAAAGAATCTTGCATTTGATAATTTAAATCATAAATAGTAATTAATGAAAATTTTAATTTACGTTGTATTGTTACTTGATACTTGATATATTCGAAATTTGCTGGGTAATCAAAATTGAACAAATGTTGCTTTGAAATATGAGAATTCGCTTATGTGTCAACCAAACAGAATGACTTGCGTTGTTACTATTGTGTTTACACCTGGCGAGTTTTTATTTTCTTCCGGTATTTATAATTAAACAATTTTGGTGCTGTTCTGAAAATAAAAAATCGGGAATGTTTCTCTTCTTTACATGTGTTTGCGACGATATAAATTTTCTGCTGCTTTGGCTTTGTAAATGTGCATATTTCTCATTTGTGTTCAAATTCATATTATTACGGTTGAACATATCTGTCATAGTGGCTATATTTTCATTTATTGACAATTTTCGTTGTGAAGGTAATTTTCTTATCATATTAACTTTATATTCCCTGGTTTCTTGATTATTTTCTTCTATAATTTCATCATTAATTTTTCTTCTTTTAATATTTCTTTTCTTTTTCTTCTTCTTCTTTATTTTAATGGGAATAGTTTTCATATATTCTGGTCCTTCATCATTAAGTATTCTTATTTCTTCTTGTTTATCATTAATTTCTTTCATGTCGTAAACCTCATCTTGGGTTTGTTCCACATCTTGTGCCACATATATGTTCAGAACCTTTTCTTCTTCGTATGAATTTGTTCGTATGGTTTGCTCCATATCTTTTGCCACATATAGATCCTTTTCTTCTTCGTATGAATTTGCACGTATGGTTTGTTCCATATCTTCGGCCACATATAGATCCTTTTCTTCTTCGTATGAATTTGCAGCGATTGTCGTCAACTCTTCTATTTTGGTGTTGTGAGTCAAACTTTCTTCTTTGTATTCTTCTTGTTCTTCGGATTCTTCGGACTCTTCGGATTCTTCTTGTTCTTCGGATTCTTCGGATTCTCCGGACTCTTCGGACTCTTCTTTAGTTGTTATGAATGCCTTGTATGTATCATCATATGTTGTTGTATATTTCAGATCCTTATTACTTTCGTAGTCCATTCTATCGTCATTTCCACCATTGTAGATTCTAAGTTTGTCATCTCTTTTCCTATTTGTAAGTTTTCGACATTGGTTAATGTGGTGTCCCCTTTTCTTGCAGTATCTGCAAGTGACGAATGGATTGTATTTTTTATCAGATCTGATGTTTAAATATTTTTCTTCCTTTGCAGCAATGTGCACAGCATCTTTCAAATTTTCCGGTTTGGCTGCTTTAACTATAATTTTCAAGTCCAATGGTAGGCCTCTAACAAAAACTGCCAAAGCCAAGTCACAATATGATGGATACGCTATTTCATTTTGTGTAAAATAGCATTCGTTGTTTATTAACGTAAGCAAACTCTCAAGTTTCTCTGCAAACTTCTCAATCGATTCCCCATTTTCTCTAGTTGTTGTTGCTAGCTCGTGATGTAACTCAGCTATGGACCTTCTATCTTTAAAACGTTTAATTAGAATAGGTTTGACATTATTCCATAACTGATAATCAGCCCGTCTAATGCAATCAAAAGCTGTTCCACTTAATTTACAAATAACAATTTTTGATATAAATTTGTATGTCTTAAAATCTACATCATCTAAAATTGAGTCTACAGTACTTAAAAATCTATAAAGGTCATCTGAATTGCCATTGAATTCGGGTATAGTGCTAATTGCTAATTGAATTCTAAATTTATTTATTTCTATACTATTATCTTTACCTTCTCTAGCTTCTTCAAAAATGGGTTCCATCTTGAGATATGATTAAATTTTGATTTGCTTACTTGAATCCGATGAGATAGTTATGTCCAAGTTAGTCGTAGTCTCGCGTTCGTTCTAAAGTTCTTCGGTAGGCGCCACCATCCCTTAGTTTGTGCTGCGAATGATCGTTCGGTTTGTCGAGTTGTGGCAGCTTTGAACTCGATGTCTCCTTCAGAAAACTCTTCAGCGCTACGAGGGAAAAAACCGCTAAGCCACCATGAATTGTCCTGGACTGGTGGTTGTGTATTTGGGAGGTTGGTTCTGGATCACCAGTACGACCAGGAATTGTAATGATAGGCTGGACCCGAGCGGTGAACAGTTGAATAGTTGTTGAAATATTATATTTGTGATGTGGACTCTCCAGAGTCCACTGGTAGTGTGAAAGGCCTTTAGTACGAACAGCGATTTGATAGTAATTTGTAAACACACTTCTTACTTTGAATTATACTTTATTATTCACTATTTTTACAATTAATATTTATTGATAACCTTTTGGTTATCATATCAGCAAAGACTACATTTTACTGAATACTATGTCTGGCTCCAAGCTTGACTCCAAGCTTCTCTCCAGGTTTGACTCCAAGTTTGACTGACTGTCTAACTTTTGTCTAACTCTTATATACTAATTTATTGTTTACAACCTATTTACAAAATCCAACAGTAAGCACTTCCGATGTCCGCGTAACCTACATATAACTAGCAACGCGTTTTGTAATTATTAAACAAAATAATGATTCGAATTGTTATTACAGTTCAATATATATACCAAGTAGAAATATATTTTAATAATCTAATAAATAATAATTAAGAATGTTTAAATGTTCTTGGTATCTTATCAATTGAAACAAATACATAGTATTTAGATTCATTTCACCACAACGTGAATTTTACATTTTTCGGATTAAATAGAATTTCTTCGGATTAAATAGAATTCTTTCCTGAATATGACATATTTAATATGAATATACTATAGAATGCTCATGCAAAGAGTCATCAGTTACATTTAATTTTAAAAAAATTACACATTATTTAACTATAATATTTACTATAAATTTATGCAATTAGGAAGAATACTTTCTGTTAAAATATATTAATCAGGACGACGGTAATTTATTTTATTTCCTACAAAGATTGTCTATGGACCACTTATAGATTTTTTAATTAAGTAATATTTTAATAAACCAACATTTTGTTCAATATTGTAATACAAATGAAATAGCTCTAACTGATATGTTCCTCATATTTGATTTAAACCACCATATTTACTTATTCTTAGAAATACTTTATTGCGTTTAAAAATTCAAATATTAATAACAATTAACTTAGTAAATTAAAAATTCAGCTAAAATATATATAATACTTTCTCATAAATATAAATAAAATCCTTAATATTTATAATTAACTATTATACTAATATTAAATAAAGGAAAAAGTACCACCGATCCTGAAACCGAAAGCGTTTGGAGTATTGAAAAAGAAAAAGCTGAAAGCTCATGTCAAACATATCGAAGTTATAAAAGTGATACAACAGAATCAAATGAAGAGCAAATTGATTTTGATTTAAATTCTTTATTGGAAATGGTAAATAATTTCAAAATCGAACGTAATAAACCAAGAAATCATATATTTGAAGATGACTGCGTGTTTGAAGAAAGCGATTCCGGTATGATTTATTCTAAATATTAAAAATATTAATTAAATCAAATTTAATTATATACCCTAAAACTTGATACAAAAAATATATTTATAATATAATAAAACATCTAGATCGATATATTATAAACATATAAGTATTCATATAAAAGCATTTTTGAAGAATTCATACATTATACTCATGTATATAAGTAAGTCATAAATCAAAATAATATTCATAAAAGTTTTATTTAATTTTTTACCCATATTTATCATTATAAAATAAAATATAAAATTAGAAAAAATGCATTAATATTATCATTATATAATCCTATAAATTCAAAATGGCTATTTTAGCATTTGTTGTTTAGAGAATTACCGGCAACATTAAATATATGTAATTAAAAAAATATATAATAAAAACTAAAAAATATATACATATGAATACTGTATATAAAGCTGTTCTATTTAAAAATGCCTAGAAGAACTAATCATGTTTAAATTCTAGTACAAATAGCACAAGGTTTGATCTAATATTATGATAAATTTTTAGATGAATTTACATGAAGTTGTTGAAATATTTAATTAATTAAATATTTAATTTTAAATTTTTAATTTAATTAAATATTTATTTAATTTTAGTAAAATAATATGTTAAACTTTTTGAATTATAAATAATGAGTTTTTGTATTCAGTTCCTAAATTAATAAATTGTGATACCAAAGCTCCATATTCAAGTTGCAATAACCACAACTTCCTTTTCTTGTTTAGATAATTAATTTAGGAAAGTTAATGCATGAAATGAACTTGTATTCAATTTTCAACTTGATTTTTTTTTCATTGTCAATAACTGTATATTATACATTCTATATAAAAAATATATATTTCGATAAATTTATAATATAATCTAATATCAAAAACGTATATGTAAAATAAGTTGTACTTTTATATACACTGAATCCATATCCATATTACTAATTTTTAGTTTTATTTTTACAGGATCAGAAGAATATAAATCTAAATTTATCCAGTCAACAAGTGATATAAAAAATTTGTTAGAAATAGACAATATCCAAGAATCACCAAGAGGACTGAAAAAACTAAATGCTTCTGAAACACTATGTGGAAATTTGGCCAAATCTTTAAGAAATCGTCAAGCCAAATCTACAACTTGTTCAATTGAAAATAAAAGTAAATCAGTAGCAAATAAGACAATGGAAACTAAAAAATTTAATTTATCTCCACGATTAAATCCGTTACCTGAGATAACTCCAGATTTTGAGGAAAGCACCGAAGATTCAGAAGTAAAGTAAGTATACTTTTAATAATTAATTTTTTCAAAAATAATTTTTATATCTGTTATTAAATATTATTGTGCAGTATTATTATTAAACAATTTTGCAGATTGAATATTTCTGTACGACCTGATTCAAAAATTTCGGGTAAGACTAATTTGGCTGATGACACTGCATCATTAACACCCAAATCATTGTAAAGAAGTTAAAAGAATAATCAAAAAATATATTTTTAAAAAAAGTAGGATTTCAAATTTTATATATTTTATCGATCAAATTTTTATTATGCGTAACGTATTTTATACGAAAAATTATTTTGTTAAATGTTGCAATTGATTAATACGCATGTTGTTTTTATATATGGTAGATATTTTAATATGAAATAAACGTACTTAAATATATTTTACAAAATGTGAAGGATTTAAATATATATTTTATGAAAAAGTTACAGTTTTTTATTTTATCTTTTTATTAATAAAACTTTATTATGCTTTTTATTGCTATACTTATACCTGAATTTTGTCATCGTAATTTTGCTACTCGTTTTATGATTGATAAATCCATGTATAATTATTTCTAAAATAAAAACACAAGAACTAAGAGCCAGTCCCAAATACAATGACTTGAATATTATACTTAGCTCAGACATATTAAACATCGTAAGCCCATAATCGATCCTAGGCCTTTTCAACAAATTCAGATAAATTAATTTATGCAATTCTCTTTTTTTCTGTAGAATTAGACCTCCTGCTATCATGTGCAAAAGAACGTCATTTAATCTGTACATGTAAGGGCACATTTTATGAGACATAAATCCTCCAGATCCAATTTTAAATGGTTGACCAACTTTGTGGATTATATTTTCACCTGTTTGAGTATTAAAAACCATTGATTGATACATATCTAATGATGATTCTTGTATCATCATAGCAGCATCTTTTTTCTCCATGACTCGCTTGATACTGCTTTTGACATCTGTTACAAATGTAGCCTTTTTTAAAATCTTGTCATATATATTATTGCCAAGACGTATATACGAATTCGGTTTGAATGATAGAGTTATAAGCAATTCTAAGTCGCTCTGTTCTAAACTTTCCAAGGTTTCGTAATTTAAAGATGCTTGTTGTGTTGCCAAAATCTTGTACATTGTGCCTTGATAAGAACAACCAATAACCAAAGAAAGCAACACCATTGACGACAATAAAATTCTTTCCTGGGTATTTTTGGGCCAAGGTTGTGAAACTAAAGCTGAAGTTCCAAAAATCACAAGTGCGTCTTTTATGAAATCCATTCTCCAAAATTTTGATCTTTTCTCCATGCTGCTCCGAATTTTGTTCATATACACCCATACACCAAAGACACTTAAATACGCTATACTAATAAATAAATAAGTATTCCTGTCCAAAATATTAAGAAATGCTATACGTTTCGCGTAACCTCTTTCCGGTGTCAAAAAATTAAATCTTATGTCTCCAGTGCTTTGCAAAAAGTTAGCCATATTTGACCCATAATCTTGGATCATTCTGGTATTAACAGCAATGTCAGCTAATTGATTTTCCATTACCCACAACTGGCCGCTCGATGATCCGTTTGGCAACCTGCCACCAAACATCTCGCCCTCTGGAGGAGATACATAAACTCGAGAAAAATTTGATGCTTCCAAAAGAATCCACATCGCTTCCGCATCCATACCGTTGTAATTTATAATGGTGCCATTTTCATCTTTGATTGATTGAACTAATCCTAATATGTCGAAGGCACAGATTTTAATGGGGTATCCATTCACATTTAGGAGTCGATCTTGCATTTTTGGCCATATGCTTCTTGATCTATATCTATAAGTAAAATGCGATATATTTATTTGTGTAATGATACCCCTGTTTCCCAGATGGTCCAGTTTGAATGGATCATAATATTCTATAGGCAATTCCAATGGGTCTTTCTCATTCTTAGGATTCATGATTACCGACAATATGTTCATCATACCATGATTCTTCCAAACATTTCTCAGAACTGTAGATGTGTTTTTATTTGATAAAAGAATAACTTGTTTCTTGGGATTAGTTAAAAGAATATTGCCTAGAGATTGTTCTAGACTGTTTAGATTTTCAGCTGATATTATGAAACCGTATCTACTGCCAATTATGTCATCGTCGAGGTCATCTTCAGGTGCAGTTCGATTCCTAATACATAAATATTTTATATATATTTTACCAAAATTGTGAACTAATTTATATGAAATCTCTCTATTTATGTAATTGATAAAACAAATATTAGTAACAAGAATTTCACCAACAAATTAGATATTGTAATTAGAAGAATATCTGAAATATTTCCAATTTTTGATACATTTAATATATTATTCCAAAATTATTTTCTTGTCATACTATTATTTTTGTTTATTATGAAATTACTTACTCTTCTCTGAGAAAATATATAGCTGAAACTTCAATGTTCGTCAGTAAACAGTTGATGCAATTTGATAAATATTCATTTTCTGCATAATCCAATATCACAAACGAAGCTCTATCCTAAAATTGTTTTATTACTGCAATTAGCTTGACATTTTTTCAACATTTAGAATAATGGCATTATATCGATTTATTTTTTAAATAAAAAAAGATTTTATAAACTTTACGATTAATTTTATTTATAGTTTTCACGATTAATTGCATATGTTCTAGTACCAAATTGCATTTATAGATTTTAAATTTTGCTTCATAATTAAGATGACTCAGAAACAATATGAAAAATGTAAGCTTTACGAAAAAAAAGAATACTCAACGTCAACATACTTTATGAACTTTATGAAATAAATCGATTTTGTGTACACGAACCTTGGAGAAATTAATCGAGCAAATAGTTCACTATTGTATTATGGTAATTTAAGTAATTAAGCCTTTTAAAATATTAAAAAAATAAGAAAATATTATATATGAAAAATATATATATACATATATCTTGTGGAGATGTTTTGAGAATATTTACATCTTTAATTAATTTTTGTACTCACCTTAAAATAAGTTACAGTTAATTCATTAAATATTTCATTAATTGCTGTGCATTCACTCGATGTCGAATTCTGTATCGAAAATTCTCCATTCACAAAAGTGATACATCCCATTATTGCATTCACAAACCAGAATTTCATTTTATTTATATAGAATATTAAACATTATGAAATTTTCAGTAAAAACATAACAAACAAATCACATGTCTATTAATCATAATCTATTAAAATACCATTATGTAAAAGTCATTATGAAGACAACTATTAACTGTTATAAATTAACTGATATTAATCACCAATTCACAAGATCAACTAACTTATATTGATTTAATAAATATAAAATAATTTATCAAAAGTCGTAAAAATGCAATGCACGATATTGTTTTAAATATTCCAATTAGAAACACATTTCGAATGCTTGTAATAAGTTCTTATCCAATACAAATGTATATAATAAAAAAATATTTTATTTCACTAAAGTATTTGAATATATTATTTATATAGAATATTATAATATTTTTTTCTATTATAGCAATTTTGATTAAATCCCACTGTTGCATTTATTTTTATGTATTTGCCAAATTTCATTTAAATTTAAATAAATCATTTTATTATTGAAATAAATTTATATGCAAAATAATAAATTGACTTTTACATGAATGAATGTTTTTTCTTGGTAAACATATATCAAAACTGTCTAGCATAAGTATTTACAAATAAGTTGTTTTGATTTACTAGGAAAATATAGAAAAATATTGTATTAGTAAATTATGAATATATTTCTCTCGATAATCAGTTATAAGCTGTATATTGTGATTTTACTATCGCAACATTATGAATATTAATTAGTACTATATGACGTTATAACCGAAGGTAATAGCCAAAACTTATTTTACAAACAAATATTAGACAATCAACTAATTGAAATTTGATCTTAGTAAATTAATTTGAAATTTAAAATAGGAAATCCTTTACTCAAAATTCCACAAAAAATATAAACTAGGTTTTAATTGGCTTATTATATTAATTAATCTTTAAAAGGTTTATTTCAAATCAAAGTGTAATTTAAATTAGGATTTCTTTCGCTGAATTTTATAAAAATTCAGTAGAAACTTATAACTTAATAATACAGATTTAAAATTGTGCAGGGTACAAAGCGTAAAATTCGAAATCATTTACTTTATAAAGTCTTTTCAAGACAACAAACAATATAATTATTTTACTAAAACTTTTTAAATTATTTGTTCATAATAAAAAATCAGATTTAGATTCCACTCCTTATTTTATACCACACTCCTTATATCTTATATTAATATTTTGTTGTGCAAATGCTAAAATAGTTTATTTTTATTGATTAAAAGATTTTAATTTTTTTAATATACATTTAAAATACATAAATTATTAAGCTTGATTTTTTATGAAAATTTCAGGTCTTACAATTAGACTAATTTTACTGATTTACTTAATTTGACTAAATAATCAATTTGTTCAATTATTTTGTTCTATTGTGTTGGAATCCAATATGGTACTGAATAAATATGGTATTTGCTGATGTATATATATTTATATATATATATATGATCTATAAACATCATACCTAAATATATACCTAGGTTATCGATATAAATCTCAATTATGGTGTATTATTGAATGAACATATCCGAACATTCGCAAATTCCCAAAAGTAAATAACTAATTGCAAACAATTTCATCATTCTTTGCATGAGAAATGATTGCAGTATATTATTCACATGCAAAATTTACATTTGTATTAAAATGGCTCTATTTGATCGGTAATTTAAACTTTTTATAACCTTCCATTTAATAACTCATGTTTTTGTTAACACTGGAAATTGTCATTAAATTATAGCTCAATATAATCTGTAAATGTCCAAGTAGTTTTATACAAAAACTATTAAAAGGGTTGCATTTCGTAAATATGAGGGTTTACTTTTGTACCAATGAGAATCTTATTTATAAGTAATGTAGTAGTAGTAGTTTTTAGCATGTCTGAATCCAACATGCTTATGATTCTGAATATCGAAGGTTTATTTTATAAAACTAGTGTACTTTTTTAAAAAAGCATTTCTTTTGTTCTAAATTTACTTTTCCGAATTGTCTTCAATTTGAATTGAGGGATTTAGTAAGAATATTGTTAGTAGCAGACTCTTCTTTTATTTATGGTTAGTAGTCATCACCTAGATATTTATAAACATTGAGTAATATGCTTTTTCTTTATTAATGTTGACAACGTTTGACTTGTGTAAATGTACAATGAGCACTGACCCTAATAATACCGATAATATTAACATATAATGTCCAAAACTGCAATCTTCAAAATTCGTATCTATCAAATTGGGTATTGAGGTAATAAAAATGAGTAGCAAACAGCAAATTGTTTTCTATTTGAATAATTTCTATTTGAATATGCGTGAATACGAATTAAATTATTGAGCGGCACACCTAGTGTGACAACCCAAAAAAAGGTCAATTATGGGAATTAATGAAACAGAACACTAATTGGTTTGTATTTAGCCTTAAGGCAAGTTACATGAACTTCCCAATATATTTAAATAATCGACTTAATCAATAAAAAATAAATTAATTTATGAGTGATTAAAAGTATTCTGAGTGGATTTAATACACATAATTGAATACGAACGAACACTTCGACTCGGAGTATTTTCTAAAAGCAAATTTTCAAAAATCAACAATTATTATAATTGAACCGGTTTCCATAGGACTTTAATGGCTCAGTATGTTCATTAAAACCAAGAACTCCATCGTTATACCAAGTAAAATCGTATACTTTTTTTAACAAACGTCAAAAAAAATATTCATTTTCTTAAAATTTGGTGAATTTTTAAAATTAAACTACTTTTCGTAAGGGCGTAATATTTCAATAAGTTGTATAAGACATTGATATATATCGCCAAAAAAAGTTCCATAAAAATCGGCTTCCGTTTTTGTTTCAATAGTTAATTACAAGAAAACGGCTCGGTAGATTTTGCCCTAAAACTAATGAGTATTATTCCCAACTAATATCTTTCGAACAGTTTTTGATTTTTTAAAATCGATTTGGTAGAATGAGCTTAAATGTGGACGAAAAGTTTAACACTTTCTTTCAAATTACAAAGAAACGGCTCGGCCGATCGTCGCACAAAATTGAGCAACGATAATGCTCATCGAGATACATCAAATGGTTTTTAAATTTTTGAAATTGGTTCAGGCGTTTTTAAGCAAATGTCGATGAAAGTTCTAATTTTGACAAATGCAAAAAAGACCATACTAATTTCTGCAAACTTTGACGAATTTTTAAAGCTAAACGAGTTGTTGATCTAGAAGACTATGGTATCTACCGTCAAAAAAATAATCATAAAAATCGTCGAATTTTTTTTAAAAAAAACTTTATTACAAGAAAACGGCCCGGCCGATCTCTTCCAAAAACTAATCAGCACGATTCCCAATCAATATCTTCCTAATGGTTTTTGAATTTTCAAAGTCGATTCAGATTTGCGGGCTAAAACGTAGACGAAAATTTTTTCACTTTTCTGCGATTTATAATGAAAAGGCTTGGCCGATCGTCGCACAAAACTGACAAACAATAGTCCGCATCGAGATACATCGAATGGCTTTTATATTTTTGAAATCGGTCCAGCCGTTTTTGAGAAAACGTCGATTTACGGCAAAAAATCTGTTCACATACACGCACACACACACACACATACTTGTTCCAAATTTGGTCTCATTCGATTCAGAATGACTTGAAACGTCGAGAAAACATAAAATTAGCGAATCGTGTTTTTTGATGAAAACATAAACTTCTCCTTCGGGAAGTTAACTAGTAATTTTATTAATAATATACGACGATTTATATTTTCAAGCTTATAAATTATTAAATATTTGTTTGCAAATTTAACCTACTTGTTCTAGCTTCATATATTTATTGAACTTATAATTAGTCAACATTAAACATGTAAACCGTATACTCTTCTTTTATCTATGATGTAAACAATATTTTATATATGTCAATTGGGAAAGAAAACCTCGATGAGCACGGACCCTAATAATAATTGCTTCTTGGGTGATGATGCTTGCAGTTTGCAGTGCCGTTTTAACCTTGAAGGAGTGCGGTTCGTGTGAGTCTGTCAGTGCTAGTTATTAGAATAGAATTTTAAATTTTTATGTACTGACTGAAATTATACTGTGTAAACAAGGAATTTAACTTGTGAAGGAAGAAGAGCCAGTTTGTGTTAATTAATCAGAAGGTAGGAGTAATCATTATAATTATATTAATAACTAAACTTTGATTCGTTTGCTTCATGCAATTTATGTCGGAACCTGTTGAATGTTTCTCAAATTTTGTGAGTGAGCTGTCAAAATAAAGCTACACACGTTTGATAAATAGTAAATATCTTTGAATTTGACTTTAATTATATTATGTATTCAATTGTTTAATGATTTCTTTAATTATTTAATTATTTCTCGTGTATTTTACTTTTCTTGGTGATCATAATGCTGTCATAATAGTTCAAAATAACGTCATAAACGAAAGTTGAAGTATCGTACGGTTTCGACATTTATTGCTGAATAAAATTAAAAATAGTTGGTTTCGTATTTAGCCTTGAGGCAAGTTACATGAACTTCCCCATATGTGTAAATAATCGACTTAAAAGACTTAATTAATTTATGAGTGATTATAAGTATTCCGATTGGATTTATTACGCATAATTGAAAACGAACAAACTCGTTAACTGGAGTATTTTCTAAAAGTTTAATGGTTTAGTATGTTCATTAAGACCAAGTAAATCGTCTAATTTTAATTTTAACAAACGTCAAAAAAACTACTCAATGAATTTTTAAAATTAAATTACTTGTCGTAAGAGAGTAATATTTTATTAAGTTCTATAAGACCATGATATATATCGCCAAAAAAGTTCCATAAAAATCGGCTCGGCGGATTTTTACCTAAAACTAATGAGTATCATTCCCAACTAATATCTTTCGAATAGTTTTTGATTTTTTAAAAATCGGTTCGATAGTTTGAGGTTAAATGTGAACGAAAAGTTTAACACTCTTTTTCAAATGAAAAAAAAAAAAATTCAAAGAAACGGCTGGGCAGATCGTCTTACAAAACTGGCAAACGATAGTCCTCATTGGAATACATCAAACGGCTTTTAAATTTCTGAAATCGGTTCAGGCGTTTTTGAGAAAACGTCGATGAAAGGTCTGATTTTGACAAATGCCAAAAAACGATACCATTTTTTGCAAACTTTGACGAATTTTTAAAGTTAAACCAATTGTCGTAGGGCCGTAATATTTTAGTATGATCTACAAGACTATGGTATCTATCGCCAAAAAAATAATAATAAAAATCGTCGAAAAAAATTTTTTTAACACTTTATTACAAGAAAACGGCCCGGCTGATCTCTACCAAAAACTAATCAGCACGATTCCCAACCA